>NC_089978.1:163674461-163977491 GCF_036417845.1 Apteryx mantelli
GGTGACCCAACAGAAAGAATAGTTCTGGATTTTCAAATCAGAAGAATTATTAAGGGATGGGAAAGAAGAAACCTGAGAAGCAGGACACACTGATAGTCACCAAAATGATTTACCAAGAAGATCCAAAAACACCCCTAAATGGGTATAGTTAAGTGCAAAACACTTACATCTGCTCACAGAGCAGAGGATACCCCCCCCCCCCCCCCCCAGAACAGACAAGCGAGTCACCTTACAAGATCTGCTCTGAGGAGGCAATGCAACAGTAAAAGAGGCAGAATACCTTTTAAAAGATGTCCAAGAGGGCATCTTCAGGAAATAAGGTTCTTCACAATTTCAATATTAAATTACTCTACTTCAGGCCCAGTCCATACTAAAACTTTCACCTGAGCTAGTAATCAGGCTTAAGGCAGGAGTGGCTGACCCTGAAGAAAAGAATGTTAACTGCCACAAAGGGGCTTGGCTGCTAGCCGTAACAAGGTACGGGGGCATTTTACATCAGAACCAGACCCAGTGTAAATGCTGATGTCCAATGAATCCAAACTCACCAATTCGCTGAGGGTAAACATTGTGTGCTGAACTAGCATGGCACCTTCCCTGAAAGACCTGCAGGATCTGTGACTGGATTTGCCCCTCAAACAACCCGTGGCATAGCTTACTCAGCCTGGATAGAGTAGGATCATAACTCCCACAGCATGCTAATGCATAATATGTCTTTGTACTGGTTTACAGTTCAGCATATCTCAACAGATATTTCTAATAATTTCCTCCATAAGGAAATTCATACACATATTACAAGCACCAAAGACTTGAGCTCTTCAGTTGCTGTGCTGCACTGTGGAAGTAATAACATCTCCCTTTAAGCTGTTGCTACATATATCCAGTTCCCATCAAGATACAATGAAAATCACTTTCTTTATATAGCAGTACCTGAGAGGGCTAAAGAGCTTGATTTTAGTTTTGCTATTTGTTCATTACTGGAATACACTGCGATATTGATTTTCTTTGCATATTAATTTCCTGTTATGTTTGTTCATACTTTGCTTTGCTTTGCAGTAGCAGTACAGAATCCTGAAAAAATAACTTCATTCTAAGAAGGGAGATTTCATGTGCGACAGCTCTATCTTATAATCCATTACTTTTCATTTGTTCCAAAGCATCTCTTCCTTCCTTTGTGCAGATTCATTGACTGGGATTTCTCTGTCTTCTGCTAAGAGGCAAATGAATGCTTAGAGACACAATGCACTGAACAGTATGATTTTTGACTGCTTTAGAATTAGAACATCTTGAATTAGAGCAAGGGGCAGGCGCCCTGATGGACTTGAAAGGAAGGCAAGACAAGTTCATAAATACTAGAAACAACCCAATGGGACATGTTATTCCCTACTCCACCAGCAAAGGAAGCAAAGCAGACTCTCACAAAAACTCAGCGTTGTTTTGCTCCCCAGATGCTAGAATTACAGCAATAACAATAGAACAGGGCCAAGAGTGCACTGGCACTGAACATCTACATTCATTAAGGCTGAGAAGACAGACTGGGAGCTTAGGATAGAGATTTTAAGTTACAAGATTTTTAAGAATAAAGAATTTCCTGAGCCCTTGGTAACATGGATCATGTTTAACCCCTTACCAGGCATGTTGCCACATACTGCTGGAGTCCTAAAAAAGCATTCAATTTACCATATATCTCCACAAGCATTCCACAATAGAACAAAACAGTTTCCATTCCATAACAAACAAGAGGATCAGGAAGCTGTTGGACAAAACATCCATATGTGTACAGACACACACACACACACTCATTTACTGCAATCAGGCTCTTACTTGATTGTCTCTTGCTGGGTATCCATGATAACCTGAAGTCAGAGGCTCGTTCTGCAAGACAAGAATAGAAAAACTGAATGTAATGGTTACAAGGAATAGAAACCAAGGAATTACAGATCTGTCTCAACTCAGCTGAAAACAAGAACCTGCATGAAATCGGGAAAGAATGAGCTAAGATTAAAGTATTCTGCTAACTTCTTATTTTCCATGTGAGTCAATACACCTAAATACAGACTCATTTTCAACTGCATATGCCAAATTATGCAGAAAAAAATCACAGACATAAAATAAGCATAAAAAACCTATAATTTCATTTGTGTATAAATTCTGTAATTCTCCAAAGAATTTTTATATGCAAATCTCATTTACCATCAAGCAAACTGAACAAAATACAATATAAAGCTACAGAAGCAGCTGCCCACCTCACTCAGTATTGAAGAAATACATTTCTAAACATTAGCCATAAAAGTGTCAATTTTCTCTTTTCCAAAACTATTCTAGTACTTTAATATGAACTTAAAAAGAATTCAGTATAATTTAAATTAGCCTGGTAAGCCTGGACAATATCTCACACATTCCCAATAAGAAATCAATCCTCTAGACTTTCTTCCTTCACCCCAGAAGGGACTCTCAACCTGTAATTCTCATGCTATTGGCAACTCTGTCACACTATTTTTCAGGAATATATGAACTTCTGGAACTTCTCTATGAAATTCTCAAACTCTTTTCTAATTTAGCAGTGCAGTGTGGGTTAAATTAACACACCTAATGATACTGCTAAACGTTCATTCATTTTCTGTTAATCTGCCTCCCACACTTCCTATTCAAAATGGGGAGAGGGCACAGCCACACGCATCCCAGGCATGCATCTTTCTCTGTGGGTGAAGGATGAAATGAGCTGGATAAAGCTCATTTCTGTTCCATTCTGGTACTGCTGCTCATTCATGAGCAACTCCATGCAGCATGCTAGGGGAAACAAGGCCAGCAGTCCTCCATGATTAGTTTTTAGCCTGCTCCTCTCTGCTGTTATGGCTTATGAGGAGGAACTCCTAAGCCAGCCCTGTGTTTTTTCCAGTAACTCATGGCAGGGGGAGGAGCAGAGGGAAAGGGGGAGACCCTGACAAAACAGGGCAAAACTATCCCAAATTATGAAAAGCAAAGTTATCCTGGGGCTGCAGCTTCTAGCATAAGGTTGACAGTAACCATATATTCAGAAACTCTTCATAAGACTGTTAGCTGACCGTACAGATGTTTTGGGTTTTGTTTTTACCGGTACTGGAAAGGTTTCCCCTTCTCCTAATGGAGAGGAGCCTTCTGCCCTACACAGAACATGAGACCACTGACATAATTTCACAGTTCATGCAAGAATGCTTTAACATAACTTATGCCAAAAAGCAAGGCGCTAATAATTCAACACAGGGACTAGCAATGCTATTTTAAGTTCATATTTGTCCTCCTTCTCTTCCTCTTCACCTCAGACCTGCCCAGGGGATGCTCTGCAGCAACTTGCCAGGAAACATCATGCCTCTCCCTTCAGGCTCTCATGCCAAAGCTGCAGTAACAGGCATGCTACATAAGCTTCAAGGACAGCATAACTTTCGGCAGTCAGTTTTGGGGATTTGGAGTAATTAGTTATATAGAGCACCCTGAGAGTACTTTCTTCTCAATATGACCATAAAGAGCAAGCAGGTAAGGCATGAAACTCCACAAATAATACAGAAACAAAAGAAAACACACAGAAGCTGGAAGAAGTAAGTGAGGACTGAGAACTACAGTATTACAGTCCAAGCTAGTTTTTTGGTTTTACTGTGAACTTCATTAAAAAAAAAAAAAACCACAAGATGAAAATGCACAGCTGTAACTTTTCCTCATATATATACATTACAAGAAAATACTTTGATTGGAGTTTCTCACACACGCTACACTTCACCATTTCAGATAAGAGGAATAGACATCTGTTTAGTATCTCTCTTCTCCTGAAAGACCAGGCCAGGTACATTTTTAACAATATTTCTACACGTGTTCAAGGTCAGTACCATGTGTCCCAGTAAACTCTAATCTGTCTCAACACCTTGGAAACTAGGAAGGTTTTCACAAAGAGAATAAAGAACAAACAGAGAAGTTAGTACTACAGAAAGATATGGGCAGTGAATACAAGCAGAAAGTTATAAATGAAGAAAGGAAAGAATACATTGTTTTGAGGATGAAGGTCTTGGAGACTAACAAAAGGAACTGCCATGACTAGGCAGTGATAGAAGAGAGACAAAACTGAACTTCATGGGATTCCTGAAGTCAATCAAAGACACATGTCTAGAAACAGACAGGTTTTATAAGTAGAAGCAAAGCACAAGAGCATGAGAAGGAAGACAAAGACGATTACAGAATTCTGAGGGCAGTCCACAGTATGTAAGATGGCAGAAAGAAATAAAATAAACCAAGTGAAAAAAAAAATAGTCACAGCCTGCAACCTCCACTTTGTTTTTTGAAGACAAAAACCACAAACCACAAACTAAATGTTTGGGGGATGTTATTGCATCAGAAGGTAAAAGAAGAGGTGAAAGAAGATTACTTTAGGAAGCAAGACTTTTGAAAAAGTAGAGGTTAGAAAGAGGGAGGAAGCTGGAGCATTAAGGTCACAAAAGGGCCAAAGATATCTCTGCCTTTCATACAGAAATGCTGCCATGAAGTACTGAACTATTTGCAAAATCCCTGCTGTGCATATCATTGCTCTAATTGAACTCAGCTCTCCAAGAGAAAGCAGGAAGTGCCTAGGGAAACTGTCTCCCGCCAATAATCTCCAGTGCTGCCAATTTTACAGGTCACTACAGGTGAATCCGGGGCCTGCTGCATGATTATTCCATACAGAGTCTGCTTTTGTTGAAGCCTAAACAGAGCAAGAAGTGAAAGAGTTAAACTCCTATGACTGGAACAGAACAACCCAGTTATAACCAGAGAGAAAATCCCTGCTAGGTAGTAAGGGATCTAAACGAGAAAAGGAAGCAGAAACCGAGGGTAGAAGCTGAATCTCCTTCTCTGCCTGCACATGCACAAAACTAATTTCACAAAATGACAGTGAAAAGAGAGAGGTAAGATTTAACACAGATAAATACCCTGCCCACAGACACAAACGGAGTCTGTCTTCCAGTATGAGCCTGGTGGGACCAGGGAACCCCCAGCTAATTCCAGTTCTCTCACGGCTCTCTCACACCAATTAGATTTCTCCTTCTACACCAACATGCAACCAGACATTCATAGAGAAATTTAGTTAGGCGGTGCTAGTCCACAAAATCAAATCAAATTGCCATTGGGACGTTTCATTACTTAGTTTACTACTGAAAGGCATTTCTCAGCTGCTCGTAACCTGCTTTAAAGCAGGAGGGGAAAAAAAATAGAAGATAATACACTACATAAGATTTCATCAGTAAGAAATGATCAGTTCTACACATGCTGCTACCTATGAAAAAGGACAGAGGAGTGGAGTACTCATCTAGAAGAAATGTCATAGCTGTAAGGTTTAAAAGTCCCCTAAAACAGAGCTAAATTTTAGCTCAGATAGGCAATAATTCTCTTTGACCTGACTTGACTCCAAAACAAATTAATCTTAAATTATGGACTCACCATTTTGCCAGAAAACTCGATCAGAGAGGCCTAATTGGCAATTGTTTTTTGGCTACCAAACTGAACTTAAAGCCTGCAGCCTTAAAACATCATTAGGAGGAATTGTTAGCTTAGTAAATTCACCCACTGATTCTATTGCTAAGGAAATATATCTGTTTAATCCAAACTTAAATTTAAAATTAAAGTGTCGAGTCCTTTTGGTTGCAAAGATAACCTCAGAAGTGTGACCAAGCATGATCTTTCTTGACTGGGTTTTCAGTATGCCTGTTTTGCTGATGATGCCAAGAAAAGTGGAGTGAAGTTAATGTAATTCTTATAAGTTTCATAACTGCCTATAGGTTCTGAGCAACAACAGTAAAACACAGAAGAACACTGCATTTTCCTCCATTCTGGCTACCTCTGAAAGCTATCACCTGGCACAGCAGCCAGGTGGCTTGGAGAGCAGGGGAGAAGGAGAGCTCTAACACAAGGAAGCCAGAAACACATGGACTACAAAGATCAGTGAAATAAAGGAGACAAAAAGTTACTTGTTCCTCCCAAAAGCAAAATGGAATTTTTAAGTGGTAAGATAGCACAAGCTACACATTTACCAGATATTTACAGTAGACAAACAGAATCCATTTTTTCTAAAACACAAAGAATAGGATTTAAAAAAAAAAAGGGGGGGAGGAAGGGAAGCACTGAAACATCAGCAACTAAGCTATTAATCTCAAAGTGAGAAATGCAAAAAAGGGAAGCTGATGAACCAGACACCAATTCCAGCAGTGTTGTCAGAAGCTTAGTGGTTCACCATCGTTTTTGCTTTATTTCTTCCATAGCAGGAAAGACAGAATCCCTGTGTTTCAGGGGCTCTGACAAAGTATTTTAGCAATTTAACTGTGACAGAGCACAAGGAAGTCTGTAAATGCCTCGACTTTATTATCAACTAATAAGAAAAACAGTATGTCTTCTCAAAAGCCTTACTTGTACAAGTTACTGTAAATCAACAAAAAGGAAATACCTATTTCTTTGTCTAAGTGTGTATGATGCATTCAGATTGCCTTCTTGATTGTCTGTGCCCTCTCCCTACTTCAAATTATCTGTGGACAAAATTAACGGGAAAAGCAGCATCTAAGGCTGAACTACGGATTATTAATAAAAAAACTGAACTAAAGTAATTTTTAAATGGATCTTAACATCGCCCTTCTCCCTTGATACTTATCCTAATTTGATGTATAGTGCTCCCTAATCACTCTGCAGTTCCAATAACTGCATCTATAGCATGGGACGCTTCCCTTTAGCTGTCCTCACTTTCAGTTAAATTTGGTTCTTGGCTTTGGCCAGTTTCCAAATATACAAACATCATGCAACAGAAGAGGTCCATTTATTCATTTCCTTGCGAGTGTACTAACATCAAAACCACTGTTTATGGAGATGTAAGTAACAAGACTCACATTTCACTCCTTACGTGTTCTGTCTTTTTTTTTTTTTTAATGTATATTTAAGGACTACAAGCAAGAGGTTTTGATAAAAGGCACCACACTAAGTACAGGGTGCACCACTGTGCTTGTTCGCTTAAAAAAAAAGATACGTTTGCTGATGCGGATACGGCTTTCCACACCTGCCCGAATGGCTGAGGCTGTTTCTCCAGGAAAAGAAACCCGGAGGAGCTGCAGCGCCAGGACTCTCCCGCGGCACGAACCGGGCGAGAGGCAGATCCCGCCCAGAGAAACGGCCGCGGCCTTCCCTTCCCTTCCCTTCCCGGGGGCCCGCGGCGCATCCGGCGGCCCTGAGGCGGCCCCTCTTCCTTCCTGGAATTCTGGCCCCGTCGCCACGGCGACCGCAGCCTCCGGCTCCGGCCCCGCCGCCTGCCAGGCTTCCCCTTCTCCTAAAAATACCGTGTTTTTCAGTAGGAGCGGGAGCTGAGCTTGGAGGCGAGGGAGGCTTTCCCCGCCGAGCGGGGCGGCGCCGGGCAGAGGCCGAGCCTCCGCCGGGCTGCGAGCGGCTGTGCCGGGCGCCCGCTCCCAACGCGGAGAGTTTCCCGTGCGGCCTGTCGCGTCGACTAAGCAAGCCAGCGAACGGGCTGAGAAAGGCCTGTCAGTGCTCCTGTCCTACGTGCTGCTTGACTTGCAAGTCTCACTAGCGCTTCAACTGCTGTAGGGATTGTGTAAGCCCCCCCCCCCCAAAAAAGGAGGAATTAAAAAAAGGAAAGAAAAAAAAATCTGAATTCCTTGTGGCATCATATCCGGCATTTTCCCACCTAGAACATACATTTCTTCAACAGCGCAGATGTTTGGGCTTTCATTTGCTTCCCCGGACAAAACAAGCATTCAGCAAGGAAGCAGTCTTAGGCACGCAGCTGTAGGTAAATACCTGGGTGCCCCAGTAAAAACTCAATGGGGAACGGCCATGCATTTCTTCCCGCACGACAGCCAAAGGCCTTTGCGCAGCTCACTCAGGGCAGAGCCACCCATTTCCCATCAGGCTGCACTGCAAGGAAAACCGAAGCTAGGCGTCAGAAACGCCGCCAGAGAAAGCAGTCACAGCCACTCGTTCCCCCTTGCATCGCCTCCTCCATGGTGCCAGTATAAGCATTTGTCTTCCCCATGTGGTGAACTGGAACAGGCAACTAAGGCAGATCAAAAATAACCATGTATTTTTCTATGTGTTTTCAGCTGAATCTGCTCTTCGACCTGGCTGCAGAAAGTGGCTGCCAGCACAGCTGGGGATGGGCAGAGGGAACGCAGCCAGAGGTACCGAGAGGAGACAGGTCCACTGCTTCGGACACAGTATCCGCTCAAAGGGGCTTGCCAGCCTCCTGTTCCCAAAACAATGCCCGTCTCCACAATAGCAATACGACATCCTGGAGTCCCATACATTCTGCAGCTCACTATTGAGTTTGAAGGCTCTCTCCTCTGCTGTAATTAATCACGGCCGAGCAGAAGAGAACCCAGACGAGGCAGAGCCTCACAGAGCAGGAAGCAGAGTACAGAAAGGCATGCCAAGAGACACGCATTTTTCAGGGCAGAGTCCCAACTCTAGGTTGTTTTACTACCCAGTGACATAGTGAAGACAAGAAAGGAAGGTGATGTCAGATTAACAAAAATAGCCTTCTGCCCTGACCAGAATTTGAATAATTTGGAGCAATTAGCCAGGCAAGCATACAAGGTAGCCAGTAGGGATTAGTAAAGCAAAACAAGACGACTTTCAGAGGAAGCTGTCTCCCCGACAAACAAAACAGCAGTGAAGTCACCCAAACTTGTTGGTGTGATTTTCTGGCTCAGAAGTGGGGATTATCATATCTTTGCTATTCCTTGCTTTACCAAGGCATTTCCTACTTTGCTCTTTTCCTACCAGCTTGTCTTACCAATTCGCACAATTACAGATGGATCCCAAATAAAAGAAAAAAAAACTTAAAAAAAAAAGACTTTAAAAAAACACAAAAAAACAACCCTAAAAACATGACTAAGAATGTAAAAAGAAGATGCATTTGAAATATGCATCGTCTTAACCCCGATCTCCTGGCACTTCTGTTCTGAGAAACTCTCTACATACAACAAGACCAATAATCAGTTGGTACAGCAGAAGCTGTAAAATTGAATACACACAAGTATATATTTGACCAAACTATATAAAAAGACAGCATTTAAGCTTTCAGGCCTCTTAAAAATTTAGTATGCAACAAGCTTACAAACACACATTCAGATTCTAAGCTGACAGTGCCCGTATGAAGCTACCATATACAAAGATGATGCCTATAATTTTGCAGAGAGAAGGAGAGCTTTCATACATAGAATGCACTTTCACAGAAAAAAATGGAAGAGTCAAGTATTTTACAGAGATTCTTTACAACAATTCAGGGTTTTCTTTTTTGATAGGGAAGTAGCTTTCTGTAGGTCAGAAGAAGCTTTCCACCAATTGGGCTTTTCATTCTCCAGATCAGACAAGGGATGGTTTTGGCCTCTTGAAGAGATAAGATTTCATTAGTTTAATAGAATTTTAAATGCGAAAAACATACAGGTTTTTTGAACTACATATGGCAGCATCTTCACACTGCTCTGCGCATAAAGGGGTTACAGCCTGCTGGCATGACCTATGCTGGCAACAATATAGCCAGTGCAATTTAAAACACCTGGGAATACTGCACGCCATGTGAGATCTATGATCCAGCAAATACAAGGACAATCTGCACATAGGGAAGTCAGTAGCACAGAACATTGATTTCCCTCCTCTTTTAGTAGGCAGTATCATTTTAAAAATGGCAGCTCGTCTTCACTCCTGCTCTTACCTAACAGGAAGCAGGACAGGAGTCCTAACAAGGCTTTAAAATCCAGCTCTGGGGACACCTTTGGATGCCAAGATTACATGGGGCTGAGGAGGCATTTCACACTTAGTTTTTGCTAATCCACTCATTACAGGGCAACATAGAGCACAAAAATCCAACTTGCTCAAACACGACAGCTACAAGTTTTGTAAGGTGAGGAAGGCTATAGAGTTTCTCCTTAGCAAACAGTTTTACTGCTTATGCTTTCTCAGAAGACAGGATGAAGAACATGGGAGAGAACAGAAAAGAGAGAAGAAAGAGCTCAGATACAGAAGGGAAGTCAGTAGATGAAGAACATCTTGGCTGGTGAAGCAACAGCCTCTGGGTATCTACAAAAAGGCTAACTGGAAAGAAGCATACACTTTCTTTCCAGCAAGAAATCATTTGTTATATTACCTGCAGAAGAAAAGACTGAAGCTGATTTGTTGGTTGGGCATGATGAGACAGCGATATAAAATTAAAATCAGCCTTGCTTTTAGGGAAACTGACATGAAGAAAGGTGAAACAGCACATGATTCAGAGTAAACCACGTTGTATACCAGGTCCAGGCAAATAGGTGTGAGAGAAATGTTCTGCGCCCTGGACATTCTGGCCTGATTGTATCAAGTTGCTCTAGACAGTTATAGAAATCATTCTCCCAGGTTCATGTTACAGACTAATTTCTCTTTCCCCAAAGACATTATTTCTTTGAATAGCCTAGACAATCACAGTTTCATCTCCTGGGTGCTACAGCTGCCCACAGCCTGCTGGCAGTGAAGAAAGGTCAGACCTCAGGAAGGAAGAGTGAAGGGCCAGAGCCGAAATGGCAAGGGGTTAAAAAGCCTGAGGGATGGAGGAAGCATGGAGCTTGGGGCACCGGGTAAAGAAAAGGAAGGCTTCATGAGCGTTTCAGCAGCGACGGCTGGTTCTGATTAAGCCTGTATGATTGTGGGGCTGCACAGGAAGCGCTGGGGGGAGGGTGCAGGTCTCAGTCATTGCCATCCCAAACACACTAGTAATCTTTGTGTTCCAGCAGCACCATCTGGAATCAGTTAGCAAGAAACAACTCCCAGGCCTTCCCTCCACAAAAAAAAAAGTCACACTTAAGACCATTAAGCCTGGCCCCTTCGTCCCCCTCCTAGAAAGCTTCTCTTCCTGCAATAGCAGCAAACAAAAGGGCATCTATGCAAGAGAATGAACCCCCTCAAGTAAAGCTTATGCAGCGCGACAGCCCTCTCTGCTCACAAGAGGCATCACAAGAGGCAGAGAAAGACATCAAACCCTCCCTCACCGGGTTACATGTTCCTGTAGAAGTAGCACCGGTGGCAAAGTATCCAGGGCACTAATCATACCTAGTAAGATAAACACAGGGAGAACCTGGAACACTAACTCCAGCTGTAGCTGTAGTATCCCCAAAGGGGAGCCACGCATTTAAGGAATGCCGGTTCTGAATTTTGCCCCCATCGAACCTCTCATTTCTGTGCCAAATCGGTGCACAGATGTGAAAGAATCCACTCCAGGGAAGAAAAGCATTCTAGACGCACCTAAGAATTTTAAAACTGTTCTTAAAAGGACAGAAAGTTGATGATGAAAAGCGCATCATCGTGGTGATGCTTCCTTGCTGTCCCAGAGGTACCAAGAATCAAATGAGCCACAGAGACTGAACTAGCCATTTCCACCCTTGAAAGGGCTCCTCCTGATAAGGATTGCAACAGACCATTAGTGCCTCAGCGCATGTTCTGGAGACAAAGAGAGTGTCTGTCTCCAAAATTACGTTTGCTAATATTTTAAAAGGCAAAAGGAGAGGTCATGACTGTTGAATTTGACCAGAGTAAATCACCATGTAACAGTCTGTTTATCAGAGAGATACTCCCTTGCATAAAGTTGGCAACAGTTGCTTGCTCCATGACTACCCTATGAAGGGCCTTTACCCTTCCTTTCTTGCTTCTACCTTTATTCACCTCTCCCCTGCACATCAGTATTTTTCAGGGTTTTTCTTCTAAGCGCTACACACTTATCTACAAAAAAAGTTCAAACATACCTAAACAAAATCAAAGCAAACCTTTCAACAAAGCAATTAGGCAATTGCATGTGAAAAGTAACACAACTGATTCCTACTACAGTACCATGTCATTCTGTTGCACAAAACATGTCTTTGCTTTTCTCCTTACACCCACCCTGCACCTGAATACCATTTCTCTGAGCCACAAACAGTCTGAATTGGATGTGGCCATATGCCAAGGTCCTCTATTATCTGAGTATAATTTATAAAAATAATTTTTTTTAAAGTCTTAAAATAACAGATTTTCTCAGTCATTAACCAAGGACTCCTTGGAATCCACTTCTGTTATACTAACCTCCTTGCCACTTCTGCAAAGCTAACTTTGCTAAACACGATTAACTCCTCTGCCCTGAGATGCCAGCATGGTAACTGTGGTCACACCTCTTTCCTCAGTATATGAAAAGTGACAAATCCTGCCTAAGCTATCAGAAATACCCACCCCAGACACTGTCCAGTACGACACATTACAGTCAGTGGTCCAACCCAGTCCAACAACCAAATCTGACCTGGACTCAAAATATTTAAAGGAGGAATGAAGAATCACAACGCAAACAATGGCTACAGCTAGAAAGGGGTTAAAATTGGGAGGAAGGGAACACTAATCACAAACTCTCCTTCCCTCCCAGAGGAGGAACACCTCCTTTCTAGAACAGTTTTGAGACAAATTTCAGTGCATGCTTTGTTTTGAAATTTTAAGAGAAAGGAAGAAAGACCTTCCCTTCATTTGGAAGGCTGCATCCAAGCAGTTGGGAGAGCACCCTAGAAAGAAAGGAAGATTAAAAACAAAACAAAATCCAGCCCTCCTATACGGACACAGTGAGGCATTTACAGTAAATTACTGTTTCCATTTAGTTGCACACAGAAGCAAGACAAACCACTCTTAAAGGCATTTCTAAGAAGGATCACGTTACTGTGGAGAGCAAACTTATCCCGCAAGGTACCTTTAAGTGGTCTGAATTCTTAAGTTTGTCCCAGATCAGAGTACTAGTCCCGCTTATAAGGGAAAAGCTGCTGCTGCTTGTAATCCACCCAGAAAGGCCAAGAACTTTATGTATTAATGGAAAATGAAATGAGAGACTGCCAGCAGTATTAGACATTGCAATATTCTCATGCCATTCTACATCCCAAGTATAAATACAGCCTTCAACCACAAAAATAAGATTGAAATCAAACAAGAGGTCATAGGAACAATTCAGGTCTGGGAAAGGTCAAGACAGTTGTCAGAGATTTTTGTGGTTACTGCAGTATTAAAATGCCAGGCTGCTGCACCAGATACCTAAGAGGCTGCAAGACTTGGGTCTGCTGAAAAGGCAAGAGATAGACATGGTTCTTGCTTGTAGCATACCTCAGTACTGCAAAGTATTTCTGTTATTTACCAGCTTTAAGCTTAAAGCCCCCAAAAACCTCATAGACAGAAGAGAAAAATTCTCATAAATAGAAAAAAAAAACCTCCTTAAGTCCCACCCTATTGTCTTTACAGATATTCCAAAACCACTGGAAAGAGACACATACATACACACACCCCCTCAGAGGAGGTCTCGAAACCCCAGAATGCACATTCCTGCAAATACCACACAAAAGCATCAAAGCCTCATCCATTCCCCATCTGCAAGGCAATGTAATAAATAAGTCACTCTACCAGCAGTGGAACTAACTGAAACTAGTTTCTTATTTCTTAAGATCTTCTGACTCCCTAGCTACTTCCCATCCCAGCCTCCTGCAGCAATAACCACAGCTCCCCCCTCGCTCTGTCCCTACAATATTCCCACCAAGCAGAAGGCAGTACACTGCGGCTAGTCCAGAGCTACATGCAGGCAGGCAGGCTGGCCAGCACGTCTGTGTTGACTGTCTGTTTAGTTGCTCCATATGGAGTGCATAGTACACAAATTTTGACTGCCTTTCCCTCCATAGGGCACTAATCCAGATATCTCTCACCTAATCACCATTTTTCATGAAGCTTTTAGGAATGTGCTATCATTACAGTTCTTCTCCTTTCTCCCTCTCCCCCTTTTTAAAAATCACTTTTAAATGTGATTGAAATTACCACTGGGTTCATAAATGTGTATGTGTGGAAAGGAACTGTCAAAGCACATTCACGTAAGTCTCATTTCCTTCAGAATTTAGTCTGAAAACTCTTCCCTGTGCAATCCCTGGAGGTTTATTTGCATTAAGAAGTTACATTTCCCTTCCTAAATCTGCAGATGAAATGCAGAACAGGAGAGATCTCAAAACACTCTGCTCCTGAAATTACAGCACCATGTTTCTTCCTCAAATGTGGCACATTAACCTGAAGGAAACAAAAAAAAGGGAGCTATCCTCCCACTGAACACACAAACACTTCAAATCAGCTACTGAGAAACTGGTACTAGAGCAAATTCCTGAACTGGACCAGACCAAAGGCACCATGGCAAAGAGTAGACAAGAAGGCCAGTCAAAGCTTCAAACCATGTCAAAGCATCATGGCTTCCCCCCCCCCCCCAAAACTTGCAAAGGATTCTTAAGGATTCTTTGTAAATTTAGCCAACATTTTTATTCAAAGTTCTAGACAGTTGCAGCCCCATAAATTCAACTCTGCTGAACTACACAGTGATGTGAAACACCTTCTTCTGAGAGCACAGTTTTACAGTCTGATTAAGCCAACTTAAGCTCTCACTACCACCAAAAGGGATCACCCTTTCTTCCTCCTCCTGCTCCCAAGTATGTATCTCTACTCCATCTCATGCATGTGCAGTAGGGATCACACAAGAACAGTGAGTCAGATCAGCTTGCCCATCCTCCTGAAAACTAATCCCTCAAAAAGGAAAAAGATTAGCTTTATGTACAAAGGTGGTCATTACAGGCCACTTAATCCTTAACACCTGTAGAAAGAAGGGTGTAGGACCACATGGCTGGAGTCAGAGAGAAAGCAGGACTCTTCTTTCAGTGGAAGCAGTCTTAGATCAGCTTAAACCAATAGTGAAACTGCACCAATGTGAGCTCTGCATGCAAGGCTCTTTCTTAGAGGAATATCAATCTTTAACATACATAGATTTCAGAGCCTTGTGTACTGGCACCTTTAAAGCTGCTTTAAGATTCAGGGGTTTTACTCTGTTGAAGAATTGATTCTAAGCAACATCAAGGAGTCATCCAAGACAGACAGAAGAAAGTCTTATTTTTTGATCACATTTCACGGCTTCCCTTCCCTATGTCAAAATGCCTCCAATCCAGCTGGTACTGTATGGCCTAACTAGATACAAATAATGTTTGTTCATATTCTTCTCCTTACCTCATCGCTTAGAAGCGGGGAGCAACTAGAGTCTTTTTCTGTTCTAGCAAAAAGTGGAGGTGTTTAATTAAGTGAATTTTCAAGAGCAAAAGGGTATGTTATAAGTAGTAGCCATAGGTATCCAAAGCCATGCCATCCTGTTCATTTGGTTAATTATTGACAGAGTTGTGAGAATCTGGGGCAGGGGGGACGCGAAGGCATGGAAAAGGCATTTCTATCAATTAAATCCATCCACACTTGGTAGCTATTTTTCAGATCAGTAATTAGTGAGGACAAATAGAAACAGATGATTTTTTTTTTATTGCTGGACTTATACAAACACACAGAGATCCCTTCTGTTTTCAGTGCTTTTATTCATGACATCCATGACTGTCTCAGACAAAAAGCAACACTCTTCACTAGAGGCCCATACACTACTGTCACAAAGAGATGCCAAGGACTTTGACAAGACCAACTGCAGAAGAATTGGCTGAAGCTGATTTTGGGGGTGGGGGGGTGTTGATGGCAGGATAAGGCAGGCATGTTGAAGACTCCACTATTAAACATCCTCAAAGTATTCAAAGTCATCATGGCTATCCGTATTTTAGAACTGTTCTTGAATTTCTTCTTCATGCTACAGCCTCCAATAGCCAGATCTGCACACTTACAAGAGCTGAGAGATTCTACCCAATCTTGGAATATGACCTGGCTTCAATTATTAATGCTTTCATTCCCTCTTAGCTGGACTACAGCATGGTGACAGAGTGATAGCACAAGACTTCAGCTTTTAAGAAACTCCAAATCAGACATCAACTAGAGCTGACAATTTCATTCCCTGAAATGCACATCTGCTTTGCCATTTGTATGGAGAATTCCAGTGTGTGAACTTTTACACAGGTCATATTACAAAACACACTATGCTTGAAGCTAAGGGGTATTGCAAACTTCCTCACTTTCCAGGACTGGTAGGAACATTTTTACTTCACATCCTCTAACAAAAACATATAGTAAAACCTTTGGTTTATATTAAAAAAAGTGAACAAAGATCATCAAAAAACAAGCCTTGCAGGAGCAGATACTGCTCTTCCTAGAGAGAGTGGGAAAGCACAATCTTCTTATGATATTAGTCACATTGCTTAATGCACTACAGGAAGACACCCAAACTATGACAGGAAGACTTCTGTGTGCACATGTGTGTTTATATACACACATAAATGTATATGAACCTGACCAAAAATGAAAACATAACACATTCCTAAACTTTCTAGCCAACAGCAATGGGAATTTGTAGCACTAAAACTGTCAGAGAAAGGAAGAAGGGCCTGGAAAAGTCCCTTGATTTACAGAGTATCTTCCTAGTATCAAACAAATCAAGTCTTGATGCACCAACACCATCATTTGCAGTGTACAAACATTTGTGTCAAAATGAAGCTTGTAATCCTCCCGAGTGAAACACCAAACCTCCCAAATACCAACCAGTATGAAGACAGCATTGTATCAGTTAGAGTCAATTGAAAGATAGTGCTGGTGCCTGGAGGATTATTTGCAGCTTTAAAGCAGCAGCATAAAAAAATAAATAAATAAATAAAAGATGCTGGAATTTCACAGATGCTGCTGCTGCATGGGAAAGCTATTACCAACTGCAGAGGGAGGCACTATGCATATTCAGGACAGAAGGGTTCAACACATGCAAATCACAGACTGAATGAGACTGCTATTCTCTCCCACTGCTTTTTAATCAAATCAGGAGTATGAGGGAAGGGGCCAGAAATGTGTTCCTTTCTCGCAGCAGTCAAAAATCTCCTGCAAGCAAAGAGGGAAGGAAAAAGAACAAACTTTTTCCTTTCTGCTGCTGCTGTTACAAAAAGAGAAAATGGGTGAAAATGAGAAATTCCAAAACTTAGGAGTATCTACTAACAAAGATGCTAAAAATGTGTACAGAAGCAAGATCCGGGAACAGCAATCCTAGCTCTCTCCTACTTCCCAGAAGCCAAGTATTAAAATAAGGCTTAGGTTTCTCAACTGACTACATCTAGGCCTTGCCACTCAAGAGTCCTGGTTCATCAGCTTTTGTATTTACTTCTGACTGGACTGAATGCTTTTGCCCACAGCAAAAAAAACACCACACACACACTTCCAAGTCCTGTGTGCTAATGGAGAAGCACTGCACTACATCTTCTCTTGGTTCCTGCATGAACAACACTGCATGCTTCACAGAAAAATACCTTTGCAGCCTGTTGTCTCCTTTCCTACTCATTCAACTTTAAAAGCAAAAAAGTAAGCTTGTTTCAGATTAATTTTCCCTTTCTTCTTGCTCTTCTCTGTTGACATGGAACACTACATCTCTCCCCATTCCTGTAGGAAGGGCTAAAAGGGTGTCATCACTCCCTGTTCTCTTGCTTCGGGCTATTTTAATTCGATCACCATTAAACATACACAAGTTTGTGCGTACAATCATTGGTTCTAGGCTTTCCTGGGATTTGTGATTGGCTTCCCTCTCCAAAGAGCTATGTCACGTCCCCTCTGCCACTTGCTCCAGAAAAGTCACAGCAAGTGATATTGAAATGACCACTTCAGAGATAATGGCATATTCCACTGCTATACATAAGAGTGAAAGAGAAAAAAAGGACAGCAAATCCTACTCCACCACTGTTCCCCTGGGTTCCCAATAGCAGCCACGCAAGGCAAACCCAGGCAACAGAGGCAAGCAGCAATTCTTACGGACTTCACCTTTGGCCGAGAGGATGACCCTCAGCAGGAAAAGTTTCCCACCAGCCAGCAGAAGAGTGCACTCTTCAAGTATCCAGCATTTGCTCTGATGTGAAGGGACCAGGTTTCTCCCTGGAAGAGAGCTCCATTTTCTCTAGCACTTGTCAGACCTGAGGGACCCCAAAGCACTTTTAAAAAAGCACTAAAATCTAAGAGGACAGTAACTGCACGGGGCAGGGTGAGGAATCATCTGCCATTTTGTACTCAGAATCATTTATCTATCACCTTTACTACAGAAACCTGTTTTCGAGGGGAATTATTGGTCAAAATTCTGATATTACTCCTATTTTGCTCTAGTCACATACACTGGTCTTTAAATTTCAACAAAAATACTAGACAAAAT
Source organism: Apteryx mantelli (assembly GCF_036417845.1). NCBI lineage: Eukaryota > Metazoa > Chordata > Aves > Apterygiformes > Apterygidae > Apteryx > Apteryx mantelli. Next base: position 163,692,601 of record NC_089978.1, read on the forward strand.
TTCAATTTAATGTCGAGGCTGACTCATTCAACAAAATCACCAGGAGACTCTGGACAAAGAAAATGAGGTAAAGAAAGGGCTGATTTACACTACCCATATAGAGGAGAAAAACACTACTCTCTCCAGGCAGGAAGAGAACCCAAAACTCCATTCATCTACCAATAACCAGGAGCAAAGAACACTCTGGTCAAAGAAACCTTCTCCAGGGACCAGCCACCTGCTATAATTGCTTAAAACAAAGGCAACAAAAAACAGAGGAACAAAGAAGAGCAGGGACATCTTCTGCCTTCACATCTGCCAAACACATACATCCAGAAGGTCTTGCAAAAAGAAGTAATGCTCTTCCTCCAAAAGTATAAATTGTGCAGTAGGTTGCTCTCATGAGTTGTGACACTGAACAGCAGAGATCTTTTAAACATTTAACAATAAAATTATTCAAATTAGTACAACTATAAGCAAACGGGAAATGGTTTCCATTAGGACAATAAAGGAAATGTTTCCTCTCAGAAAGTGAAAAACATGGTTGCTTCTTAGCACAATGACCCCTGAGAACGCAGGATGTGGAAAAAAGAACCTCAGGTTCTATTTAAAATAACAAGGATGTGTTTTACAGAGAAATCCGTTCCATGTAGGCAAAGTGGATACCAAATGCCACATAAGAAAAGATGGTAGAAAGAGAGATTGTGACTTGGGAATCCAGTCAGAACAGCTGCAACACAAAGACAGACATAAACAAATGAAAACAGGTCAACAGCCGTTTAAACAGAGAAAAGGCCAGTGCCCACCTATACTGCAGGTCGAAAGACTGCAGGGCAACCCAGTTTCATTGACCCGCAGCTACAGAATTCAAGGGCAAGCCTCCCTGCGCACAAATGCCCCACAATCTTCCTCCCCTCTCCCCAGAACTCACACCGAGCAGGATACCTCCAGGGCACACAAAACAATGGAATTAATCACTAGGTGCTGGCACGATGCCTTAAAGCCACACAGGGAATTTAATATGAACAGCAGGCTGAGGCAGAGTGAATAATTCAGGCGCCCTGATCACTTACATAATGTTAAGGAAAGACAAAGCCAGCTTGCACCGCCTTTAGCCACTCCACACGTTTACATTCAGGGTCAAAACATGGAGTTTGAGTGCAAGCTGCACACGGGCGCTTCTCAGATTTCTGCAGGAAGCTAGGGGAGCGCTGCACTTCCCAGGAGGTGCGGCAAAGTCGCAGCCTTTCTCCCCACCACACTCTGAACTCCGCCATGCTCACAAGCAGCAGCAAGCCCTGCCTGCCATTGCCACTAGCAGGAGCAGAGCTCCTCCGCGCTACACAGAGCTAGTTGTTCCCTTCGCACACAGCTCTCTGTGTCTTGCTGAAAAGGAAGAGCCACTAGGATGATCATGTGCTTTTGAGCAGTCCAGCCTCCAAAGCTTAAAGCAGAAGAGGGTACAGACTAATTGCCTCTTGCAAGCTACAGATCTTCCATAGAAGAAACTAATGTTACATTAGTCTACCAAAAATAGGAAAAGCAGGAAAAGGGGATAAGGAAAGAAAATCAAAAAGGCAGTTGGGAATAGGAAAAGTGTTAACCTTCAAAGAGACAAGCTTATTGACTCAACATTGCATCATGCATCAGAGGAAATAGCTTTGGGAAAAAATACTCTGTGCTGGTCTGTAACATCTATAGATGACCACACACACATACACACGCCAGGGAGAGTTCTCTGCCCTCTCCACCCATACACTCAGACTAAGAATAGTGACGGATCAAAACCTCAGCACAACCCATTTGAGAAATACAATTCATTTTTGTCACGAGTAGGAATGGGAAGACCTCACAATGAGGACAGCAAGCATCTCTCTAGAATTTTTCCCCCCTCTCCACAAAAATACACCTAATGCTGAAACCATTTTGGAAGGTATTAATTCTCAAGGCCAGGAAAGATCTACCAGATCAACCCTATATTCTGGGTGCTCCTATTTTTAATGTATATCTCCCCCACCACATGCTGCAACATGACAAAAACGCCTCTAGCATACAATCAGAGAGCTCCCTCCTACCCCAGCCTGTTAGCCAGATTTGCCCTGAACACAAGTATCCCACATTATCACACCAGCTGGAACAAAAGCATGCAGAATTGGTGAGGGCATGAACAAACAGTAGTTAGAGCAGCCAAGGGCAAAAACCAGATCCTCACCACATACCGGCCAGCTGATAACAGCATTGAGTCAGTCTTCACTGAGGAAAAGTTCCTTCCATCATTTGTGCTCTCAAGGACTTTCCAACCGACTGATTCATTGCTGAGTATTTTAAACCATAGCAGCACCAGCATTATTCCAGTGATCTGTACTTCCTGAACCATCATGCTATTGCTCACATACTTGCTCCAACAGCTTGTGCAATGGTACCACACAAGTGCTGCTGGATAAGCAGATGGAGGGGGATAGGGTCCACAGTGCTCAGTAGGAGCCCTAGGGAAAAAAACAAAAATCTCATTCTCTAACCATTACTTTCCTGCATAGGCAGACAGACAGGGCAAGCATCTTAAGCACAGATGTCTGTCCCATTACAGACCTCCCTGGGGCCTAAAAGGACTCAGACTGTCATTCAGGAGACAAAGAAACCCAAACTGAACATGAGGCCACAAGTAAATCTCTGCAAGCCTGGGCTCCAGCGTCAGCTTCTTTATCTTCACTGCATTGAACTCTGCTGTCAGTTTGAAAGAAACAAATCTGCTCCAAAAACACTGCAGACAGAAAACATTAACAATTATATTTTAGCTGAATATAAACTTTGTACATGGCATATTTAGACTAAGCCATTTGACACTTCAGATCGTACTTTAAAAACAGCTGCCAACCAGAAACTCTTCCTTTTCAAAAGGAAGGTGGGAAGAGAGAGAGAAAGAGAAGGGCAAAAGCATATGAAGTCTGTCTTACTTTAGGTTTCCCATTGCTTTTAATGAACAAGAATTACTGCATCATTAGATCTGGCAGCAGTACTTAAAAACAAATCAGATTTGTTGAGAGGAAAATAAAGCTATTGACTCCTCTGACATTTGCAACTTCAAAACTAGCACCTTATATTTGGTACACTAGTAAAGAAAGAAGCAGTCTCTAATCAGACATAAAATAGTCTTAACTACGGGGATCAAGCACACCAGAAATTTTCCTCTTCCTGGTGCCGCTACTCCCTAGGAAATGAAACTTTCGCGCACTGTGGAAACCATCCCAGCTGAGTGAGTCACCAGCACCATCCCAGAGGGGTATGATCCAGAGGGCAGCTGGAAACAGCTGCTATGAGATCAACCAAAACTGGGGAGAGAAATTCAGACAAGGTCCCAATTTTGCCCATTCTGAGAGGACTGAGTTATTTTTCTCACTTTGGCAGGATCATAAGCCTCCCCACACCCCTTAGGACTATTTCCTCATCTAAGTGGAACAAAGCTATCATTTTAACACAGCTGACACCATGATGAACTCCAGAACCCAAGAGAAACTTATGCAACACATCTCTTGCTGGCCAGGGAGGGCCTCCTGAAAGAGCTCCCATGCAGTGAGGTGTCAGGCTGTTTCTGAAAAGAAGGAAAAAGGAAAGAAACCCAAATTGGAAGGGCCAGCCAGAGTTCTGAGGTTTCAGGGCGTGTGGTTCTGTCAGGCGGCCAAATCAATTTTTGGTATCCCTGGCGCACAAGCAGCAGAATTACAACTCTTACCTGCCCCCAACCCAAATCTTACAAGGAATTTACTGATTTCCTAGGAGCTTTTCACTATAAAGTTTTTCCTCATTTTTCTTGTGAGCACAAGGCAAACACAAGCACAAACTGTACTGGTAGTGCTTTAGCATATGCTACTTGATTCAATGAAAAAAAGATAAGAGATGCTATTTTTCTTTAGCTTTAGATTAACAATCAAAAGCATTAAAAACAAGCATCTGTTGCCTTTATTGCCACGACACTTGCAGATACACCGATGTTTACACCCAAGTCAGCAATCAAAATGTTTCAGCCTTCTACTAGCACAGGAACACAAAAGAATAAATCAACTTTCCTGAAACATACCTTTCTAACCCTAGTTTTCATAACCAATCCTTCTCACTCCAAGAAAACAGAAGTTATTTTACATCACCACCTTCAACCTACAGGAAAACAGCAAAATAAGAGTTGAGAAGGAATATTTACAGAGAAGAAAAAGCTGGAAAGGGGTCAGATTAATTTCTTCAACATGTATAAAAGTTCTCTAGCTCCTAGTTTCTGTTTCTGATCCAGTGTAGAGTCACGTAAGCAGAATTGTACTGGCTTCGGCTGTAAAGATGAATCTAAAAATGAGAGATACCCCTTTATAACAAAAGGAAGGATGCAAATCTCTCGATGAGTCCGCACAGGTGGTGGAAATACAGCATACTCAGCCAAACTTTATTACAAGGCATCTCTGGCCTTTCTTTCCTCTACTGCTCGCTCATCAAGCCAATCTATCAGTCACACAGATCATCAGTATGGAGTAGCCTGTTCCCCCCTTCCTACACCCTCCCAGTACTCTTCTCCACCATGCAGCAGTAATTGCCTTTCCTATTAGCCCACAGCAACAACAGCTGCCATGGAAACTAGCAATGATTTTAATAAGTTTGGTCTGTTTTCAAGGGCAGCACGCGTGTGCTGGCACATGAGAGCATTGTGGACATGCACTGAGGGGAAGGAGAGTCTGCCATCAGTTACAAAGGCAGAGTTTAAAACTCAGTTAATCAGAGAAACTGCAGAATGAACAAATGTCTATCTCCCTCCTCTACAGGAGAGGCAGCGAGAAAAGACAACACCTCAGTTTTAAAACAGCGTTGGTGTGAGGAAGTGAGTGTGACAGTGGCAGATCAGTGTCAAACAAGCAAAAGGCCCTCCTTGCAAGAGCGGTGGCTTCTCCATTGCTCTGCACAGACAACAGAACTGATGTACAGCTGTACTGTGTGTATACAGAGCACAATGTAAGTGCACCTACTGGTTCTCTAAACACCAGAGAAATAGGCACAGCAAGCACTAGACACAATGCCTTCTCTCTCTAAGGAGCAGCAGAGGCAGTGAAGCTTCTTTAGCAGCTTTTCTTTCTACTGCACTACAAGAGTCTCCTTTCATGCCATTCCTTGAGTCTACCGGGCTCCTGAAAGTCAACGTGCAGTTACTGAATAAAAATCAGTACTAAGGAGAGAAAAAAAGATGCCATTGTTGCTGCATACACAAGAGGGGGAATAAAAGAAAAAAAAGTTGATTCATTGCTTTAGCCTAACATCTGGAGTTACCTGACAGTCTCAGAAACAAGCATCTTCACTCCTCCCAATTTTACCTCCTGGCAGGGTGAGTAATAGACACATTCACAGCACTTCTTACTGCCCAAGAGACTCCCACCTAAACTCTTTCAGCATACCACAGCTTCACACCTGCCCTTCACAGCACACCACCACACCCCAGGCACATGCTGCTGCCCCATGTCCTTCGCACTTAGCACTTCTGTGCAGGGGTCGGGCCTTCACTACCTAAAGTTAATCCGCAATAGTAAAGAGTACCCCCCCCCCATGTTAACGGTGCCGTACCCATGACGGCTTAAATCAGTCTAAGCAGTCACTTCCATTTCTCCCCAGCAGCACGTGCTTCCCCTCCCCTGAGCCCACAGTAATGACTGTCTGACTCCACAGTGAGCCAGTCTAGAGAACTAAACCTGCAAAAAACTAATGCTACAAAAACCTGAATAGTTTTCAGCCATTTAGCTCCCTGTACCTGCTCATTGTGGTGTCAGACCAACCGTGCAGGTGGCATAATGGAGGAAGCAGCATTACAGCATCTCCATTTCAGATTAAACTGCTGTAGAAGATGCAGTTGGCGCAAACTAAGGGCAAAGTTTCACATTACAGATAAACCAGTCCAACACCTAGCTGGATCCAAAAGACGTGGTCTTGCATCCCTTCCCAAACAAACAGCAGGTACAGAAGCTATCCCCACTTTTTAAACATGACCTAGGAGGCAGACAGCCATAAAATCATTCACAGTGAACTCAGCCAGATTTGGTAAGGAACTTTTTTTTTTTTTTTTTTTTTGGTGTTATTCATTTTCTATCAGATCATGAAAAAGAAACAGTGGGAACTCATAGCCAAATAGAAGGACCACTTCTTTCAGCAGCTATTTACCATCAGATCAGCTTACCATCAGAGTCACTACACAGTGACTATGGCTACTGGAGTTACCCGGTGGACACAAGTCCTAGATGGCACAGAGCAAAGGCATGTTAGCAATCAGACCAACCTACACTAGGTGGCCTAACACTGTTTAAGCCAGTAGTACTGATATAACATTTGCAAAGCACAAATTTTTTATTGCTATTTTTTCAAGAGCCTTTTGAAGGTTTTAATCAGAGTTGTTTGTCATCCACCCATTAGATGCTTCAGAGGGAAACTTTCTGCTATGCAAATTGCACCAATATCTGTAAGTTCCATGTACAAACTTGAAACAAATAGACCAGAAAAGCAAACGGCATGGTGAAGCCCAGATCTGCAAATCAGTTGCAAGACTAAGCACATGGAATCATCCCAGGCTCGGAAGCTACAAAGACTCATGGGAGAAGGCATAAAAAGAAAAGAAAATCTGTACAACCTTTTCCACTGCACTACTCATCTTGCACAGGCCTAAAGAAAATATGAAACAACTCTAACAACAGGATGCAGATCTATATTTGTATGGAATTTCAAGTGACTTTTGCTGCTAGGGAAAGATGCCATAGTTGCAACAGCTGCAGAGTGAATCTTTTATTAACGCACTGAGTTGATATAGCACAAGATGGTAGCAGGGAGCAACTCACCATGCATTCCTACCAGTCTGCTCCCACCAAGGAGTCTCTTCTTAGTCAACCCCTCTAGCCCCCAGAGAAGTAAGGAAGACAGCTAGTTCAAACCAAAGGAGTAAGGATGATCCACTGAACCCACTGCTCCGAGATTTCTGCTCCTCCACAAAGGACCCAGAGTGAGTAGTTTCATTTCTCTGTGTTTTATCTTTCACCACACTTTTCTTCCTAACATCAATGCTATGCGACCACATGCAGTAGGACTTAAGAGCAGCTCAATTCTATGATAACAGAGGCTAGGCTAAAGAATACAGGAATATTTAGCTGCTAAAAACAAAGGATTAAATCTATTAACAGGAACCAAGAGATCCATTTTGATTTCTGCAATGCTATCTGCCTTGAACAAACTGTGTGGATACATTAGTCTCTGTCTAGCAGATACACACACACACACACACACACACACACACAAAAAACAAAAAAAAAAACAAAAAAAAACCTAATGCTATCTAATTCACTCTAGTGACTTGGCCACACTGGAAGCAAGAGCAAGGGAGGAAAAGGAGTTCTGGAAAATCTTACCTCTTCTTCCCCTGACATCCAAGCTGTGACTATGAACCTCTCTCCCAAGCAATAACACTACTTCATTTTGCTGTACAATCTCCCTTTCCAAATAGCTTGTGAAAATGATGCCCCATCCTTGCCAGATTCATTGCTGCCCAGGGGTTATACATAGCAGCAATGAATTGGCCAGTCTTGTTAAGTTAATTCAGCTACATGAGAAATCCATAAACAGAAGCAGAAGCTATGACAATGCCTATCAGAGGGCTCTGAACACAGCACTGTATAATTTGCTTTTGGTTATCACCACCACCCACACAAGGAAGAGGAAGTTTTACTGCAGGAGACTTTACGTTTTTACTGTTTAGGCTCTTCCAGGTAACAGGAAAGTTTCCCACATCCCCACAGATTTTTCTACCCTGCCAATTATCTTCGTATATACTATGCTGAGTTAGCATTCAGCAAGATAACTTTCAACGTAGGGCTAATTAAACAGTACCCAGAGGTGAAAGTCTCTGTTGAATCACCTGAGGAAGGCAGCACTGCCTGCCCGGGCTCGGCTGGAAGGCAGCCTTCAGGAGCCGAAAGGTGCCATATCCCATTCTCACTTCCCTGTGCAATGTATTTCCACAGCACAGCCACTCTAACACAGCCTGTATATAATTCACCGCGGTTTTTTTTTTGTAGTAGTAGTAACTTGTTAGAGACAGTTGCCTCCATGATGAAGTGGCAAACCATATGAAGCACTATACTGTAACACTTGTATACAAACAGAGCTCCCAGAGACTGAAGCTCATCATCCTGAGACTGAACAGCTTCTGCACCTGATGAAAATCTATATGAGACAGAGAAATACTTACCTAGAAATTTTGTAAAGTTGAGAAGCACCCTATTAAAAAGTTCTCCACTATTCAGAGTGACTGTATGCATCATCAAAATCCTACCCAGGAAGTCACAGCCAGAGAAAGCCTGACAATGGTAGAAATTCACAGGCTACTACCCATAGCAGAGGAACAATGCCACACACTTACTCTTGCCCAAAGGGCACAGAGATTTAGGGATTGTCTTTAAAATCCTATTCTGGAAGCGAAAGTAAAATTACTAACCCCAGAACAAACCAGAAAAATTTACAAGCCTCTGAATCTCAATTACAAAATCCAAGAACACAGGAATCAAGAAATAGCCATCCTAAAACAAGAAACTGCTCTGGAGAATGGACATAAAATGTTTATATTTCAGACTAAGCCTGAGGATCAAGTAAAACCCACAACCCAAATAAAACACTTCATACTACTGTGCCATCAAAGCTGATCAATCAGTGCCCTGTGCTACACCTTCTTCAGAGTATTTGCATCATCTCTTTATCAAACATCAAATCCACAAGAAGCAACCCCAAATAATATCTAACAATAGACAGACACCAAGCAGATCTTATGCTTATTTAGAGAAAAGCATAGACTGCAGAGTTCATACAAGAGTTTTCTAGTGCTTTGGTCTCAGCTGTTTCATCACTATAGCTGACAGTTTTCTTGGAAGATTTCAGTACACACACCACAGCCACAATTAAGAGTTCAAAACACACATCTCCTGTTATGCTTCCTTACGACATTCAGGGATCAGTTGGATTAGTAGCCTGGCACACTTGGAATTTGATTTAGAGATTAGACTGGAGGCCTGCATAACCCAGAGACTACTTTGGGCAGACTGTCACCACGCTTCCTTCAGCTTGCTCCATAGTCAGCGGCTTCCTGGCTTCCTTGTTCTGAAGCAACACGATCACTGTCCCCAATTTGACCATGACATCCACACCAACAAATACTAAAACCCAACAGAAAAACATTTTTACCATAAGATGAAACAAAGACCTAGTCAATCATTATACCATCTTCCCCATCTACATGGGAAAGTGCAAACTGACTAGTCTTTCCTTTAGACATAGAGACAGCTCAGATTTTCTGATACCAGAAGGAGAAGGAAGGAAAACCCAGACTACCAAAGGTGAGAAATAATGACTGCTACAGAAAGAATGAAACAAATATTTCAAAGCCTATGCTGAAGGCTGTATTACAAAGCAAGCCAATCTCCCTATCAAACTTCAACAGAGCTACCAAATTCTACCCTAAGAAGCTACCGTGATTGTAAGCTACTTCTTCCAGTGGTAAGTGCCTGCAGTAATCATGAGTTACAAAAATGTATCAAACGCCAAGCTCCAAAGAAGAAACTATCTTCCTGTTTTCACTGGAAAGGTCATGTCTATTTAAGGAAACCTTCTCAAGCAACATGGATATGCTCCATCTACATCCATCAACTAACAGCCCTGAGTTAAGTGTATTCACTCATCAAAAAATTCTTAGTCCTTAAAGGAGTAATGACCCAAGCCGTGAATCCAACCCATGCTCCTCCTGGCATGCAAAACTTTCACAAATAATTGATACCACTCACGATCAAAACAGTCAATTCCTTGATCAGCAGAGGAATCCTTGCTTGTCCCTTTAAGCCTTGAACAATAGGAAAAACAAACAGACGCACACACAGAAAAAGCCTCATAGTGGCTTTATCCATTCAACAAGTTCCCCATGAAAACCATCCCTAAGAGAATCTGTACGTTAACTAGTCAACGTCCAACTGAAAGAAAGCTCAAATACGTTCTCAACTCCATAAACACTGAAGATTCAGGCCAGAACATGAAGCATGAATAATTTTTAGTGGTGCTAATTTGTGATTTATCAACAGATAGAGAATAGCTATTCTCCTGAATTTCTTTGCAACATTTGGCACTACTGACTGCATGACACTCCTGCTATACTCGAAAGAACACAGAAGAGATCAAGCAAGATGGTGAAATGCGGTAAGTCTTTTCTGGAAGGATACAACCAGCAGACACTGATACAAAAAACAAAAAAACAAAAAACACACAGATCTAATTACAAGGATCTTTTCAATTTCCTGGCATACTCCATATCCACATATATGTGGATATATACATGTACATACATGCATATATATATGTATATATATGTGTATACACACACACATATATATATGTAGCACTGATAACTGGCATTTGAGTCCCTGTTATCTGATCAATTTCAGTCTTATTCACTACAAATCCATCACAACAGTCCAGTTCTTGGACAAGACTAAAGCACAGGTCAAGAAGAGGTGGCTGAAGTGGACAGTGGAAGTATGGATGGACAGATGGGAACATTATCAAAATTTCTAAGTCACACTGTAACCTTCTTTATTTGAAGATTGAAATCCACAGTTGGTCAATTTCTTTCCCCCCCATCCTCTTTTTTGAAGCTTTCTCTGACCTATGGTTGATGTTTAACCAGTACATGGATAGCAATATTCACAAATGCTGCTATCATCTCCAGTTGAATCCATCTCACCTTGCCTCTATTATTCATGATTTACCTCTCAGTCCAGCTCTCACAACATGAGGTACTTGACATGAAGACTGCCCACTCTTTAGGAACTCTAACTAGCCCAGGAAGTCAGAAGCTTCCAAGAAATGCCTAGGTATAAGGGTTATATACAGAAAAGTATGTAATATCCAGCTGGTGGCATTAGCAGATCCCAGCTCTGTGGCACATATGCATGTGCACTGGAGATGTACCTCCAGCCTCATCTCCTCTTCTCACTTCAAGACAGCAAAAGTTCCTGAAACATGTGCCAAAGAAAATGGCATCTAGTCCAAAATCCTGGTCCTGTTCTTCAGGGCTTTCTGCAGATGACAGAGTTGCAGATGTACAAAATATTTCAGACTGCAAATACTATATCCGCCATTTTCTAAGTGTTGTACGCAGATAACAAGAAAACAGAGTCAAACATTTATGCAGAAGAAGCAAAAAGCAGGCAACAATGGGACACAGCAGGTATACATTATCCAACAAGGAAAAAAAAAAAAAGTCACATAAAGTCCATGACCATTCTTGCAGCACTTTTCACCCAAGGTGTCCCATTCCCAAGTACCAGAATTGTTCTGCTGCCTGTATGCACGAAAAAGCCTTCCGAGCAAAATGTGTACCCTCCTTCCCTCTCCTCCCACCAACCCCATATTTTATCCATGCCAAGCCAAGGGTCCCCACAAAGGAAACAGCCCACTGCTAGCGGTTGTTACTCTGTCAGCTCCAACAGCCGTGCTCTGCAATCCAGACCAGAGGTTCCAGTCCTCCGCACAAGTCAGTGCAGGGAGCTAGTAGCCAATTCTGGTCCACACAGCAGCTTTCTCCTCTTAACAGGCTGCAAAATGTTTTTAAGGTAAAAGACAAGGTAGCTGCATCCTCTGTTAAAACAGCATTTCAGTTGTAAGTCAAGAACTCGGGAGTTGAAAAACACCAGTTAGATCTACCCATGCAACTTCCAGTTTCCTCACATGCAGGGACATTATAACAGGTCAGGCTTATATGCAGTTTTTTCCTGCCTCATTCAAGCATAGAAAGGACTGCATTCCGAGAAGGAAAAAGAGCTGTCCTACATGCTTGTCTGCCATTTCAGAAACTGGAAGGTATGTGGCTTTAAAGACGAGCAATATCCATCTACCTAAAATGTTAGATTTCAAACCTCACCTTTTAAGTAAAGTTTCTCTATGATGATGACCAAATCACTTAATTTAAACTTTTCTGCTGTTTTCTAAGATGAAGACCACATCACTTCATACTTGCCCAACATGAAATACTTAGGGATCAGTCTGTGGAAGTGGTAAATATTCATATATTCAATGGAAGTCATAGACAGCTGTAGACTGTGTGTTTAAACACTACCAAAAATCCCACCAACTACAATTAAAAAAAAAAGTCAGGTTGTAGGTGTCAGTGTAAGCACCTAAGATTACTGGCTGATTTTGCAAAGCTGGCCTTATTATCAGTACTTCAATTCCCAATTTCTAAAATAAGAGATAATACCTTTTCCATCTCTCAGGAAAACTGCAAAAAAATGAGATTATTAGTATCTGTGAAGTATCACACTACAGTGAAGAGTACCATAGAAAAGACTTAAAAATTAATAGTTCTGTATTCAGTGCAAGGTTTAGATTATCTGCAGTAAATATTGTTTGGAGTCACACATTAGATGAAAAAGAGGAAATGAAATACTGAATAGCTCTCAGTTCAAAGCCTGAACTCACACCCATTTTAACTGATAACAAAACTCTCACTAGATTCAGTAGTATCTCAGTATTATCCATTTGATGCACTTAAAGAGATGGAGTCATCTATAAAAATAAAGCGTATGACCACATGATTAAGACCTCACACAGTGTCTCCTGTACACATTCTCTTCCTGCTGGGCACTTGCTGGGGTACTGGCTCTGACACCCATCACACTGGGTACATCATGTTTCAAATCTCCTCTGGTCCCAGCCAGCTACAGCAGTGGTTCGTTCTCTTTCCTATGTCTCACTCTGGCATGTTTTCTGTGTAGTCACCCCTTTATATAAGTGGGAGATGGTGCCCAGCAGCTTCGAACCACTCAGGACAAATACTGACTCCCACAGCACCACAGTTGCTTAACAGATCTCTTCCTAAAACTGAAGTATTGAGGGCATTCCATGTTCTCACACATACCTCAACTACCAATACTGGACAAAACAGATGCAGGACTAGCAGAAGCTTCGAAAGTCAACCAATTTCTACTGTAGGCAGCCCAACAAACACTCAGATCTCAGCAAAACAACAGAAATGAGGAGCATGTTTTATTGCCTTGGTTTCCTCTGTGCTCTGGATCATTCTTGAGGCCAGCATCTCACAGACTCCTGCTTCCCACTCTTGCGTATCCTGTGACTTGCAAGAAAAAAATCCACCCATACCATGCTGCCGGTTTCAACCTTCTTCAGTATGCTCCATGGTAAAATTGGGCTCTTCTGCTACAACATAGCCCAGCTTTTCATCCCTGAACAAGCCTTTTGGATCTGTGTATATTAGCCAAGGTTGTGTGTCTGGTGCCACTGATGGGACTAACAGAAGCATCACAGAGTAATTTATCTTTAAACCCAGAAACCACCACAGGTTACTCAGAAAAGATGAGCTTCCAGAACAACTGCATACTATCCACTGACAAGGCAAAGCACCTACAAAAAAATACCCTATCCTGACACAATTTCACTCCGAGGCTACAATGTGCTTTAAACTGGTAAGAGAGAGGCACACAGGAAAGAGACCTCTTTGACAGCCTTCTCTCTGGGACAAGAGAATTAGAAAGGTAATGGAGAAGTCCTTTAATGCATGCTCTTTTCTTAATTTCTTCTTTCCCAAAAAAGAAACAAAGTAATAGAACAAAACAAGAAGTAGGACAGAAATTGCTTAGAAATACCATCTCATATAAGCTCCTCTAAGAGTCACATCTGGCTAGACCACCTGCAAAACCAGGGGTCCAAAAGAGAGTAAAATGCCAAGCCACAAGATGAAGCATGCCCTACAAATCCCAGTTTTTCCACTGGTCTCATTAGCCTAAGGTAGGTCGAGCAGATTCTAGGAAAAGTAACATTCCCACCCCTCTCCAAGTAAGGAAACTGCAGCTGCAAGCAGCAAATTATAGGCCTAGGATCCCAGCTTCGGTCTCTTCTCAGCCCACACAATACTAAATCAAGTCTTTTAAGTGAAGCCTTGGTGGGATTTTATTCCTGGACATCGCCCCCAGTGGTGACAACTACTCCAAACGTCTGTAAGGATCTCCTAAAGCAATAGCACAGAAAAAGCTTTGCAGAAAGCCTCAGCTAAAAAAGCGCACTACAGCCCCTTGAAGAAACCTGAGCTGGATCCAGATCCCAGGGCCTCAAAGGCCTCTAGGGAGAATATTTTGATATTTGCAACACACACAAATGCCACATAAGGTTGCTTCTTTAGTCTCTCTGTTAAAGGAAATTTAGCTATGTACAGCCAGAGGGTAAAAAGTTCCTAACTCCACCCTCTCTGCTGCCCTTTTTTTTTTCTTTTTTTTTTTCTTTTTTAAATAGTGCAGGTTCTTCCCATCTCTATACCAAGGAATATTTATATTATTGTTGAAGCAATTATAAGCAGATAAAACCAAAAAAGTCATAAAGAAAAAAGAAACAATTGCTTCTAGCTCACATGCTTTGAAGAAAGCGTCCAATTTTCCTACACAATGAACTCTCCTAGACAAAGGCAAAAACAAGCAACAGCAATGGCAATGCATGATCACTTTAACAACACACCAAAGTGAATTCTCCCAAAGAAGAGATGCAAGTCAAAGATCTCCTGCCCTACTTTCTATCTGGCATGGATCAGGAGCATCCTACTCCCCAACCTCACAGGTTACTAGGTGGCAATGGCATAGATGTCCAAGTGCCAACTTTTCATAAACTGAATTAGCAGAAACTGCAGAAATTTTCTGCTCTACCCAAAGGGATACTGGATCAAGATCAAGTTGTCCCTCATTAAACAACAGGATTTTTGTATACAGCCTTTTCTGCATTGCAGCTACTTAAATACATCATATCATTCTTAAGTAGGTACTGGCCCATTTCTTTCGAGTTCAATAACAGAGCCATTATGGGTGGTTTCAATAGCTGCCATAGGTACACATGACAAGCCAAATGAGAAAGGGACTGGAATTTCTCACAAATGTCTTCCTAAACATTCTGGAAATCATCCAGAATGGAGAATTCACATTAGAAATTTCAATATACGTTGGATCTTCCTCAGTGAAAGACAGTATACAGGAAAGGTTTCCTGTAGTCACCACTGAGGTACCTTGGCACAGCTTTGCAGGACAGCTCAGTAAATGTGCAATAAGGAACGCTTCCGGTCAGGATGCTGGCATACTGCAGATCTAGCAAGAGACTGTTTTCACAGTCCCTGCCCACATCAGGCCTGACGCTTATAAAGATTTCAAATTTGACTTGTACCCAGGTGTAAAAATGAAGATGTACTAATGAAAGTGTTACAGAGGGAGGTGGAAGCATTTTAAGAAAACCTATACATATCTTTCAAACCAGCTTTTTTCCCTGAACTTAGAAAAGATTGCAGGAGAGCAGAGGGAGTTAAGGTCCAAAATGCAGTCAAGCAGCTCTAATCCCTAAACATTGGGATTATCTCATGACAGCTACACTCCAGCATCCATTCAATACCACTGCAAAATGTAGATCGACAGAATGCTTCAATGAGCTGGAACTCGTTACCTCTAATTGCTTCTTTCACTTCACTTCTGGATGTTCCCCTGATGCTTTAGCCATAACATTTCAAAAGTACACACACACAGAGGGTGTGTAATATCTGAGATGGGCAAATTAAATAACAGGTTTCCAGTCAACCAAAGCCACCTGCCTTTCTCTTTCACTTCATATGAAAACATAAGTTTTCCTTGAGTCATGAGACCAAGTCAGCTGCACAGACCAATAATTTTTAAATACTTTCAATTGATGCGACCCCTGACATTTCCCAAACAAGCAGAGCTTCCTGAGCAGCAAACCAAAGGTTGCTAATGATAGGTTTATTTTTCCTAGTGACCAGTTATAAGCCCTTCAGAAGAAGTCTTCAGGGGGCCACAGACCACACACACAAATCTTCAGTCAGGTCCATGGTTTTCAAACACCACCAGTTCAACTTCAGTTTGCAGCAATAAATTTTTTTACTACTGTCTCATTTGCATCTCCCTTGTGCTAGCAGTGTCCCACTGCTACCAGACTAACTGCAGGAGACCCACTGAAAGCCCTCAGTGCAGCCACAGAGCCAAGACAGCTGTTAAGCCTTCAGTGACCAACGTGTCTTTGCAACAGCCATGAAAACAGAGGTGTGAATCCCACATGAAAAAGGGAAAGGTGGAAGCCTGGCTAGATAGGCCATTGGGAGGAAAAGGTGCACAGGGCATGCCTGAGGGACAGGCATTTTGGTCATAACTCAGCTGTGACCGACCTCATCAGCTGGGTAGGCAATGTTCTCAAAAAGGCAAGGGAGAACCCAGGATTTCTACGAAACGCCAGAGCCTTGATGTTTCTAAATGGGAAATCTGGGGGAAAAAAAAAAAATCCCAAAGTTCATACAGCTGCTATACACACACAGGAAACCATCTCCAGTAAAGCCAGACCTCCATTCAGCTTCCAGCCGCACAACTCAGGTCATCAACTTGAAACACCAGCTTTTGAAATCCAAAGAGAAATACTAACTGAGCCTGTAGGGGTACTAAAGCATCCAGAATACTTAACTTGGGCTTTCTATTTTCCTGAACGTGGCAGGAAAAGAGCCAACTTTAAAGTGCTCTCAGCATCCCTATAATCCCAACTTTCAGTCTGTTTGCCAGAAGTTTTCTTTGAACTGGAGATTTTCTAAATCTTCCCAGACTGTGTCAGGTAACTCATAACACCCAAACAAAAATTCAAGAAACCCAAAGGACAAAAGCAAACAAGAAAATAACAAAAAGCTAAAAGGTGATTCATTATGCCCCAGCACATCAGCAATAGTCTGTCCAAACAGCATCCCAGGAAACCTCAACCTGGATGTAAGGCAGGGGTCAGCTTTTAAAAACTCAAACTTCATTTTTTCTTCCCCGGAGTATTTTGCATACCCTGTATGGCTCAGCATCTCCTTACGAATGATGGCCATGACATGAATAATACAGGGAGGAAAAGCTAACCTGATTACACAGCTTTTCCACCATTTACTGGAACAAGATGTTCTCTTTCATAAGATTTAAAATACAGATTTCAATAGGGGTCACCCACAGTACAAAAGCTGTCATTCACAAGCCCCTTCTTGATTATAGTCCCAGTCAGCACTATTACCTCTAAAATCCAAACCTGTCTTTAGAAGTTACTAGCAGATTCATTTCTCGTCCTCCTCTGAAGCCCCACAGATCAGCCATTGTTTGAACTGGGACACTGAGTGGAGCATACTGGTGCTCTTACCTGTATTAAGTTTTGGGTATGTAGCTACTGTGCCTCACTCAAGGTTAAACAGACAGTTAGATTTCAGATCAAGAAGGAATTTTCTCCCCAGTCAAACTGGCAACAGCTGCTGGATTCCTGCCCTCCCCTGCTGCATGAGCCATAACTCTCTTCCTAGGATCACCCAGGAATTTTTGTCCCAGAAATCTCCTGCCACAGCAGAGGTTGTCATGAAGCACCAGCAACGACCCAGTTCTCTTCCTTCTGTGGCACGCTGGAGTTTACAGCTTCTGATCTTTTGTGCTAGAGGGATTCAGGTTGGTAGAGGGTGTTAGAGTGCCTTCCAGCTCACAACCGGAAGAGAAGGAGCACAGATTTTCTTGTGGACCAAAGACTTAACACCTATTATATCATTACTTAAAATCACAGGGGACTGATCTCAGCAACACAAGTCATCTTTATAAGTCCTATACAGAAATGCCTGAAGTGCCATGCCAAAGTCATCCATTGTTACCACCACAAGCTTACATGGACTGGATAAGGCAAAGCACATCAAGCAAAGCTCCATTAACTGTCTTCCCTGGCTGATCAGTACTATTTACAGTTGCAGAAGAGTAATTTCCCCCCCAAATACTCAAGGCTACTAAATACACAAGTCATTCCTGAAAAACAAACAAGAGTCAGCTCTATTCATATTTTGTCTCTAATTCCAGCCATATAGTACCCTCAGATACAATTTTAATTCACTAACCAGACTGGACCACATAAAAAGTTAAATCAAAATTCAGCTTGGGGACCAAAGGGTCACTTCATTAATGAATTGAGCTCCATGCAAAGCAAACAGAAGATATTTTAATAACAGCTTTCTTCAGCAGTAAGGACGGAAACCTGACTGGTACACCTGTAGCACCTCAGCTGGGAAGAAGATGATAGCACCCTGCATTCCCCCCTTCTTCTCTGCAGCTCCGAAGAGAAAGAAGGAACTCTTCTCAGCTAAATACAACATTTCTTTCTCCTCCTCCACTCCTCACATGATAAAAGACGTGATTATTGCAACGGTACTTTCTCCTCAATCTGTGTGGCAGTCAACCTCTTCTGAAAAGCAGCAAAAGCAGCTGCATCAACAACCACATTTGGGTGCTGTTTCATGAGTGACTTAAGCCAATATAACTTCCCCCCACCCTGTTAAGGACTATTTTTACCCAGATCAGCAAGCTGATCCAAATGATTCAACATCCAACCCAGCAAACAGAGAGCAAGCTAATTCCGAGCTAGTATTTAAATAGTTAACAAGAAGCAGTACCTTTAGGGCCCCTTCATTTCCAAAACTTACAAACATACCCAAATACTTCCAGGAGATATTCCTGGCTGGTTTTACTTGATTTTTGCCACTTATGGACCAAAAGGAGCTAAAAAGCAGCAGCTTGTTCTGGACCTTTTCCTCCCACGCCAAGATTAACAGAAATACGTCTCCAAAGCAGAGAGCAGCCATGATCCGATTTGTCCCAATCCCAACTCAAGCAGCTTTACACCACCCTCCTAACAAGATCAGCACTGACCAAACACCATTTATCCGGCCTGATCAGAGATGGATTAGATAATGAAACCCTAGCTGCATAAGCTGTCTGAGCATGCTGGCCTGAGACAGTGAAAAACTAGAAGCCCAATAAACTTCTGGGTTAGTTTAAGCTTTAAGGCATTCTGCCCCACGTTTGTAGGAACTAGATACTATCTTGAGCATCTTCCTATGGCCTAGCTTTTATATTTCATGTTAACAGACAAAAAAATACACCATTAGTTTTAAGGTTGCATTATTATTTTCTACAGTTCAATGACTTATTTCAGCATTATAAACTGTGCTCATAACCTGAGCCATCAGTACTTCAGGGCTGCGCACAGAAGAAACTGTAGCGAGTATAGCAACCCAGGATTCCTCATAATCGGCCTAGAAACACGAGGTCATGAAGTTTACACAGCAACACCCTGTGGCTCTGGAACAGGAAGTAGAAAATTGACAGGATCTGCAGGAAAAACAAGGTACAACAGTTGCTGGTGTTATTTCTAACTTCCAGAAAGCCTCTGGTACATGGGGGGGAGGGGGGGACACTGAATATTTATTCCTATCTCTCAAAGAACAGGCTCTTAATCACTTTTGTAAACACTACTTACACTTAAACGTGGAGAATTTACTAAAAAAGAAACCCTTTTTCTAAAATAAGATACTTCAAAAGATTACACTATCTGAACAGAAAACCTCATGAAGGGCAACCTTCTGTTAAGTTTTGGCTTTTGGTTAAAAGGATAGAGAATCTTCAAATTATTAAAGAACGCATCTTCCTAGCTAAGAAATTATTTGCAAGATTGGCTTCATATTTGGTATTTTGCACTTACAACCATGAGAAGATTCTTCAAACAAACACACCACCCTCTTTAAGCCTAAAAAATGTCAAGTGAAACTTCAGGGGGGGAAGGGGGAGGAGGAGAGTTATAGCAAAACTTAGAGAAAATATTTATATCATGCTAAAGATACCAAACAACCACAATATGGAGCTCCTAGTCTGAAGGACAGAATATATGGAATATAAATAAATTTAATTTTAAAATTAAATTCTACTAATTGCATTTCTCTAAGTACTTTTCCCCAAATACTGCTAGAATTGTAACTGTTTGCCAGCTCACAACATGGAAAACCATAAACAACCCAACCCTCTGCTCAGATCCATAATTAATCCCTGCTACTAGTAACAGCATTATGCATTGTGTGCATATACTGTGATAGTCCCATGGGTGAATGCTCCAATCTCACTATTTTGTACTATTCATTGAACAGATAACAAAACACTTTCTGATTTAAATCTAAAGGGGAGCCTTTTCTGTACTTAGAAATTGTACTAGTTTACACACACAAAAAAATCAAGTTTTAAGATGGTTCAGTTAAACCAGTTTAAGACCCTTTGTGGGAGATTTTCAAATGATTTGCCACTGGCTTACATTGATAGCAACCAGTTTAACCATTAATTGTAGTTAAACTGACACATCTCACATAGCTACACAGGACCTATGCCTCAGACCAACTCCTAAGAGCTAGAAAAATTTCCTATCACTGTGTTGATACATTCATTCATAATTCTCTAACTATACACAATGCACAAGCATTTCTTCAATACTGGGCATCTTTGCCTTGCAGTTATGCACATTGTCTGAGTCATACTTTACACCTATGTGTGGGAGAAGATACTATTTCAAGGAGTAAAAGAGCATAGTGTGCTTCTCACTGGCCCTTATAGGAGCATGAGACGCAGCATTCAGGTGTGAAGCTCCAACCTATGTCCAGCCCACACCATCAGACCGGGCAAAGAAGTGATTCTGTGAGGTGGAGAGACCAACATGAAAGGCTAAACATCAAACAGAAGTACAAACAAAACCCTCCTGCTGTAAGACATTAAAAAAAAGTAAGTCTTGAGCGTGCAATCTGGGGACAGCCTAGAAAATAAAAAGGGAAAATAGTTGGCCAACAGTTGGTATTTAGATCAGAAGAGAAACACATTAGAGAGGACAGAATTCTCCCCTATGAACAGGATATATCAGTCCAAGCAAAAGTGAGAACAGAAACAAGTTTAGTTGAATAAATCACACCATTTTCAAAGAGCTCTAATATATTTGTTGCAAGAATGGGAAGCAAAAAAGCACCAACTGAATTGCCATAATAAAACAACCACACGTAACATACAGGCAACAGAAAAGAGAAATATCTGTACCTCTCTCCCCCTACAAATGCAAAAGCAAATGCACCTGGAAAGACCAATCCTTCTGCGATGATCAAAATGTATAAGCAAAAGAAGACAGGAACTTAATTTCTTATCCAAAGCTGTCATTCTCTTTACCAAACTGGAAGACTCTCTCACATGATGTCCTAAGACCCCTTTCTCTGTTCCCAAGAAGCACCTGAAATTAATCCTTATCATTTACAAACAAAGAATCAACAGAAAATAGAAAACATTCAATGCACGGTATATATATAACATGGAGCATATTAAAGGCCAATGATGATTTATCTTTCGCCACTCCTTTCCACAGCCTCTCAAGGCAAAGCTATCAGTACTTTTGCAGAATCTAGAGCCACAGAGGGAAATGCAATGACAGGAGAACTAAAGGCCTATTAAGCATCAAACAGGACAGACCCCTCAAAAATTAAAACTGTACATTGCAAAAACATATGCTCAGCTGAATTCATAAAACTCACATAGATCTCTGTCTGTGCCAGAGAAGGCATCAGATAACGTGAATTAACAAGGAGGATCAGGTCTCTTATCCCTTGCGTTATTCGATACCTCTACTCCATACACTAAATATCCCATCTCAACATGCTTTGTACTATACTTCCAACAAGCATTAGCTAGCCAACGCGCATGTTTTCCTCACTGAACAGGAAAAATTACGGGTAAGGGAGCAGCAAATTAAATCCATAACAAATAACTCATCCCCAGTCTGGGACAATAGAGGCACAGAGGAGTGTCTGGTCACTCAGACTAAGAAACTTATGAGATTTGGCAGACGAAAATATGCTAAAGGAGAGCAACTCCTTTTAAGGAAAAGAGCAGCAAGAGATAGCAGCAATTCTACAGGATTTATTTTGTATCTTTAGGCGCTATTATAGTTCTCAAGAATCAAGAAAGGGCTTCCCTAGGAAAAAAAAAAGCGGGCGTAGCTTGCGCAGACCGTTCCTGTAAAGGCAACGGACAAACTGCAAGAAAAAATAAAATAAAATATAAAATAAAATAAAATAAATCCTGTCCAAACCCTGCCTATCGTTTCTAGCTGCAAGTAGGAGTGGAGAGCCGGAGCGAGGGGCAGAGATGTCCCCCCCCCGCCATTGTATTTCCGACAACCCCACCGCGTGTCCGTCTGTCCGTGCGAAGGCCGCCCCGGGCAGCCCGCCCGCCCGCCCGGCACCGGCCCTGCCCGCTACCTGCATGCCGCCGCCGTCGGCCTCCGCCTCCGTCCGCAGCCGCTTGCTGTGGCCGCCCTCGGCGTCGTCCCCGCCGGGCATGGGCTGCTCCAGCTCCGGCTCCCGCTTCACGCCGCGGGCGGCCCCGCCGCCGCCGGCCAGGAGCTGCGGCTGCTGCGGCGGCTGCTGCTGCTGCTGCTGCTGCGGGGGCTGGCCGCCCTCCGCCATCCGCGCCGCCGGAGCCCCGGCCGCCCCCCCGCCGCGATCGCCCCGCTCTGTCACCACGACGCCCGGCCCCGGCCCCGGCGGCGGCGGAGGAGGAGGAGGAGGAGGAAGAGGAGGAGGCGGGCGAGCGCCGGCCCCGCTACCAGAGCTCCGGGCGCGGCGGGCTCCGACCCACCGGACCGGCTCGGTCACGGGCTCGGCGGCGGCCGGGGAGGGGCCGAAGCCCCTCGGCAATCTCCGGAAGCGGCCGCCGGGGCACCGAAGCAGCGCGACCCCCGCTCGGCAACCTTCGGCGACGGGCGGGGGCGGGGCCGCGGCGCGGGGCGGGGCCGTCGGCGGGCCGCAGGGCGCCCGGGCCGCCGCCGCTGCCGCCGCTGCCGCTGCCGCCGCCGCCGCGCCGCAGGGGGCGGCGGGGAAATGGCCGCCCGCCGCGGCGGGGCTGACGCCGGCCTCCTCCCCGCCCCGCAGCCCCCGGTCCTGTGCGCGGCGGTGGACACGCGCAGCCAGGGCCCCGCGTGGGCCCCTGGCAGTGCCCGCCCTGCCCGTCGCCTGCGGGATCGCCGCCTCCGAGGCGTCCCCGCAGCCCCTGCCCGACCCCGGCCCCCGAGGCCGAGCTGGGCCCTGCCCTGCCGCCTCGGTGCACCCTGCTCTCCTGCCTCGCGCCTTTCCACGGGGCGTGTGGCATGGGCCCGTCGCCCCTGCCTCCCCCTGCCCGCTTGTGGGGAGGTTTCCGGGGAGCTGCTGACCCCTCCAGCGTCCCCCCCGCTGGCTCCTCCTCTGCCCCTCACCACCTGCTCCTCCGTAGGACAGGCACGGCTGGGGTGTCAGCGGAGACAGGACTGCGTAATGCCGTGGGCATAGTGCTCTCACACCAACAATTTCTAGTCTACCTCATCCCCTGGCCACGAAGCATAAGCTGAGCTGAAAACGGGTTTTTGTCCCATTGTACAAGTATCTACGTGGGGAATCATCACAGGGTTTAAGGTGTGCTGTACAAAAAAAGTCGTTTCATCTTTGTCTGCTCCTAAAGGAGCCTTTCGCAATAAAAGGGTTGGGCCAGAGATGTTGCATTTTGGCTGATAAATCTTTGAACAGACCACAGGGGATGTCAGATCCCATACAGCAGGGCTGTTGCTCAGGGCATGTATCTGGTCTCCTGGACGTTTCTGGGCTTCCTCTGTGCTGTTCTGGGGACGTCTCACAGTGCTGGTATCTGATTTACTCAGAAAGTGGCTCATCTGTTTTTATAATAGCCTTGGTGGGATTTTCCTGCATTTTTCTACGTAATTCCTAACTTGTTCTCCTGCAAATGACTTCCAACCAGATGTAGACATCAGTCTTTAAACCTGAAGCCTGTTCATCAGCTCTTTTACACTCTTCCATGTTTTTGATTTTGAGAACCAAATTTTGAATCCTTAGCATGAATGTGAAGTTGATTTTATTACACAGCTGCTGTCTGGTAGCACCAAGGACAATGTCTGTTCTAGAAAAAGGAAAACACAAGCAGCTTTTGCTGTCCCAAAACTAGTTTGGAGGCCTTGGTAATTTGGTGGAGAACTAATCTGCAGATCCTAATACAACGTGCAGTTGGTTTTATTATGGCATGGGAATGGGTATTCTTCCTCTGATGGTCAACCCTTGAGAGGAAAAGGAGAAAACCAGGAGTGGAGGTGGTCAATGTATGTCAACACACGTGACAAGGAACCCTTCTTGACTTTTCAGATATCACCATATTCGCTGAAGCCAGTGGAACAATAGATTCTCTTGGTGTATCTTTACTCATCTGCTGATCTTCATGAAATGATAGAGCCTTTGATTTTGAATGACAGTTACAATACTTGACTCCAGTCTTCCCATACACCACATTCTTCCTGATCCAAAAATAGTTTTCAAGGCCATGTTTAAAACTATTTTAAGTGGTATGCTTTTGCTATGAGGTGCCAGTTTGTCTCTTCTGGTGACAGGGAAATCTCTTTTTTTTCAAAATGATTACAAATCCCCATGGAGTGGCAGGCACCCAGAGAACAATTACATGCAGTTTTTGTCTGCTCGCCCACCAAGGGTAAACATATGTCTCATTCATCTTGACTGGGCTTGATAAAATGAGCCAGACTGTCAAGCAACATTGAATGAACGTGTTCACTCCACCCTTAGCTTAAAAAGAAGCAGAGATTCTCATGACTAGGGTGCTACTCATTCAGAGGAAAGCTTTTCTGTATTTCTCTTCATCTGCATGCATCTTCCATAATTAACATTTTAATGGGGGGTTCTAAATGAAGATTACTGATTAAGATACTGCCTATCAGACACTGCAGAATGCTTCAACTACATTTTTAAGGGAGCCAGCCTGAAGAAAAATTAGGAGTAAACTCTCCCTCTGCCATGTATGTGTCTGCTTGATATTCCCCTTAAGGAATATCAAAAGAAAGAGTTGTTCTATGGTGCCCAGCCTCCACTTTTCTCTTTATCTTCCCCTAATCCCATTTCCACCAGCTGCTGCCATACAGGTGCCAAAGTTGCTGCTGGTTTCCCCTCACACCCCATGCTCACATAGCCTGCTCTGCAGAAGAGCGCCCAGGAGAGCCTGCAATGCATAGGCAGGGCCCTTGCTCAGGCATCTTCATCTGGCTGTGGTTGGCAGCCTGCACGTGAAGGAGTCCAGGACAACTGCATAGCACAGAGTGCCCTCAGCATGAAGAAGCTAAGACAAGGTACTGTGCCCTAACTACTGCAGTGACCTGCAGTTACCACTGGTATGCTGAATGCTGTCATCTGCTTTCTGTCATTATTGTAGTGATATTTGGTATTATTATTTTTCTGTTTTTTTCCATTTGCACTTAAAAAAGGTTAATGATTTAATCTTCACGGTAGGCTTGTGGGATAGATATTGTGTTCATTTAATGGAAGGGGTATAAGGCATTCCTGAAGTCACAAAAAGCTTTTGAGCTGGGACTACAGTCTTAATCCGTTGATTTCCTTTCACACAACCCAGCTGCCTTTTAGGTATTTGTATGTGACATCTGAGACATACTGAACAGACAGCTGACTCTTCTGTTAACCCTTTCACTGCTGCACAGCACTGTTGTCTGACTCCTACATGCCATTATTTTATGTACAAGTTTGTGGAGCACTCACCAATGCTTTGTTTCTCGACAAATTAAAAAGAGGCAGCTATATTAAATGTTATCCTTACAGAGCACACTCAAAAATTGGTGTGAAGAATATATCTTTCTGAACAAATTCACATCATTTGAGAGTAAAGTTTCTTTTTTCTTTTTCCCAGAAAGGCACCGTATGAAGGGGCTTGAAGGAATATGTTCTGGTGCTCCCACTGGACTGGAGATCAGGTGGCATCAGGACACTGGGTGTGAAGTGCAGAGAGTTGGATCTCAGTATGTGCTCTGGTGGAGCAGAGGCAATGACTCATGCAAGCTCTAAGGCACAGGCATGAAATGAGGCACAAACTCAGCTATTAGTCTTTGACCCAAAGGCATAGAAATCATTAGGAGACAGTTCAAAGTGAATCTCTTCGCTCCACCACCACAACAGAGAAGGGTTTCTTGCCGCTTCCATTGTCTACACACGATGTCTCACCCTGTTGACCTCACCAGCTCCTCTCACCCTCTCAGCCTCCTGCAGCTTTCCCCTCTCCTTTCCAGGGGATTTTATCTCTCTGCTAAGTGGGTCAGTGGAGATTTAATGGTTTGCCCAGCCCTACTCATTTTTGCTGCTTCTATCCTTCCAGCCAAGATCTTGGAGCCAAATGCTCTTCCTCCTGACAGCAATACTCCCACAGGTAGTGAAGAGCAGCTGAGGTAGTTTCTGCCTGCACTTTGGTCCCAGTTTCACAGGAAATGGTGATACAGCTTTCCTTAGTGACAAGCATGGGTAAATGTTTCTCCTTGCTTATCTATAGCTGGCTCTTCAGAACAAAGTTTTATTAACATAAGTTGCCTTTTTTTTGTCGCAGGTTAGCACACAGCCAAAAATATATAACGTAAGTCAACAAAATTCAAAGTTTTTTGTCATCTGACTTAAACAGTCTGTATGAAGGATGCCAGTCCTCAGGCAGTGGCAGGAGGCCAATATCGATATGTTACTCTGATGCAACAGTGCTGGCAGCTGTCAGTCAGCAGGTCAACACCCACAATGCACCCAGTCTTTTGCCAGGGCTACCTCTTGCAGCGAGGACATTGGGCTTCAGCAAACACCGCCGAGCACCTCAGCACTCCAGCAATGTAGCAATGGAGGCAGCTGGGAACCACCAAAGAGCTCCTAGCAAAACTTGCCTGTGCAGCCATGCCTTGTTATTTTCCTACCTGCTTCAAACCTCACTGAAGTGAAATTATCATTGCTGCTAATTACCAGTAGGCCTGTGCTTCTGTGGGGTATCATCATGTACAAAAGTTGTATTATTTCAAGTATACCAATGCTGCTAAAGCTATACGACACCTGCAGTGCAGATGCAGTTATCTGCATATATGCAGTTAGCATAAAGATGCTTTCTGCCTGCACTGCTTATGTCTGTAAGGGCAGGGAATAAAGTAGGTCTTTCAGCAGTCCTAATTTGAAAGGACCTTATAACTAGTTCTGCAAAGGAACTACACTCCCCCAAACATATGATAATAGATAACTGTGCGAAGACCTTGTCTGGGAAACAAAAGGTCTTTTGCTTTCATGTTGAGAAAGTGGGGTTGACCTCAAGATAAATAGTGTGAACCACAGAGGTGCCACAGAGAGTACGTGGGGACACAGACCAGAAAAACATTGGTTCTCCCCTACCTTCTGGATGCCAGAGAGCAAGGAGCAGATAAGTACCTGGCATTTATTTCCCTCAACTACCTCTCAAAAGTAAACCAGAGGTTAATGGAGGCTTGAGTTTACATCGATGGGCTAGTAGTGTTGGCTATTGATGCAATGCTTTGGTAGGCTAGTTGAAGCCACAATCCCTGCATATATGTGTCACTGGTTATATCCCTCAAGTACATCAAAGCTGTATCACCCTCTCCTCTCTCAGACCAGAGCCTGCAGGATCTGAGTGACTGTTACATTATTATTCAGGGTGTCAGTCTGGATCGGCTCACAGGCAAACAGACAGTACTAATCATTATTTGCAATTGCTTGTTTCCAAATATGCTGGAGGCTGTGCAGCTAAAGAAGGGCAAATGCCCAGCCTGAGACAGCTTTCATTCCCAATGTAACAGGCAGACAAAGCAAAAAGACAAAGCAAAACACCCACTGTCATGACTGGCCACATCATGAGAACAGAATGGTTTTGATCCTGTAACTTATGCTTGTTTTCAGGGAAGCACTCTGTCTATTAGAGCTCCTTAACTACAGCTCAATTTACTACATGGCTGATTTCTTGAGTCAAGGCTGATTCTTTTTCACTAATCGATTTATTGAAAAGCATCTCAAAGTGTATTGTTATTCACTGAATGCCAAAATAGGCTGGTCCTTAACATAACTAGCAACAGGAGAGATTCCCTAATGCAGAGGAAAGCTTGCATGTGTTTTCTACAGCAAGTCCTGTATCACCTTTCACTTCTGTGACTTATACAGGGATAAAGAAAGGGTGTGCGGTTGAAGCAGGCCCACACCCTGATGTTTCCCAGCTGTTAGAGCCTTCCCTTGAGACTGCAGCCGTCTGTGCAAATTACAACAGCATGAATTACGCCTCGGGATCCAAGCCACAGGAGTGTCTCCAGGATTGCTCCAGCTTTTTGCTATTCCAAACATTTTGCAGGCCCCTCCTCTTCTGCTGCTAAAGTTTTAGCTCTTTGTGTACTCCACACTCTCATCGTTTTCCAGTTGCATTCCTCATATTTTCCTTGGCCTCAACTTCCAACTGAAATTTCCACGTGTCCAGTTGTAGTTATTCAACTTTCCATATCATGCCACATGCATTATAGATGACTCCACCTGCTGGCTATTTAGTAGTCCAGCATTCGTATCAGATGTGTAATGCTACTTACTCATAAAAATATGATTACAAGTCATACCCTTAGATTGAACGTTTTCTGTAACAGATTATCAGTTTTCCTTTGTACAGAAAAATACTATGTGAATTTATGATAGTGTCATACCAATATTATACTGACATACCAATAAGCATTTCCAATCTGATTTTATCCTTTCACAAGGTTATTTGTTGCTGGTACAAAACACATTTCAAATAAGATATGAAAACACACATTTTTTAAAGTGGTTTCTCAACTCTAGGGATAGCTACTGCCTCTTTGGCTTCAAATCCAAATTAGAAAACATCAATAAAACCCAACAAATACTCTTCGTACAAGCCAGGAGGATATTTTCAAAGACAGGCAAACCCCACTTTGTAAAGAAAATCCCCCATACATGGTAAATGTGCATAAATACTAGGAGTTCACATAAAAACCCAATACGTGCATGAACACAGAGCCAGCTGGGTCAAGCACATTGACTCTGTCACGAGTGCACAGAAATCCTTTGTTGGAATTCAGCATGATATTTAAGCACTTGCTTAGTTTTAAGCATAAGGAATACCATTGCAATCAGTGTGATTATTGACATGCTTCTGGACCAGGCAAATACTTTGGTATTGGGCTGAATCAGGGCCATGCTTTGTGTGCATGGTCAGAGCAACTGTGTAACTTGCAGGCAGGAAAGTTGCATACATCTGTCTCAGAATATGTCAATCTGGTCTGCCAATTGCCAGTTCTCTCTTATCTCCAAGAAAATGAAATTATTTCAAATGTAATTTATAGTCCCCACTGCAAAAGTCTAACCCTCTGCCCCTGAATTATAGAAAATCCAGACAACACATAATCCACTACAGGAAATATAAATGTCTAATGCAGTTTTATAGGTGGCTGAAGGGTGCCAAGTTTGCTAGCCCAGACAATAGGTTGCAGATTTCTCAGTGGAAAACAAAAAAAAGGGGGTGGGAGGAGGGCTGGACTGCAGCTCTTCTTGGTGCTCCTCAAACCTTGGGAACTCCAGCTGTGGCTGCTGGCAAGAAGGGGCTGCTAATCTGGCAGTCTGTAGCAATCAGAAACGCAGCCATATTTAGTCATGTTTTTCAGCCCCTTCTCCTATTCCTGCCTGCTGAACAGCCATTTGGAAGGCGAGCCGGGCTACAAATTCAAATCAAAATAAAACATTATCATCCCATGCAAAACTCAGAAGGGGATATCCACAGACCTGCAAGGCCAATGACAAAACTGTGGTGGAATCCCTGACTGAGTGACACTGAAGCTGGCCAGAGATATGAGCCATGCGGGTAGGGGCCAAGTGTCCCAGAAATCTTCTGTATGACTCAGGATTACCGCTGTTGTGCTGGACCCACTCCCTCCAGAGGCTTGCCTCATGCTTTATTAATACCACTTATCTTCTCACAAGTTACACTCAGATGGAGTTAAGGTGGGAAGAGTAACTTGGGTTAAATATGGAATGGGAAAATTGCAATAGTTTCCCAAGTATGTGCTATAAATTCAAGCAATTTAGGGTGGAGAGGAAAGCTGGAAACAATCTGAGTATATTCTTCAGCAGTGAGAATGCACAGGTAAGCCACCTAAATAAATATAATTGCAATACCAGGCAATAACCATCTTATTCTGAAGGAGTCAATTTAGTTTTATCACCCAGACTCACTTACACTGATTTTTAAAGATACAAGAATTTTTTTTCTCCTCCTATTTTCCATTCTCTGGCCATCAGCTTGTTTGGGTGTCTCAGCTGCATGTCTCTTACCTTTATACACTTGCGTTTCCTTTCTATTTGACGTCAACGCTGTGTTTCCTCAGTTTGCAGTATTTGTTTAGAGGTTAATTACAATATCCATGTAGTGGACTTTGCCCTGAATAATATGCATGCTCTGTTTAATGCAAACTTGCACACACACATATAAACTTAAATATACGTATGTGCACACACAAACACACAGAGATATGTAAGGGTTTAAAAAAGCCTCAGGACCTGCCTTCCTGACTCAGCACTGCTCATTTCCCCTTCCAGCACCCGGCTGCTTTTTTGTGCACCGGCTGTTCACCCCTCGCCAAGTGCTTCCCCCTGGCTGCCAGGGCCTCCACCTTCTCCAGCTGCCTAGTGCGGCAAAGGCAGAGCCTCTCCACCTGGAGAGGGATGCTTTGGCCCTCCACTGCCCCTGGGGCTCCTGCTCTTGGGAGGTTACTGGGGATTTTGCAGGCACTTCCTCAGCTTGTGCCCTCCTCCATGGCTCCCTGCTGGCCAGGAGCGATGGAAACCCAAGCCTGGATGTGTGAGCAGATGGGTGGTGTCCGTCCACTGCAGCCCTCTCGCCCCCATCCTTGCCCCTGCTCTGGAGGGACACTGGCTCTCAGAGGTTGGATCCCCCTCCCCCTGCATCTCTCATCCCTCCGTTTTCATTATTTTTCTTTCCTCCCCTTTCCTGCAGCTGGAACTTTCCCTTGGGAGCCATTAGTAGGGGAAGGTATATGAGGAGAAATGAGAGCAAGAGAGGTTCATGAGCAGACCTAAATTTACCCTTTGACTGCCAAAAACTCATCAAATGCTCCAGAGCTACTGGGAGCAAGAGCCTACAAGCTGAGGGCTTGGTGCCCTGCCTCCCGCTCTTTCCAGGCATCCACTGTAATTAGAAAAGTCACTGTCCTTCAGCAGCCTGCTCACACTGCCAATGACTCACCTCAGTCCCCGGCAGCAAATGAGGCTGCTCATAAATATACACTCTGACCCCTGTTTTTCCCTCTGTGGAAGACATGTCATTTTAGCCCTATTTGCCTTCAGCCCACATGTGGCTTTCAGGAAATGCTGACTCACAGAGCTGAGGCTATTGAAATATAAGCTGAGACGAGTGCCATGTCTTCAAGGAGGTTCTCAGTCTGCCTTGCAGGCTGGAGCAATCCTTTCCAGGGCATTCTTGCAAGGCCTGAGGCAGCATGTTGTCAAAAAAGAGAAGGAAGAACTGCTCCATCTTTCCTTTATAAATACTCAGATTTAATCTTTAGATAGCAGACATCTATTTTAAGATTGGAAAGGCCTTGCTGGGTCACTGAGCCCAGACCCCTGCTATCACAGACATCATGTCAGATAATCCCTTTCATAAATTGCTCAAGCTCCAGCTAAAACACTGTTAGCAATTTTCTGCTTCCTCTCCTTCTGCAGGAAGAGTGTTTCAGAATTTGTTTAATAATGTGCTCCACTTAATCTAAAGTTGTTATTTTCATTTAGTTGCTTGATTTTGAAGAAAAAAAGCTAATGTTATGAGATTCATGACAAAATATGAGCTCAGTTATTAAGGTAATGTGAACACCATTGCCACCAAGACAGTCAGTAACAGGAAAAAAATGTAGCAGGTAAAACAGACTTCACCCATGTGCTTTAGCAATCAATCATAGACTGGTTCATCTGCAAAGGATCCCAAACCCACATAAACAACCTTCTGCTTCAACATGTACCCAGTAATCATGTTTCATCCCAGCACAGACAAATACCTATGGCACTTCCTCCATGCATCTAACTACAGCATGCACATCCAGATTATAATCAAGCTAAGTAGGCATCATAATCAACAGGTAACCTTGCCTGACTGTAATTCAGAAATAAATAGGATAACTCCACTTTGACCTGCTGTATCCTTGATAATTCATCCCCTTCTTCCAGCTTTCAACCCACAAGAAACTCTACAGCCAAATCCATTCTTCATCAGTTTGATATGATACTGAATTTTTAAATACATCCCAACCCATCAGTCACAGCTGGCATTCTCCATCCACAATTTTTACTTCTTCCTCTTGGACTGTAATTTAGCAGTAAAACCCTACCAGATCCATATGTCCCAAAACTTTGTCTGACAGCTTCTTTATAAGCCTATGTCCCATTGCAGACGTGGGTTTGAGCATCCTCTAATGGCAAGTTTCATATTTTCACCGCTGGTCTTTCTCCTGTCAATATTTCTCTCATTTTTTTACAGGGGACAGGAATTCAAATTGCAGAGCAGTAATTAAAAATACATAAAATAATGAAATATTTGAAATAATTAATAATGTAATTAAAATAGGTAAACTTATTTTCTGTGAAATATTGTATTATGACTGTCTTGCTCTGGTGTTAAAGCATTTGCTGGGTGGTTTGGAGAGGAGGGGAGATGGAAAAAAAAGAAAAAAGGAAAAATTTTTAAAAAGGGAAAAAGGAGAGAAGAGATAATACAGTATTTTGTCTATTCACTCCTCAGCAAAACCAGAATGCAGTGACTTCTAAACCACATGGGACCAATCAATATCCTGCCACAATATCTGGCCCAGTTAGCGAGCAGGTCTGTGCTGTGTATAACCAGAGAAGAAGAAAGAGAACACTCAAAAGCTAAGCAGGTAAAGTAAGGCCTGAGTCAAAACATAACTTTGCTGTCTATATAATCATTGCTTGAACCTACTGCTTGCTTCATTCTCACCTGGAGACTTAAATATGATTAATTAGTCCTGGTCTGTGCATAGAAGGGACCCAACTTTCAGCCACGAGAGGAGCTAGGCAGTGCCACTATCCAGTGAATGTAATGGTGTAATCATATTCAGTGAAGTATTCTGGTGGCTGAAATCAAGCCTTTATCTCCAGCCTAAAAAAGACCCTAAATGCCTTAGTTTCAGTAAAGGTAACAGACTGGTTTGCCTCTTTAAGCACCAGAAGCTCATAGCCTGCCCTGGGTAGAGGCAGGGATGCTGTAAGGGCTGGCAGTGAAGGTTGATGGAGGTGCTGCTGGGACCAGCTGGAAAGATGTCAAGGGATTTCTAACCTATGCTGTAAAAATTAAGTGCAGAGGGAGTTGTGGGCTCTTCTGGTTGGCCCCAGTGCAGGGAAAGTCCTACCAGCCTGCTTCAATTAGCAGGGAAAGCTCTGTCTGGGTGGGATGTGGCTATGTGAAGGTCAACCCAAGCTCAGAATGGGTTGTGAAGAGGGCATGAGCGTAGCACGTGGGGACATCAGCACTGCAAGACACCCAGTCAGGCACAGGAGACCTGGGCCCTGTACCTTGCCTCCTGCAGGAAATACCAGGAGATGTGATCAAGGTCGTGTTGCTCCCTTAGCAAAATATACATATATGCTGTCCCTGCAAGAGATCTCCCGCTTCTGAAATGCACCAACCCCCTCAGGAGACACCAGCCCAGGGCTCAGCCCCACATCCCAACAAGCAGGGCCACAGCTGAGAGGTGCCACAGGCCAGGGGCAGTGCCAGTGGGTGGCATCCTCCCCAGTGCTCTCCCCTCACCTCCCACAGCCAGGCCTTGCCAAGAAGAAAGTACGGGTGTTTCCAGAGAAGGCACTTAATGCAGCTGTGTCTGCTGAAGGATATTTCCTTCCTTCATCCCAATAGTCAGGAAAGGCTTTGTTTGAATGGGGAAATCTGAGTCAGCTGCCCACAGCAGCTCTCCAACCCACACACAGTTTGTTGCTAGCTGGAAAGAAGCCGGTTTGGGGAGCCTCCTGCCAGCATTGCCCAACTGCTTCCCAAATTCAAGGCATTTCTGTTCGTATAAATATAGATTATCTTTCCTAGGAGACTAAGAAGTTCAATTTATGCTTTCTGTTTGGTATGAATGTCTCATGACAGTTTATTTTAATAGTCTTGCAGCTTTTAAGAGTTCATGGTGTTGTTGTGAGGCAGTTTCTCCTGATGTGAGAACTATAGGTACTGTGACCCTACAGAGAGCAGGTGTCCCATAATCCAGTTTGTTGAAGTGTGGGGGGGTGGGGGGGTTGTTGAGGCTTAAAAGCAGTTCAGGTGGGGGAAGCTTTAATTGCATACAACTGCCTGTCATGGGCATTTTATGTTTGCATTCAATGAAGTGAACTGCTGCAGCGCTTCATGGCTCCATTGTTTTAAGGAGCATGTGTCTTAGCTGAGGTGCCCGGTCTGGCTGGCATCTCGGGGCAAAAACAGCCCTGCTGAAGGTCTCAGCTACAAAACGGGGCTTGATGGAAATACCTGAGGCCTCTGCTTCCTTCTGCCAATACTGAGAAATGTATTAATAATTGATGGCAAGGATGTTTTAACCTGCCTCAGGAAGATTTTTCAGGGCCTGGGGTCTGCCAGAGCCCAGACAGTACAGTTGAGCAGTGAACAGCCAGTCCATCTGCAAAAGAGACTGAGACCTTGAAATCTGGCTTTGACCTGAGAAAATATTTCCAGGTTCTCCTCATGATTATTCCAGATGCAGCTCTAGCCAGCACTGTGCCCTGTGGCAGGTACTCTGACACGGGTACACAGAGGCTCGGGCTGCTGGGAGCCTGCTGCAGGATTTGACAGGAAAAACACCTCCAGACCTCCAGCAGAAATTCACCCAAGCTGCAAGGACTGGTGGAGCCCTACGGTCCCAGTGGTCCCCAAACACTGCTACGTTATCCCACTCTCAATTCCCGACTGCCTTCAGGCCTTGGCACAAGGAGTCTGGCTGCAGCAGGACTCAGGGGAGGTGCAAGGATGGTGCCAGAAAGGCTGGAAAGGGCTGGACACCATGGTCTGAGTTGTTCCCTCCTCATTCCCAGTCAAAGCAAAACAAGGCGCCCCATCGTTGCCCAAGCCAAGCTCTCAGATGTGTCTTCTCCCTGGGTGGTAGTGTCTGATGCTGGATGCTGCTGACACCCCAATGTTTAGCACCATGCTTGCCATGTAATCTCCCTCTGCCTGTATGCTCATCCAAGCCTCAGGTGGCTTTTCCCTAAGTGATATGACTAGGCACACTTCCCTGAAGGTAGAACTTGCCTGTGGGATCCAGCCAGCTACCTGTCTGGTTTGGGAATTCATTTCAGAGAGGGGCAGGCAGCTGGGCTTAGAGGTGAAGGCAGCTGTGGGTTGAATGCCCACCTTCCACCCTCTTCTTTCCAACAGATATTCATTTCAGCCTTTCTTTATTGCATTGATTTAGTGTTAGACGTTCTTGTTTCCCTGAGGGACATCCAGGCTTTTCTTGGCTCTTGCTGAGTCTTTGGACCTGACACATTTCCATGCACAGTCCAAGGGCTAATTATGTGCAGGGCCTGGCAGCTCTTCTGAATTTCTACCTTCTCTCTCCATTACATGCCTCTTTGCTCCAGGGTTATGAGAGAGGGGCCAAAGAGAAGCTCTGATCTAGTCTCCTTACATGTTTTTTTTCCCCTAACCTTCCCATTCAGCCACTGTCCAAAGCAAGCAAGTCAGATCTTTTCCTAAGGAGGCCTTTCCAGACTTTGTTCATTCTCAAAGTCTCCCCCTGCAGCCTGCCTGGGGCTGCACTGTGCCCTGCAAGGCAGGGGCCAGCTCTGCAGGCCACATAACCCGTGGCATTGGAGAGTCTATGCTGATTCAATGTCCTGATGTTTCTACTGGTGGCAGTGGGGACGTATGGCCAGAACCAGTCATCCCTGCAGGTATTGTAAGAGAGCAAAACAGTTCTGTCAGCTTTTCCATTCAAACAACTCTGGTTTTCCTATCTTCTACCCAGGGAGTGGTTTAGGTAAATGATCTCAAGGGTAAGTGAAGTTTACTGTTTGTGCAGACTTCCTCTCTTATGCTGTACAGTTTTCTGCATTTTTCTCCACTGAAACGGGCCTATGATCCACACCAGCCTTCTCTTCTTTGTATCAGTCTCACTGGCTGTAAGAGAAAGGTGAGCACTTCCCTTAGCAAAGGGAAGGGGATGTAGCACAGAAAAAAAACCTTTAGTTTGACAGCAAAGAGAACAAAACAACCACCACAGCTCCCATGAGGGCAACACCAGATACATGTCAGACTGGGAGCTTTGGTTCACAGTTATGTGTCCAAGCTGTTCCTGCCACAGGGTCCCCTTTTCCTTGTGTGGGATCCCACTGAAGTCTCTTAACTGCAGATCCTTGCCAGGGGCATAAGCATTGTCCTTGAAGTCACTTCCCAAAACTCCCCAGGTGATGGGAACTGCCAACAGAAAAACAGTGAGCTGTACTTCAAGCAAGAGCTGATCAAGAGGTCTATCTGTGCCTTACCCACAAGGGCACATCAGTGCGAGACAGCTGGGTGCATCGTGCTTCCAAAAACGATGAGCCGGCTCATTGCAAGCTGCACGGCACACAATTACATTGACAGTAGAAAGGATCAAAAGCCTGTACAGCAAATTGGGCTGTGTGTTACCTTGTTAAAACCTTTTTTGGCTGAGCCAATACCTCTGCTTCAAAGCCTGCTGCAGTTCCTAATGACAGCATTAGCACTTCTTATGAAAGCTGATAGGAGTTGCCTGACATCTGAGCTGGTCTGTCCTCCAGAGGTGAGATCCTCACGTGTGCACTGGCTGCAGAGGATGCTTCAGGAAGCAGAGAGAGGCTCTGAAAGAGCCACCTCCAACCTGGGATGAATTTGGCAGTGTAGGCATGGCACATGCAGCCCCTGTGCCTTTCTCAACCCCGTGGGCTCAATGGGGAAGTGTCAGGAAGGAAATGAAACAAGAAGCTGTTGACACACACCCGCTGGCCACAGGGCAGCTTGGAGAGGCTGCATCAATCCATCAGGCCCACAGGGCTGTACAGTTTGCCACAGTCCTCTCTAGCCCTGAGAAGAGCCCAGGTTTGGGGAAAGGGTTCCAGAGGGAAGAGGCAGCCAAAGTTGTCTCAGTGCTCTTCCAGCTGTGCCTGGGCTAGGATTTTTCCCCTGATGGAGGGGAAGTGAGTACCAATTGCCTGATGATTCCTACCCAATAGCCCACCTTGCTGGGACCGCTTCCTGCTGAAGCTCAGCCAGGAGTTTGGGGGAGAAAAAGTGAAAGGCGGGCTCTGTTCTGACATGATGCTGTTTCTTTATAAGGCAACACACAGAGATCTGTTTCCCTGGATACAGCAGGAATGAAGAGCAAGAGGAAAATTTCTTCAGTTGGTTTTTTTTTTTCATTTAGTCATCACTTCACCCCCCAAAAATGGTGTAGATTTGCTTATGGGTCCAGCTGGTCAGTGTATCTTTTGGCTGTACAGTTTGGCATTTTGCTGCTTCTAGGAAAATCTATCAGCTGAACAAAAACAATTTTCTTCACTAGTATTTTGTCTCCAATAAGACTTTTTCCTGCCATGGAGCTCCACTTCTGTCTGGCCTTACATTAGGTTTGGGATGATGAGTGATGGCTTACACCCAAAAAAGCAGTTCAAGAAAGTAATCCATTTATCCTGAGTGATATGCCCTATCATAACACTCTTTTCCATGAGGTTTCACAGACTTTACATCACAACTGGGTAAAAGTTAATTAAGGCTGTAGTGTACCCACAATATAATTCCAGATAATTTAATTTTGTGCTGCTAATTAATGAGTAATATGGAATACTGAGGCCAGGCACTCTGTCATCATCAGTTCTCCATTTTTTCTCTCGTTCTTCCTTATGACCAGGATGCTGAGCAATAGTGAAACTTTTAAGGCAGACTTCCTAGTCAGGGGCATGCATAGGTATTAAGGCACTCCAGTGTCCAGTGCTGCAGAAAGAGGGTCTTCTGCAGCCTGTACACTCTCTTAGCAGCTGTAGGTAAGCAGAGAAGGTAGCCTGCCTTAAATATCCCTTCTGCAGAAACAAGCAATTGCCTAGTCCAAAGGTAACTGTACTTTTACCTAGTGGATTTTTAAGTGTCTTTCTCTGCAAATTTTTTTTAGAATTGAAAGGACCTTTGTCTGGCCACCTCATCTTGGTGAGAGAGGCTGCCTCACCGCACACAATTGGCTTGAGAATGGATTCCAGCATCTCTCCTCTCACGTACCAGACCATCATCACTTGAAACACTTCACAGAATCACAGAATCACAGAATCACTGAGGTTGGAAGGGACCTCTGGAGATCATCTAGTCCAACCCCCCTGCTCAGCAGGGTCACCTAGAGCACATTGCACAGGATTGCATCCAGGCGCGTTTTGAATATCTCCAGAGAAGGAGACTCCACCACCTCTCTGGGCAACCTGTTCCAGTGCTCTGTCACCCTCACAGTGAAAAAGTTTTTCCTCATGTTAAGATGGAAGTGTCTGTGTTTCAGTTTGTGCCCATTGCCTCGCGTCCTGTCGCTCGGCACCACTGAAAAGAGTCTGGTCCCATCCTCTCGACACCCTCCCTTCAGATACTTGTACATGTTGATAAGATCTCCTCTCAGCCTTCTTCACATTTTTCTTTTCTTTTTGCTGCACTGCCACGCATCCACACTGGCTTAAAAGGGTAGCAAGGACTGGAAAGTCACAGATTTAGATCTGGAGGGTTTTTTTTTCCCCCTTTTCTTTCTGTTTTGGCTCACTGTCTTGGCACCAGAGCAGGGAAAAAAGTAAGTCCAGGCAGATGGCAAATGGTTCTCTACTAATATTGATTACTTGTCCTGGAAGAAGGAAGGTTGTGTCCAAGGACATCTGGAGGTTCAAAAGGACATGTCCCAGGCAAGGCTTGGATCCAAGGCTTTTCAGGGAATGCTACGCAGTGGGATCTTGCCAGCAGGATTGGGACAAAGCATCTCAAGAATAGTTGGAGAAGCTCTCAGAGCTGGGCTGGGCTGGGCTTCCAAGACAGAGAGACCACCGCTCTGTCCAAGCCCTCCCTCACCTGCATCTCCTCCAGACACAGAAGGGCTGTGCTGCAATTTTCCATCATAGCTTACTCCCTCCCTATTGTTTGTGCCTGTCACTGAAGCATCCTAGGCCCAGAGCCATCTAATCTGTGCCCTCCTTTTAGACAAAGGTGAGGCTCCATTAATGTAAATGTTCCAAAGAAGTGATATTTGAGACAAGGTGGGGAGGAAAGGGAAGGGGGTTAAATCCCCTTCCTACATCTGGCAGGTCATTGTTGTGTTGCATGAAACCAACCGCAGCTAGCTCTATTAGAGATTATCTTCACTCTGCCCTTGGGCAAGCTGTAGCACAAACAAGACTAACATTCAGCTCCTATCTGTGCAGAAAGGATCTCCACAGCACAACTTGATGCTGCAGGTTTAGCAGTTCGCCTCCACATCCCTGAGGCTGTGACAAGGCTGACTGCTCTGCCCCCTCCACCACTCCTTTGTTCTGCCGTTAAAACAACCTGTAAGGGCCATGCTGTAACCTGTATCACTAAGATTATTTTTAGCCTGAGTTATTAATTTTAATTAATTTTAATTTTAATGATCTAGGTTACAGCATAGGCCCATAAACCACTGTGTCAGCACAACAGTCTGGTGCAGGGACAGGAATGCTTGCAACTAGCTTTACCACCAACCCTTGCATCTTCTGAAACTATACCCGTGTGTCTTCTCTTGCTCACACCCTTCCAATGCCTACTGAAGATCAAGGCTGAGGTTGGCTCATGCAGGCAATAGACAGAGCTAGAGCTTCCAAGAACAACTTTTTTGCAGGGCCCTCAGATCAGGTAACAGTTTAGCCACACTTGCTTATTACAGTATTTGTAACCACTCACCTACTCAGGCCATCCCAAACATCTCAGGAAAACCTGTGTGAGGCATTTAGCAACTTTAGAGATCTAAGGAAAGCAGCAAATCAGGAGCCAAGAGAACATACTAGTTCAAGGCTGCCCTCTGCAGGAAAGCGGAAAATTTTGTGAAAGACTCATTTCTGCCCTTCCATGTGGATTTATAAAGACGTGGAAGGTTGAAGTGTCAACGGAAAAAAGACACAAGGCTCCTTCCAGCATGCACAGGAGGACAGATCAACATCCAAGCAGTACACTGACTTTTGCACAGTAGGACAAAAACCAGCCTGAGCTTGAAGAGGTCAGCATACAGGTGTTAAGGCTGTTCTGGTCTGTATCACAAGTGTCTGGCCAGCTGGCATTATTTCAAGAAGATCCTATCTGAAGGCAATTTCAGTGTAATTTAAGGGGTACACTGTTCACAAAACTATCCTATACATTTCTGCAGAACAGGCTGGAAAGAGACAAGACAGAAGTATGTGGACCAATAGACTCCCAGATGAGAATTTCAGTAATTCAAATCCTGTTTTTAACAGCATCGGGATAAGGCATTAGTACATCAGTAAGTTACAGCCACACCGCAGAGCCTGTATTCCATACAACATGAACACAGCTCTGTTCCTTTATGCTGTTGCTTCGTGCAGCACCCTAAGAGACCCCCCCTCTTCATGAGCTGTTGTGCTTGAAAGTTTGATCAGACACATCCATTAAAGGGGTTGCTCAAAGGAAAACAAAGTGGGCTCTTGACTTCCTGAGTTCTACCACATAGACCCCTGCCCTCACCCCCAGCACAACAATGCAACTTGCTTTCATATATAAGCAAATACCTCACCTCATCCTCAAAGCATTAATCCCTATTTAGGGTTCAAAAATCTGCAGCTTGTGTTACATAACATGGAAAGTAGTTCACAATCACACTGACCCCTTATATGCGAGTATACCCATTGGTGCAGCAATACACGGTCAATCTTCTTCTGCACGCCTCCCTTTCCTGCCATCTGCCTACTATTTCTTATGAGAAGACTTCTGCCCTTCCCCAGCATTTGCTTAGACAGGAACCCCATGCTTTTGTGGCTCTAGAGTCTCATGATCCTCTGAGAACCAGTTTACTGAAGCTGCATCTTCATTGCTCCGTGTTTTCCAGCACTCCCTTTTGCAGCAGCGCTTGCTGGCTGTACCGTACGCCCTCTTGGTGAGCATCAGCACTTGCTTCTGAGTCACTTCCACTCACTGCAGCCCCTAGTGCAGTTGCTAACTCAGATTTTCTTATCTAGGTTTAAGTCTCAGCCAACATGGGATGAAAGGGAAGTGGTTACGATTATCAGAGCAATGTCCGTATTATGTAAGAGCAGACATAAGTCTGCAACATCACTTCTGCAGCTAATGAAGAATTTGATTTCAGGCCCACCAGTGAGCTGCAGGATCAGGTTTTCTTATCAGAGCTACAGCTGTGACACTACACAGGCAGAGGGTTTATGGACCCCAAACCTGCTCCAGCAGATGCAAGCTTCAGTACAATCATGAAGGAGGAAGTAACAGGTGCAGGAGCTGATATTATGCTCTAGTTTGCTATGCTACTTGAGCACCTAGGACAATTTATGGAAGAATACAGCCACAAGTTCCTTATTTCTAGGGAAAATGCTACAAAAGTAGATTACAAAAGGAGAAAGGGAGAAAGGAGAAAGGAAGATGATTGAAAGGAATTTTTGCTAATCCATTGATTAAAATTGACTTCTAGACATCTATCACTTCCTCTATCAACTTTTATTTCTTATCTGTGGAAGAATAGGAAGGCAAAGTGAAGAAGAGAATTTGTTTGCACAGATGTTGTAAAAGGTTTCAGACTCAGAAATACTGCCTTCAGACCAAGAACAGAGCTAGCTCAGCTCAAATTTACAGCCTTATGTTTCAAGTTAACTGCATACAAAAGAGGTGCATTATCTTCCTCTGAAGTTCCTGGTGGGTTGCTGCCAGTTGCCCCAGTAATACATTGTGGGTACTGTAACATCTGATTTCAGCTATGGAGAGTCACTCAGCGTTTGAGAGGGGCTGCAGCTCAGTTGACAGGACAGGCTGATGCTCTGACACCACCACTGCTTCCTTTAGAAGCTGCACACATGGTCTTCACTGCACCTACAGAAGGAGGGAACAGCGACACAAGCATGCAGACTGCAGCACATGGATAATTTTTATTGGTAACATCAGTGGAGCACCAGTAAACCATTACTGACTGTAGTGGTGACACACAGCTGAGGCACATGCTAAGGCACTTTTATTATATAAAAAAAATTTTAATTTTTTGTGACAGCAATTGGGACATGAGGCTCCTGCATTTAGAGCACTTCAGGCATACAGTATGATGCTTCATATTTAATTATTTTTACTTTGCTCATAAGTAGGTCTAAATGCAGCATATACAACATGGTTAAGAATAAAGGTAAATCCAGCAACCAGTGTACAGTGTAGAAAAGTAAAGACTATCTCTATATAACCATGGTCCCAATAGAAAGGCAGTGATAAAGACCTTTATTTTTTTTCTTAATTACTTATTATGAGATACAAAGGCCTTACATATATCTGTGCAGATTAAAGGGTTTTTAATATACTCTTAGTCAATGGTGCAGAATAACTAATCCCAACCCCTGGTTACAGAGCAGGTGCAAGAGGCTTGAACACGTCAATAAAAGAGGGATTTCCCCCCCCCCCCCCTTATCCCCACCCTCTGCCCATTACTCTATAAAATTCCCCTAGATTCTGCCTATTACCATTAAATATATTTGGTCCCCCAGAGATTCTCAGACAAGCACAAGGACATTCTCCTGCTTCCCCTGCCTGTCACTAACTACTGGTCCACACTACCTTAGACAAAACCGCTCAGAGGCAGAGACAATAACAGGACATCATTGCACTTCAGAGATCTGTCCAGATAATAAAAATGAGAGAAGAGAAAAAAAAAAAAAGAGAAAAGAAAAAGACAACTTTGGCAAGTCCTCCAGGTGGCCGATCCTGAGAGAAGCTTCCCTCCTCACCTCTCCCTGGAAACATGTGAAAGAAGAAAAGGTGAATTGCCATGGCCAAAGCACACCGTTATTCCTGAAACTGCTCCCAAACCTTGTGGGTGGGCAGATTAAAAGAGGCAGAAGTCTGAGGTCACTGAACATGATTGCCAAAAGCAAACAAAGAGGGAAGGGAAAGAATACAGGAAGGTGCTTCCCTGTGGCTAGGATCTGAAGACAAAAAGTAGATTTACAGCAAAAATAATCTTTCCCTAACCCCCACTCCCTCCAAACTGTGTAAGGATTCACCAGCAGACATGGCACAGACAGTTCTACAGGCCTTCGTAGTTGCCAAACTCTGCTGGTCAGATTTCAGAGCCCCGACTCTTTGGCATTAAATACAAAGAGGATTAGGAAACTGGAAAGAGGGGGAGGCTAGGAACACAGATGCCCGATGGCTCTAGATACACAGAGCTGGGTTTGCTGTGCAGATTCCCAGCCAATTTAGGAGGAGAGGGTTTGCAGAAAGTCCAATGGAAGAGGGGAAGGTGGATGGGTCACTCCGTCACATGTAACCTGGGTCAAATGGGAGGACTTATTCAGTAGCTTTGGCATCACCAGCATCTGCCTTGCCATCCACTTCCTCATCGGAGCACTCGCCTGCACCCTTCCTGCCAATCCGTCGTGGCACGACAAATGGCAGGTCCCCACGCCTAGGGAAGGAAGGACAGTATGTCAGTAACCCAAGATTTCACTGACCACCAGACAAGGCAGGCTTTGGAGAAAGGTAAGGAAGTGCCCGGTCACACTCCTTGCTGTGAGCAAGTGCCACTGTGGGCAATTACAGCAAGACTATGCTGGACTGGCTGCCAAGGTATCACATAAAACTCAGCCTTACCTGAGTTTGCTCTTGAGGGAGCTGACCTCTCTATTCATCGCATCAGCAGTTTCAGTGGCATCCTCCAGTTCACGCTGGAGCTTCCTACGGGATGCATTGGCTCGCTGGGCCTCTTCTTCAGCTTCCTCAAGCTGCCGTTTCAGCTGCTTCAAGCGCATGTTTGCCTTGTCCGCCTGAGTGTTTAAGGGAAAGAAGGTCAGCTTCTCCCAGAGTTACAGCACTGCTGCAGCTACAGCAGCAAGAAGCAGAGTTTCTGAATAACCCCCCCTCTTCCCTTCCTGAGGGCAGCTGCCTATGACTAGACAGCTCCAAGCTTTTCCTTAAAAGCATCACATTTGCATCTGTATCATCTTGTAATTATCACAGTGAGGGAGAAAGGAGAGAAATTCATAGGAAGGTTAATGCTAGAGCCTTCTAAATGCAAATGATACTTTGTTCACAGAAGGGAAATCCTCCCACCAGAAGACTCACTGATCCTGTGGGTAACTATACACACCTGATCTTTGTATTGCTCAGCATTACGCCTCTCATCATCCACCTGCAGCAATATATCTTTCAGCTTCT
Source organism: Apteryx mantelli (assembly GCF_036417845.1). Taxonomy (NCBI): domain Eukaryota; kingdom Metazoa; phylum Chordata; class Aves; order Apterygiformes; family Apterygidae; genus Apteryx; species Apteryx mantelli. The sequence goes on from NC_089978.1 coordinate 163,736,835, forward strand.
TCTCGGCACGGCGCACCTGCTTGCTGGCAGCCTGGCGCTCCCTACACAGAAATACAGTGACGGCTAAGACAAGAGATTATCTCCTGTTGTCCCTAACAACAAGACCTGAAACAGGCAAGTTAGAAACAAAGAAGATGCCACTAGTCATAATAACTCAGAGCAAAGGGGATGGGAGAAAAGATTTTCCAGAAACGACCAAAAAGACAAAGTCACACAGAGCATGACTCTTGAAGCTACTGAGGGACAGCAACACTCCATCACAGCTGCGGCTTTTGGAATGGTGAAGTTTGGAGGAAGTTAGCAGTCTGTACGATGAAAATGAGGAAAGTTTGTGAAGATCTTACTTCTCTATACTCCCCAGTACCTAGGATAAAACCCTCACTCATATAAATCAGAATCTGTTCAGAACTTAACATCCCAGAGCGGGTAGAGGCTTGTAATGCAACAATAGTTTCTGATGGGACGTACTTTGTCTCCATGTCCAACTGCTCTTCCAGCTGCACTATCTTTGCCTCCAAGGCTGTGATGGCAGCCTTGTACTTGGACTTCACTGCACTCTCCATCTCCTGCAGCTTAAGTTTGAGCTCCTTGTTCTGGCGCTCCATCTGCTGGCGAGCATTCTCATTCTTCTGTGCATTGCTGCGCTCAGCATTCAGGTCAGCATTCATCTGATCAATCTGGGGAGAGAAGAAGTACTCAGCATACTGAGAGTTCCAGCCTGAAAGGCTGATATTTCTCAGGCACCTGCTGACATGCAAAAGAAAAAATACCCACAGGGTGAGCTGAATGCCTGGAATATTCAGATGCAGAAAGCATCCCTCTGTAGACAGAGATATAGACCATCTCTCACAAATGTCTCAGTTTACCCAGCTTTTCAAAGTAATTCTTTGAACAACAGGTTTATCAAGCTCCTCTTATGGTGGGATTTGCCACCACATACAACCTCCTCTGGAATGAAAGCCATAGTTTGGCACTTAACGCAGTAATTATCAGTCTTAGTGGATTGCATCCATACTGAAACCAGTGGATTCAATACCTATGCTTTACTAATTTATCACATATCTGCTGTTTGTCTACTTCCACTACACAGAAGCAGCCTAAAAATACTGACTTTCAAAGGTGAAAGAGCAAGACTCAATCCACTTCTAAGCCATGGCTGTGGCTGATAGTTAATCAAGTAGAGGACTATGCTTTGGCCTACTGGAGTCAACAAACCACTTGGAAAGCCATCAGCCTGGAGCCTTGGCTTTTGAGAACTAAGAAAACAGTGTGCTTGACTCTCAAAGTCAGGCAGATAAAATATACCAAAGAACAGTCAGATTAAGATCATGGTTTCTATAGCAGCCTAACAAACTCCATATGGAATTTAGTTTGTTTGAAGAAGCATAAAACTGACAGAAAGTCACTTTCCATACACATTGTGGCACTGTTCAGTTTGCCAAATTGGAAAAGCATGCTACAGATCATATTTTGCGTAACCCCTTAGTGCAGGAAAAGAGACACCAGGAATTTCTGATAAACCTGGGAGACTGTTCCAGCTATCTTGTCTCATGCAAATGATTTTCTATTCCAGGATCAAAATCAGTGAGCTATGAGCACTGGCTGCCCTCTCCGTTTTCTCTATTGCAGTGTTCAGGTGCTTCATCTTGCTCATGTCTATGCAATATACTGCAGAGGGCCTCTACTGTACACAAACCAGACCACAGTTTGTCAGTTTACACAAATTTGAGAACCTCTACCCAGCCTGAACAGGTACCTGAAGATTTGCCTTCTTGAGCCGGTCACTGATTATCTCTGCATTGCCTTGCTCCTCCTCTAACTCCTCCTCCAGCTGAGCTATCCGGGCCTCTAGGCGTCTCTTCTCCTCCATGGCCAGTGCTCTATAGGACACAAGCATTAAAGTAGTGTTGGTGGCATTAGCGCCTTGGGGAAAACTTGCCATTTATAATTTTACAAAATGAGCTCGATCTTTCAAAAGAACAGAGGTACAGCACATACTGCAGTCTATATAAAAATAACAGTCTACAAAGTATTTTCTCAGACCAGCTCCTCCACCCTTGAGCAGGGGAGCATTACTCACCCTTTACCACTGTTGTTGGCAATCTCATCAGCCAACTCGTCCCTTTCTTGCTGGGCCTGGCGCTTGGCACGCTCAGCAGCTGCAAGTTCCTGGAATGAAAATGAGACTGTCAGTGATGTAATGGAAGAGTACCAATTAATGCAGAATAGGAAAAGCAGATATTGTAATGGGTGGAATGGTCTCTAGCTAGATTCAGACTTAACGATAAGACATAGCCTGTTTTCCCCCTACCCCATAGCTTCCTTTGTTTTGCCTCACTCCTGTCACAGCTGTCAAGAAAGGGCCAAATTCTGCTGCTGGAAATGGACCTTGTATTTAAGCAAAGAAAAAAGAAAAAAAGAAAAAAGGGAAATAACCACTCAAGCTTAGACTGATACACTTAGTTCTTGGCCAAAGAAAATGAACAAACCCTTGACCTGCACGCATACTCCATTACCTCCTGCAGTTGGATCATCTCTGCCTCCATGCTCTTCAACTTCTTCTCATTTTCTTTAGCCTGTGCCAAGATCTCTTCTCTGGAAGTACGTGTGTCTTCCAGTTCCCTCATGTAATCCTTCATTTGTGCCTGAAAAGGGAGAATAAAAAAGGATCAGTTTCAGAGCATCCACATGAACAGAGCTGTTTACCTTACAGGAAACATGGAGGAAAAATGGAAACAAGGACTTCATTAATTTTTAGCTAATCTTTTTTTAGCTAATCTTTTTACAGATTGCTGTAAATAATCCTTTTTCCATTTCAAAAGTAACAGGAAAAGCAGTAATGGGAGCAAATAGGGCTGCTTAAATTGCAGGAAAAAAAAAAGCCTCATCAGACACTATGGAAAAAAGCTTTCTAGTGAAGCACTGGAATGGATTGCCTAGGGAGGATTTGGAGTCTTCCCTAAGAACAGATCAAATAAATGCCTGCAGGAATTAAAGACATAGCAGAACTGTCTGGGGGCATGAGAAGGTTTAAATGATCTTTTCAAGTCCCTCTAGCTTTGCAGCTCCATAATTCTTTGCAAAAGGACTGACACAAGGCAAGGACTAGAGTGGACTCTCTCTACAGCTTGTCTCCCAAGGAATCAAACAGGCAGAGCAAGGGTTAGAACGACATTTGAAATGCCAATAATTCTTTCTGGTTAAATTGCCACAAGGCTCTACTGCTCCTGTGACACTGATGCATGGTTCCCATGAGGTGAAATCTTGCATCTCATTATTTCCCTAGGTAAATGCTTTACACAGGCAGCTAAAGCAGTTACAGCTCCTCACCTGCAGTCTGCGGAGCTGTTTGATGGCTTCTTCACGATTCTTGTTAGCAGTCTCTATGTGGCTTTCCAAATCCTTCAGGTCCATCTCTAGCTTCTTCCTGGCAGCCACAGCAATGGAACGCTGCTTTCTTTCATCTTCCAATTCCACCTCCATCTCCCGCACCTGTATGGAGAAATAAAGGTATCTGTGCATCAGCTCCTTGATTTCCCATCAGCCAGTTTTCACATCCTCCTAAGTGCAAGCATCTGACTTGTTTTCACTTCTCCTGGTGGGGTGGATGGAGCTAACATTCCTTACTGATAAAGCCACGAGGGTTCCTTTGATAGAAAAATTCTGTTCAGGGACTCAGCATACAAGGGAATGTGTCTTGCAGAGCCTTGCAACACTGCCTGGAGAGTTACTATTAACAAGGGTCTGTGGATGGGCCCTGTCTATCTAACCATCTTCGGACACAAGCGCTGTTATGTGCAGAAAACTTTCAGGATTTATCTTACTTGTCTAATCAGCTGTTTCTTCTTCTCTTCATTCTGTTCATCACGCCCCTGGAGATCTCGGTCAAACTGTGCCTTCATGGCCTGTTGGTTCACTTCTAGCCGCAGTTTGGCATCCTCTGTGGCCTGCAGTTCATCCTCCAGCTCTTCCAGCTGTGTCTTCATCTCTTCCACCTGCTGCTCCAGGGCTCGCTTAGCCTTCTCCAGCTCATGGACCTACAGCACATCACTACACATTAGGTTTCCTCAAAGAATGCAGGCAATTTCAGCTATCCTAACAGCAAAGAAGTCTGAGAACAGCCACTCACGTAAGACAGGATACAAGGACACTATATCTAGTCCTTATATTAGTGTAGAGATAACCCTCAAAGCCAACTGCTTACATACTTCTGAGCTGTCAGTGTGAATCCTGCTTACCTTTTAGCTCTGGTCATGTACGTGTGGTAAGGGGAGAAGAGGGAAGAAAGCATTTATTAGCCCAACCCTGACCTACAGGAGACTTACCAGAGCTGGATACCTCTGGTTCTGACAGAAGGCATAAAAAATTTTTTTATCCTTCAAATTTTTTCTTTTGTCTCCTGCTTATCACAATCTTTTGTGTCTTGAAATACTTGGGTTACTGTTTCCCATTGTCTAGCTACTCCTTGGTATTTTACACACAAGGCTTACATCATACCCTTTCCTCCTCCGCAATTATACTAGGTAAGTTCTATTTCAACCCATCTTTCCTGCCTACTGCTGTAACAGAAACATTACAACACTCCTAAACCCAAAATGTTTTCAGTTTTCCCCACTACATTCCTCTGTGTGTTCACACTAGTACAGGCTTTTTGCAGTATTTTGCTAACAGTATCACCTGCGTGACATTTCCTGCCCCGATTTTTAATTTCATACTTACACTTTTCCCAACATCATCCTTTGAACTCATCAGGTCTTCCATCTCTGTGCGGAACTGCTTATTGACTCGTTCCAGCTCAGCTTTCTCCTCTATGGCTTCTTCCAGGGCTCTGGCCAAGGAAAGGGCCTTAGTCTCCTTCTCACGGGCTTCTGCCTCAGCACGGTCCCGTTCTTCTGCGTACTTGGCAGAGATGCTTTTCTCCTCTGCCAACAGCTACAAGAGTATAGCATCAGCATTCTGAGAAATTCCTAACAAGCTCCTGACAAGCTAAACATGCATTTTTTATGTTAGTGCCTTCTTAGTAGCATTCTGCCTTGGGTAGAAGGAACTAAGAAAATGCAGCTTCAAAGATTGAAGCATGCCACCCGACCTTTAACATCAGAACTGACCCTGGATGAACAAACCTCTAGTTCACTAGGCCTCCAAACTATCATTTCCAGCTCTGATCTGTAAGCAACACTTTGAATTCAATCTTGTTGATATAAATGTTAGCCCCTTGGGAAAAGAACAGCACAAAACTTCATAGGCATGGAACAGAATGAGTTTACCTAAATGGCAACTTATTTCTCTGCCTTATATGCTATGCCTCCATTCAGAAAGAAATATGAATTCTCCATGCTTCAATGTCTAGATATTCTTATAGGCAGACCTGGCACAGAAGATGCAGCTACTTAACTCCCTGTGACTAAGCTATACCTGATCAAACTTCTTCTGCTTCTTCTCCAGATTGGAAACTGTCTGCCGCTGATGATCCAGGTCCACAGTGATGTCATCCAGCTCTTGCTGCAGGCGGGTCTTTGTTTTTTCCAGCTTGTCATATGCAGCTGCCTTCTCCTCATAACGCTGGGTCATGCTCTCCAAGTCCTTCTGCAGCTTCTTCCTGGCTTCCTCTGCTAACTCAAGGCAGCCCAGACCATCATCCATTTTCTTCTTTGTATCTATGGCCTAAAGGACAGACATCACAGGTGAAGCCAAGCCACACATAACACTCAACATGGCTTAGTGGCACCAGAGGAGTTGAGGAAGTAAGTCTGCTCAGTTCTGTGGTAATTACTTCAGTCAGACTTAGAAACAGTGGGATAAATGCAATACCATTATTTTGGAATAACGCTATATCTATGAATTCCCACAGGAGTTCTTAGATAGAAATTTAAAAGTAGTATGTGTTCTGATTATCAGGGACCTGATCATTTTCTCTCACTCAGGTCAGCAGGATCAGCCTTTCCCAGGAAAGGTTCTGTTTCTAGAAGTCAGTTCTGCATTTAGTTTTTACTTCCTTCAAGCCACACTTACACTTAACACTTCCTCTCCTCTCAAGGGTTTGATTTGTGGGATACAGATTCTGTACCTGTTGCTGAAGAATAGAGATCTGTTTCTCCAGGTTTCTCTTTGCCTCTTCCTCTTCTTCCAGCTGCTCTTTGAAACTGTTCTTCTCATCCTCCATCTGCTTCAGTTTAGTGCTGAGGCTCAGTTTTTGGCGAGTCTCCTCCTGCAGCAGCTCCTATAAAGCAAGCACCCCAGTGGAACTCAACACCTTTCCTTCAGATTAAAGACTAAAAATCCTCACCCATTCCCTCCAGGATGAGCACTTTTGAAGTTGAGTTTAAGTATGCAACTTATTTCACAGATAAGCCAATTGAAGACAGAATTTAAATAATTGTCTTCCAGCAAGTCAGTACACAAACAGAATATCCAGAAGGATCCTATTATCTGTTACACTCTGATAATTAAAGCATGCTTCTTCGCTACACAAGTACTATCTCCTGCTTTCCTGTACAGCCACTGCACAGTTCTTTCTGGAGTCCTCTTTGAGTAGCACACAAAGCATTAAAACTTTTCCCAATGGTAGCATGACTGTACTCTGCCATGTGACTTTCTCATATTCAAGTATCAAAGAAACAGACAACAGGCTGAAGTGATTTAGCACAGTTAATAACAACTGTTGCTCTTCTTAGCAATTCTTCTAGAAATCTTAGCGAAATTCTAAGACACTGGTCATTCACCAGCTTAGGGCAGCAACAATATTTATTAACTTATGCTGCCAGTACTTGCACTGAATGACCTATAGAGATTGATAAGTCCAGTCTTCAAACCAATGCATAATTTCTGTATTGTGCACCATCTTTGAGTCTGCTCTTTGAAAAACAGACTGAGCAGGCAGAACATCAATGGCAGTTCAAGGTTACTTTGTATCTGAGGTTTGCCCCCCTCCCCCAGTGTTCTGCTTGGTACTCAGTGCTTTGCCAAAACACTCAATTCCAGTAACAGTAAATGGTTCTTTCATCCTGATGTATAAGACTAAGCATGATTTTTCCCCAGGGGGGGAAGTCAGATTATTTGAATCTACCACTTTCCCATTACACGTTGTCAGATAAATTTCTGAAGTTAAATAGAAAATTTTATTCGAAATGACAAAAAACCTTGTTGTACATTGACTATGAAGATCTCAAACAAGAACCTAGCATTGCAGTTCACTTGTAGCATTAAATAGACTTAGAAGTCCTCCTCCACTGCTTTTCTACTTGAGAGCTAAGACAGGGAAAATTCCATGGGATCCGCATACTGAGGAAGCAGAAGGAAGATACTCAATACCATGCAGTATAGCACCTTAGCAAAATAGCCAGACCCAATCCTTTGAAGTGCTTTATAACCAGTATTTAACAGTGTCCACAGTGCTTTCTCACTTTAAACATTTGTAAGAGACACTGGATGCAACACACAAGGATGCCTCAGCTTCCAAAGCTCTCACCTGTGCATCCTGAAGTTGTGACTCCAGAGCAGAGAAGTCCTTTGCTAATTTGATTGATTTGCTGTCCGACTGGTTCAGAAGGCCTGTGACATTGTCCAACTCAACCTGAAGGAGAGATCAGAGTACATCAGTTATTAACAACTTTCTCTCCTCTCCAGCCCCTGTCGGAAACAGAAGCTAAGGAATACACATGACACTCACCTGCAGTTTGTTGACCCTTTCAGCCAGTTCTGTCTTCACTCTTTCACCTTCTGTAAATTTCACCTGCAGTTCTTGGAGCTGGGCATCTACTTTTTTCCGCTTGTGCTCAGCATCCCCTTTGCCCTGCAGCAGCACCTTCACCTCATTGGACAGCTCTGCCCTCTCACTTTCCAGAGCTTGTTTTGCTTTTTCAAGATTTGCTTTCACCTGGAGGGGGGGGAAAAACAGATGCAGATTTTAGATATGGCAGGATACTTCTACTAAGTGCATGTTTTTATTCCAACAAGCAAGCTAATGGTGTCCGTTTCACAGCTAAGTCTCAGACAGCTTACTCAGAAAAACTGACTTGAACAGCCAGTCACTGACAAGCAGAAGACAATTTAACAACTGGGGAAGACAATAATACTAGACAGTCTTGCACCATCAGATTTCCAAATTAAAGGTTGCACAGGTCAACAAGCGCTAGCAGCTGAAAGAACTAGACAGCATCATGGCTATGTAATATAAGATGCCTGATGGAAAAAATAATGAATGCAAATATTAAAAGCAACTGCATATATGATTCACAGTACAAGATGATCTACCAAGGGAGGAAGAAAACATGCATCAGAAGCCTGATGTAGGGAGCACTTCATATTCTTCTACAGCTTTAAGCCCTGGCCACTGCCCTAGAGCAACTATCACTCCAGAAAGATTGCCTGATTTGGCCTTATGCTTCCTGCTCCAACATACCCGTTTGGTTTGTTCCAACTGCTCTGCCAGCTCTTCAATAGCTTGTGAATGTTTCTGCCTCATCTCTTGGATTTGAGCCTCATGAGTCTTTGCCTCATCCTCAAGGGTCTTCTTCAAAACTGTTACTTCTTGCTCTCGCTTTGACCTGTAAAATTCACAGCTTCTATACAGATGCCAAGGACAGAATCAAACAGACAGGCATATCCACTAGCAGTATCACTGATGCAGAAGAATGACGAGGTCTGGTTAGCACTACAATCTATAAAGACACTTTTCAAAATTAGAACTTAGCTTCGCACCCTTCTGAAGTTTGTAAACACAAGGTCACAGCATTATTTTCAACCTAAGAATTAAACAGTTTGAAAGCATTAATTTTTCAGGGGTATCACCACCAGTGTGGTTAAGGAGCAAATTAACTTTCATACTTCAGGTAGGGGAATGTAGTCTTGACTGCAGCTTGCACACCAGTTCCTGTGTAGTCACTGAAGCTGCTAACCAGTCTATTCTGATAAAGACTTGCTTTGATAAGAGACTGGATGCAGCAACATTCATTTAAAAAACAAAAACAAGCAAACAAGACTGGACGCATCTAGCTGTTGGAATTACCTGAGCTCCTGTTGAGCAGCTGTAGAATCTAGTGTGTCTTCTAGTTCTGTTTTCAGTGCCTCCAGCTCCTCTCCCAGATCCCGCTTCTGTTTTTCAGCTTTGTTCCTGAATGCTCTCTCTGACTCCAGGTCTTCTTGCAGTTCAGTGATCTGGGATTCAAGCTCCCGGATCTTTTTCAGGGCCATGTTTTTCTGAGCTGCCTCCTCTTCCACCCTGCATTCAACATAGACTTCTGGTCAGAGCGAGATTTAAACCATATGTAAATTAAAACCACCTCTCCTGACAAAAATGATCAAGAAAAAATGCTGGTAGTGATCAGTTCTGCAAGACTATGTTTAAACTTCAATCCATAGATCATCCACAAATTCTAAGTTCTATCTCCCAATACTTGAGAGGGTAAGATTACTTACCTTAAAGTAGGTGACAGAGAGAGACTGACAACAGAAGAAAGCAGAAGAGAAAGCACCATTTTACACTGGAAATTGGACACTTGACTGAATAAATAAATACAGAAACTCAGAAACTAGCACAGAAAGATACAGTGTGTTGCCACTACTTGTTAACCCCCTTTGAAACCTTGCTGTTCCAGTGAAACGTATGCAGTGTGATTAACATTTATAGTCTAGTTCTGTATAGAGAATGTGGAAGCGTGCGGCAGCCAAAGAACTCTGATGCTGAGTACACGGATCATTCAGTCAACAGACTGAAATACAATGGCCACAGATTCCGTTTGATCCCTATTCCAAAGTAAGTGACACAAGACAAGAAGAAATACTTCCTGATCTGGTGGTCCCAGAGGTCAGATTCTCACCTAGCTAAGGCTGCCTGTAGCTCCTCTTCCTTCTTGGCCAGCTGCATTTTGAGTTCTGCAATCTGAGCCTGCAGCTCAGCAATCTGGTCATGTAGATCACTGGAGTCTCCTTCAAGCTTTCTACGAGTCTTTTCCAATTCTTGCCTCTGCTTCTCTTCACGTCGCAGACGTTCTGAAGGAGATGAGGACACAGCAGTTAGCATGGCTGAAGCATACTCATTTAAAGAACATTGCACAAGACTTTGTTGCAGGGGAAACAAAGCTATCTAAGCAATAGTATCTTTCCAAGCAATACAAGTGTCCAGACAGTAGTTTGAGTGCATTATTCTGTCAAAATCTATACATGCAGCTGCCCTTATATTTTGTCTCAAACCAGATCTGGGCAAAGTCCATCTCCCTCACCTGTCAGCCAACCCCCCCTTCATTGTAAAAGAATAAACAACCAGCACAATGCCAGTCCCTCCTAACCCACACCACAGAGGCACAAGCACTCATTAAATGATGCTGAACACAAGATACCCTCTCCCTTTGCTGAAAGGGAAAAAGCTGACTCCTGCTGTGTTAACCAGGCCAATCTCAAGATGAAATGCCTCTAGCTTGAGCTCTGAAGAACTTGTGCAAACAGAAAATCACAAGCTACACTAACCCTGACAGATCGATGCCACTGGAAGTAGAAAAGTGAAGATACTTCCACAGCAGGAAAAGAAAGAACCAGCCTCCTCTCTCCATTGGCCTGCTGCTTTGGATAGGATTTTTATTTAGACCAAGGGCTCAGCTGACAAGGCACATAACCTTCAGCCAGCCAAACAGCTCTATCAAACCAATCAATAGCATACACACTACAGCACTAGTTTTTAACCCCTTAGAAACAAGAGTGAGTCTAAAGCTCTAGAAATAAAATTGATATTCAACAAATATTAAGAGGAAGCCATCTAACACTAGGCAAATGAGTCCCTTGCAGGATCTTTTTACCTTCCAGGTCTGTGATCATAGCTTCATGCTTGTTCTTGAGTTTGGCTAAACTCTTAGATTTCTCCTCCTCCTCTGTTAGGTTGGTTGTAAATTCAGACATTCTGTCTTCCAAGAGTTTCTTTTCCTGAAGAATTGAGAAGATAGTGTCAAAGCAGTTGCTGGGATTATAGGAGATTTTTCAGAGCTGACTGTGCTTAAAGATGTAAACATCATGAGTGCCTACTTCTGCTACAAGGAAACTCGGAAGCAAAGAAATCTTTTCAAGATTCCAGTCAGTATTCAAATAACTGGTTACTTAAAGATTTGCATTTGATAGCCTTTTCAAGCTGAAAGGAAAGTCAGTTAATGAAGTAACTGGATCCTGTTTGGTGTAACAATGTAACAACAAAGGCATGCTCAAGGATTGTGATTTAGTCAAGGCTATATAATCATACAATACTGACTTGCAAAGGATACAGGCTGGCAGTTAATTTTATAACTAAATTCAGGTCAGAGTTGCTCATGACCAGAATTGAATTAATTCATAAGTTCCCCATAACATAGGAAAGCCCAGCCTTTGGTAGGTGGCTCCAGGAGAGCATTCTGAGCATCTTTAGCTGGCACAGGGAGCTGCAAGAGTCTTACCTTGGCCAATTTGATATTCTGATCTTCCAAAACTATCACATCTTCTTCCAATTTCTTCAGTTTGGCTTCTGTGGTAACTTTTTCTAGCTGCAACTTCTGCCTTGCACTTTCCTCTTCTTCAAGCTGCTCCTCTAGTTCCTTCATAACACCCACATAAAAGCATGACATCTGTCAGTGCTGGTCACTGAGCAGTATAATAGCACAATACCAATACTAGGACTTGGAGTGCATCTTTACCCTTTCTTCAAAGTAATATTATCACTTTACAGAAGTGACTTTTTATGCCATGGCAATGCACCACACGGAGTTCTTACAAAAAAATTTTCTAGAAGAATAAACAATACTATTTTGCAAAGAAGATTGCTACCATCCCCAAAACACCTGGTTTAAGCAAGGCCTTGTCCAATTATTTGACAAGCAACCATAATCTTCGAGAATGGAACAGCCCATTCCAGAGGGCTGTCTGAGCACCTTTGGCTCACCACCAGTATTAGTGTGTTCTATTGCTATTTCCACAGGTAGATTTTCTATGCTACTTTTTCATTCTCTCCCGTTCCCCTCCCAGCTGAGACTGCTGACCGCTCTCTAACCCTTACTATCCTCTTTACTGACAAGAGATGACATTCCTAAAGCATTACCTGAATGTTCTGCTGCATTTTCTTCTTTTCAGTCTGCAGATGCTGACACCGTTCTTCTTCTTCCTCCACCCTGGCCTCAAGATCATGACAGATCTCCTCTAGTTCTTGTTTTTTGGCCGTAAGGCGAGCTCTTATCTCCTCAGCCTCAGCACACAGTTCAGTTTCTGCTTGCAGCTGTTCCTGCAGCTGCATTTTCTCCGCCATTAGCTACATCAGACATAAACCCAGAAATTGCCGTAAGATAAGCTCCAATTCACCAAAGCACTTAGTGATCTGTGGTAACTGCAGTTAGCTTGCTCCTATGTTCTGCAGTTACAAACTTAACCATGGCAGCAGCCTCCTGCTGCTAATCAAAACCTAAATGTCAAAATATATTTAAGCGTCTGTTCCCCTTTATAAATCATGCATCACAACCACATAACATTATATTTACCTTAACAAATTTCTAAAGATCATCCCATTTGAAATAAGGAGATTATCTAATTTTCCCCCATAAATGTAACACAGATATCAGCCCTACAGAGTAACAATCCTCCCCCCACCTTCTGTGTTTCAATCCAAATGGATGCCATTAGTGACCAGGATGAATTCAGCAGCTCTCTGTGATACTCAGCCAAAGCAGACTTTTCTTCACATAATGGATATGGCAGAGCCATAGCTGCTCACTGTACAAAACGACCTGCTAGCAGAACCAAGCTGGAGAGAAGGGCAGAAGAAACTGAACAAGACAGTAGCTAAGCTACACTGTCAACAAGCAGGAATCCTGTAACTTGTCTATCAGACCACTAAGAGAAAGGAAGAGCCTTCAAGCAGTTGGACAGGTAGAGAAAGTGAGTTTTATGCATGAGATCTGCCAACTCACCTGGGCCTGGAAGGTCTCCATCTCACTCAGTCTGTTTTCTGCAGCTAGCTGCTTCTCCTTGACCTTCATTAGTTCTTCTTCCTTGGCCATCATCTCCTCTTCCTGCCTGCTTACTTGCAAAAGAGGTTTCACCTGCAAAGGAAACCAAGGCAATAGGAGAAGTGTAAGAAAAGGGAAAACAACATGGAGAAACACTCATGCACTTGATGAGCATCTGCTAAAACAACACTTGATCAGCATCACATCTAAATGACTGACCAATTGCCACAAGTTTTGCTCTGAACACTAGCAGAATCATGGAGGACTCGATATAGTCTACTCTGCCAGTAACTCTGTCTGCCTGCCCATCCTTTCCTCCCAGCTGGGATGCATCAGGAAATAGATGGGTAAATTCCAGGAGCCTCAAGGAACAGAGACTAAATAGTAACAGCAAGAGAGTAAAAAAGTTGCTGTACATTGGGGCAGTTCACAGGAGGTCAATGTAAACAAAAACCAAACACCAGCACACTCTCTGCTCCTACATATTAAAAAAAGAAAAAAAAAAGCAATTTCATAGAAAAAAGAACAGTTTAAACTCTGTTATCTATTCTGATTTAGATGAAAAGTCTCACTGCTAAAAACTAAAAAGCAAGAAATCTCATAAATTAAAAGGCCATATTTGCATGTGTTCACTATCTTTATAAAAGGTAAAACATGTGCAAGTCTAATAGTAAAATCAGATCTTAGTGCTTTCCTTTTGCTCTTACAGCTCCAGAGGAAAAAGATAAGCCTCTCCCCATGTAAACAATCTCTGTCTTACCAAACTGACTAGCCAAGCAGTAACTGGCTTTTCAAAGTGCCATACCACCAAAGCAAGCCATCTTTTTCTAGGCTTGAAGTACTAAAAGATGCTCTTCCACAGCATTAATTGCACATAGCCTTGCACTTGGATTATACAGGCAGACAGCACAGTTGTAAAATATTGCCTCTACTTATGATATTCTGCACCTAAATGGATCAATGTGTAGTTGCAAGCCAACTCAGTTCCAAAGGAAGCATTCTTTACTCTGTTTCAGGATAAGAAGCTGAAAATGCAACCATAGACCCTTTGCCAAAATTGCAAAGGGAATACAATACCTTGGTGAACAACCTCCACCATTGCCAGTTCCTCAGTTTCAAGTAGGCAGCACAGTTCCTCTGAAGCACTTTCATGGCTGTCAATTGCTGCTGGCGCTTAGCAAAGGCTCTGCAAAATAAGTGGAGGTCAGACAACAAAGAAAGCCACATTTGCACACAATTATCTCCATCAAACCCTTTATTAGATACCTTTGAATTTTATTTTTAGAAGGTCCCCTCCTAAAAATCAGAGCAATGTTTCCAGTGAACATCCTCTAGCCTTTTAAGTCTTTTATTGCTCTGGTAAGACTGGTTATCTCTTCCTTTATTCACTTTCTTCTTAATTAAATAATGTTTTTCCCTAATATCTTCTAATCTGGAAAGCCTCACTATTTATCATTTCACACAAGAAGATATGAAACACAGAAGTACATTTTCCTGCCAATCAATTTGACAGTTACTACTTTTGTTTGTAGAATGTACCATTTGCAGTCCTACCTAGTAGTTTAAGAGAAATCCTACATCTCCTAATCAGAATTGTACTAAGACCTTTTCATTTTCACATTTGCAGTTTGCAGCTCTTCCATCAAAAACCTTGACTGTAGTAGAGTTCCTACAGAGAGGAATAGACTTTACTGCTCTAGTAGTGCATGGGATAGCAGTACACAGTTTTTCTGCAGGTGCACGAAGCCAAGCATTGCAGAGATCAGAAAACCCTAAAACAAATATCAGCTGTTACATACAAAGAATGAATCATGGCCTTTCTGGAAAAAAATAAAAAATAAAAATCACTGCTAGTTATCTTTTCTGAAACTTGTACCTGAAGGGGAGGAATATGCACACGTATATTGTACTTTATAGAATATGGTCCTTACTTTCTGGCCAGGTAGCCTCTGCAGCATGCTTGGAAGCCAATAATGACATCTGTGATCTTCAGGTCTCTCTCTTCTTCAAGATGAGCAAGGACTCCAGCTCTGAAAAACACTTTACTCTGTCCAATTCGGTAAAGGTTGGAATCCAGCTCCAATGCTTTGATCTAAAATGAGAGAAAGAGAAGAACGTATCTCAAAGACTGCTTCACGTGAAGCATCACAAAACGTATCTGTCTCTCATGGCTGTAAGATACCCCTTAGCTCCCAAAACAGACCTGTCCCAATTACAGGAGCTGGAGCTCAGTCAAGCACAGCATGAGATGGAGGCAGCAAAGGACAGAAAATATGATAGAAGGCATTGTTTAATACAGCATCAAATCAAGCAGTCAAAACTACAAGGGTACTGTGAGAAACATGTATCTGGTCTCAACCGTCCTTTTCCTTTCCTAAAGGGAAAGGCATCTGTTGATCCTTCCTATTCAATTTTTCCTAGTCCTGAT
The DNA here is from genome assembly GCF_036417845.1 of Apteryx mantelli. NCBI lineage: Eukaryota > Metazoa > Chordata > Aves > Apterygiformes > Apterygidae > Apteryx > Apteryx mantelli. The sequence goes on from NC_089978.1 coordinate 163,752,216, forward strand.
CTTCGCCAGAAAAAGCACCCCAGCCAGTTTTCCCTTCTTTTAAAGGATTTGCTGCCAATACTTACATCAGTTAAGAGGAAGAAGGTACATTCCTTTGAGACAGGATAAAAGGGAATCCCTTACAGACAGTTTCAATTCAGTTTCCCCTAGTCATAAGGCTACGGAGCAAAAGCCTTCCCTTCAAAGGAGGCAATTCTGCAGAAATTAATTGGAGCCTTCATTGAAAGTGTTTGTCGTCAGCAGGCCATTCCAAAGAGCTTTCCTTGAAGCCCATATTTCAAGCATGCACCAAAGACAATGTTAATGCCTTTAAACATTTTGATTCTATTAATACCGCTGGCATTTCAAAGTGTATGCATCCGTGGAAACTGAAAGGCCCTCTTTGCCTAGGATTATTGAACCTCATGCTAGCCAATGGCCTACAACTGTGAAGCCAAGACACACCTTTTTGCATCCTCCTTCTCCCAGACAAAACATTTGACTTTGGAATTTCAGTCTGTGAGTACAAGATATATTTAAAATGCCTATGGAATGCACAGCTTGAATAAATTTTACGGAAGTGCTGGGGAAATCTAAGTAGAGTTTATGGGATGTCTTACCATCAGCACACAAGCCTGCTTTCCATCCATAAATCCTTTGGGAATTGCATTTGGAGTTAAGATTTCATATCTGAAGAGAACAAAGCATTAGACTAGTTAGACAGGTATCTCTGGAAACAGAAAATTTCAGTAATGAATTTCTATGGCATCATGAGTTTGACAGCTTCTGGTATTGTTGGAAGAAAAAAAATTTGCATCTCCAGACAACAGAGTATGAAGCTGCAGTCTTAGATGATGTCCTCTACCTCTCACCTTAACTAGATGTTTACCAGAGAAGAAGTCACAGATGCTCTTGGAGGCTTTGGGCCAGGGAGTATCAAGAGACCAATGTTCTATGTGACTGCCTTTCAAAACAGGGGCAATTAAGCTTCAATAAAATATTTCGGTTACTGCACCTATGTCTGAATTTTGCCAGGTTAAAGACTGCTTCAGATTCTTTTCTAGGCTATACCTTTGTCTGAATTCCTGAAAGACGATTCTGTTGGGGAAACCTTGACGACAGATACGGATTCCCTCCAGCACTCCATTACAGCGAAGTTGATCAAGGACCAAGTGGGGGTCCAGTTTGCCAGCCTAGTGAAGAAAAGCAGATTTTATAAGTAGCATATAGCTTTTATATGAAAGGTTTACCCCCATGCCCCCGCCCCCCCCTTTTTTTTTTTTTTTTAAAAGCGGCAAGGTCCCATCCTTTTCTGTAAGAAGAAAGTGAAGGTTCTTATGTCATCTTAAGGAGAACTGCAAAGATGAGTCTTCAAAATTCCAGCAAGTACACTGTTATTTAGGATGACCTTAAAAACAGATACTGAGAAAAGAGGACCTCTATAAGATCCCTTGCAAAACCTGACAAGGGATAAAAACCCAGTCATATCCTCCAGGAAGCCCATGTAAGACTGCATATGCTGTAGTGTTATAACTGCCTTTACCTTTTTCTCATGGTTGGGGATGATGCAACGGACGAAGTTGGGGTTGGTGTTCCTTAAGGTAGCCATCAGTTTAGCCAGCTGTTCCTTGTAAAGCTGTCCCACTGTTCGGAACATACCCTTTCTGGTTTTAAAGGCCCCTGGCAATGCTGTATCTGACATGCCAGCCACCTGATCCAGCCCAACAATACGATCAACTAGAGAGAGCATAAGAAAGAACATTAAAATTCTGCCACAACCAAAGGAAGCATTGGAACGTACAAAGAACATCTGGATAGAACAGGATAAATGAGAGGAGCTGCAGGATCCTTTTTGCTTCATCTCTACACAGATGTTGACTCCTATACAGTACTTGTGCAGGGATAGGAGCAGGAAGGAGGAAAAAGAAAAAAAAAAGAAAAAAAGGAAAAAGAAAAGCAACAGCTCACTACAGGAAGTTTGAGTGATGGAGTCAAACTTACTCCCAAACATACTCTACTGATACTACAGAAGGCAGCTCCTGAAGAGCAATCTAGAAGTGGCACAATAAGTTTCAGATGCTTCTACTTGTTTAGATTACAACAAAAAAAATGACAAACCAAGAGTTCTAGCTGCTAGCCCAGCAGAGTCAACTATTAGTTAACTCTAATCCAAATGGGGCCACAGTTAGAGAAAAAGCCCAGCTTGACTCTTGTGTTACATACAGGAAGAACTGCCATGACTGGCGATCAGAAAAGCCATATCTACTTGTAAACTGAGCAAACATGGTATGAAGTCATGACAGACACCAAACTTCAAGATACCACTGTTTGAATTATTTTTGGAGTACAAGTATTCTATGACTTTGAGACTAGACAGTTGCATTAACACTACCACTGGGAGAAAGTCAGAACTCTCTGCCCCAACAGTTTTCTCCACTATGCCACAGTGACATCCAAACACTTATGAAGCTATCATCTTGATTGGTGGACTCCACATACACATTTTTTTTCCTCCCAATAAAAGCCAACTAGATTCTAGAGTAGAAGGGGCAAGAAGAAACTAAAGTATTCTTTTTCCTCACTGCTTTACAACACTGAGACAAAAACTCAGCCACCCAAACAAAAAAAAAAGCCATATCCCTACAAAATTCCCACACTCCTGAGCACATTTTTCTAAAGGGCTTCAAGCTACTAGTTCTCTTTAATCTTTAGTGGTTGGCTGATGCCCACTCTCAGGCTCCCTATCTTCACTTCAGAAAATACATAACTTGCTTCTGATTGAAAAAAATCCATCAAGAGAAGCCCCTACAAAAGAAGAAACAATAAGAGATAGACACTTTCATTTATACCTAATATTACTTTACAACTGCACACTTCCAGAGCAGCCATTAGAATAGGGTCAAGGTTGTCTTATCAGAAAGAAAAGAAGGTTATGTTACTAGATGACATCACAGGGAAATCCACAGAAGAGCGTCCCAGATTCTAGCTGGAACAATCCTCTTAAAATCTTTAGTCCTCCGGTCTACATCAAGATAGCAAAAAAGACAGTTGCTTGCAACAGAAGATTCAGCTAAGAACAATACATGAGAACTGATCAGCTGTGGTCCAGTTGACATGTCAAGTTCAAAAGGATTTTGTCAGCCTCACATAGCAAAGGCCTTGTTAGGCACAAGTTGCCAATAGCCATTTTTCATGCCGTACAAGTTACTTTGCCAGACTAACTTTCTTTTAAACGATTAGCAGCTGAAGTTAAATCTCATCACTAGAATCAATATCCAACTCAACTTCAGTTTAAATGTAGCTTCAGGAATCTTCCTTCCAAAGCTTGCAATGAAATACAACCTTGCTTGCTCTATGTTCAAATGGTTGACAGGTATTTGCTTTTAGCTGTCCCTATGCAAGTCTTGCAAGAGCATCATTAGCGCCTGAACGTATCCATATTTTTCATGTATCCACTTGCAAGGTGAGAGTTTGGCTTTTGTTTTTAAGTCCATGAGGAACTACCAGCACAAAGCAAAGGAAATGAACAAGAAAGACAAGCAGGTATAGCAAAGGGACAGAGAGAAGTTAACGGAAGCATGTCTTGCATGGTTCTAGGATGCATTACACACATGACAACAGCTGGGTTTCTCAGTCACCTGGTTCTAGATGAAGAATAGGAAAGTGTTGATAGAAATAGGCTCTCTGAACGCTCTGCATCTCTGCAACAGACAGAGACGTCAAAGAAAACCCAAGACAGAAAGTGACAGCAACAGTAAGACTCAAAAGCAGATAAACCCAGAGAAGAAAGAGTAAAATACCAAATGACACTGCAGCAAGAACACGCCAGTCACCAGGACTAAAAGCCATGTTCAACCTCAGATCTTATGTTTGAGTGCTGCAGCTAAACCAGCTGCTGGGACATAATGGCACATTCACATTTTAGCCTAGTGCTCTTGGTTTGGAGAAATAACTGCTATATGAGTAGAAAGCTAAACATAAGTTGATGCATGTGAACCTTCCTCTTCAGTTACAGTAAACTTTTAATACAATACCATGGCCTAAGCAAAGAAAGTTCCAGACAAAGCTCATCTTTGTGGTTTAGTTTACATGGAATAATGTAGCACATTTTACAGACTTTTGATGATCAAATAAATTCTTCCAGGTAAAACAGAAATAAGAAAAAGGATTAATAATGTACCATCTTTCCACAGCTCAGACACAAACTTATCCGACGACTGGTGGAGAAGAGTAGCAATGTTGTCATTCAGCGGATCCATATTCTTCATCAGCCACTCATCTGCTTTATAATCCACCTAGAGAAAATATATGCGTCAAGAAACTAGGGAGGATTTTCTGCAGCACAGGATGTAACAAGATCCTGCAAGGCTAAAAATGAAGCACTGAGGTTTGCACAAGCAACAGTAGATTATCAAATCATTCTTGGATTTGCCTTTTGAAGGCATCTAAGCAAGCATACCTACAAATTTCAAATCCTAACAAACAGTTGCATAGTCTGTTCTGTCAATAAAAGGAATGGATATGCAATATCAGTACGCACCATCCAAAGAGTGACAAAAAAAACACTGCACCATCACTTTTGGTGATGAGGTCTTGATGCAAGATTTCTGAAAAGTATCTCCAATTTTCACCAAGTCACAGAGAACAAATTTAAATTGGTCTCAAGTTGACATGTCTTCAACTATATGTATAACCAGTACCTTGCAGGCAAGTTCCCTAGGCTGTGTAGAGATCCACAGTGATGGAAAAAACTCTGTAAAGTCTCCCACTGGTTTCCCATGGTCTCCCATAGGTAGTCATATTGGAAATTAGACATTTTTTAAGAAACAGTGGTTATGCATCAGAAAATGTAGCAGATGTTCTGAATGTTCATATTTTAGCTACTAATTCTTTACCTTGCCAGCATAATGTATGATACAGAAATCAGCTTTGTCTTTCAGCTGTTTTGGCTTCTGGAACTTGGGGTGGGTGCCTTGTTCTTGTACAACCTTTTCCACAAAGCTTTTGTCTGTCGCTTTTGGGAACCAGCACTCTTCATCCAGTAGGGCCAGTATACCAGGGGGCCCAGCCTTGAAGTAGGGAAACATCAAAACAGCATTAAATACATGACTACACTGATGATTAACAGCTTTAGACAACTAGAAAAAAAAGAATATGCAAACCTGACCCCTATCACATCAGTTTAGCTACTTCTGTACTAATAGAAATTGCAAATAACCCTCCAAGGTCCACATCTGGATTCTGAACATAAACATAATTCCGAACATTCTTCTATAAGAAAGGTGTCTTTCATGACAGCATATATTTTTCTGGGGTATCTTAGAGTGAAAAAAAAACTTTTTAATAGAAGGAACACTATCACTCTGTTCTCCAGATATACAGAGGTATCTAAATGCAGATACCATAGCAGAAAATTTCACATACTAGTCCTTACTATTGGAACAACTACTATGAAACATATGTATTTCCAAGCTTCCTTAGAGCAAAACGAAAGCATCAGAGGTTTATGGCTTCTCATTGCACTTGCAGACGACTAAGGTAGTTTTCACTGCTTATTGTTAAGCCACAGTTATGCATCTAGCACCATGCAGATCTAAACAAACCGAGACAAATTTGAGAGAAGACCAGATGGCTGACTAGGTGATCTATATTTATGCAATACATCCTACAGGAGGGATACTAACAGATTTTTTGGTGATATATACTTTCAGACAAGAAAGAAACTGTTCACTTCTGCTTCTAAGCAAACCACTCTGTCAGTAGAGGATTACAAAAGCCAGAAAGCTAGTTTCCAATCTACGTCATATGCTTGATGGCAAAAGTAATGCAGCCATTTCTTGCTGAGGGTAGGAGAACAAGGCTTCTTACCGGCTTCTCTATGAGATCAATGCAGGGCTGCAGATCCAGGCCAAAGTCAATGAAATTCCACTCTATGCCCTCCCTCTGGTACTCCTCTTGCTCCAGAATGAACATGGTGTGGTTAAAGAGCTGCTGCAACTTTTCATTTGTGTAATTAATACACAACTGCTCAAAGGAGTTCAGCTAATGAAGAAAAAGGTAGAGGGTATTTGAACAGTTGCTTTTGAAGACATACCTACTGTTCTGTTAGCACTAAAGATCACATCTGTAGCTGAGGAATTCTAAGTGAGTGTTCTGTGTAGTCCCTGAGGTGAACAGTACTTTGTAAATAACCCCTTTTGCTTATGAACTGCATTTCCCGTCACATGTAACTACATCGCTTTTACAATCCCTATGGGAGTTTACACACACTGTTCCTCAGTCTTTTCCTCAGACTTTGCAAAAGAATGCTTAGTCATAAACAACAGAAGAATTACTGCAGCTACTTAACCTGGGATCAGAAAAGCCTCTGGTTTTCTCACAAACTCTGAGCTGGCAAGTCCTCTTCACTGGCAATGGGAGCCTGAGGACGGATTTCTGAGCGTGAGGACTGATAAGCCCCTTTTAATCCTCACGTACAAACTCATAGGGAAAGGAAAGTCGGGGAAGCAGTTTCTTCAAAACCTCCAGATCTCTTCAAACTCCAGGGACAAGACTAATAACCAAGGATGCATCTTCATGTTAGACTACACTTAATATAATGAAGTTGCTGCAGAGAATGATCCTGCTTTTACTTCCTCCATGTCTTTGTCATTCCTAACCACATATTTCCAGTCCCTTCCTTTTCATTAGGTGCAGCAACCATGCAACCAAAGGTGGAGTTAGATCAACAACCTGATCAGAGAGAAACAAAGCAACTTTTCTGTGGAATAGTTTTCAATTTCATGAATGAATTGATCCAATTCACCTTTTAGCTGCACAACTCAGGTGATAGGAGTTGAATGGCTGGGATGGATGGGGATGACGGGATAGTTCTTTTCTGAGGGGAGCCTCTGGTTACTCCAGACCAAGTATAATGGGAAGCCACATTCCCAAACTAGTTTCAGGAGGCAATGATCTGGTCTAACAGTTCACTGCCGCCTATAGGGGGAGCTCCCACTTTCCTTCTTTTCCATCTCTCCCTACCTTTCCCTAAGCTCTTCAACTACTGCATTTATCCTGCACCAGTTTTTATGCTCGGACTCCCCTCTACAGACTGACTAAATTGTAAGCTACCCAAAGAAGAAGAATTTCTGCAGGACTGGCGAGCTGAACAGCACAGGAGCCTTACAGTGGTGTGGCCAGGAATGGCAGAGAAGAAAAGGAGCAAGATCTTTTTTGAATCAAGGAGCTGTTAAATTAGTTTAGCTGTTTGTGAAACCACACTCCTTGATCCCCCCTCTTCAAGTGGTTGGCAGAAAGGAGCATACACAGGTCAGAACATGTTTTGAATCTCATTTGATCTACCCTGTCTTTGTCTTTTCCAAAATCCATTAGCAGGAAGATAAAAAATGGTTAGAAGCACTTTTTATAGTGCTAATAGGTTTCAGTGGATCATACTTTAAATGTTTTGAGGCAGACTAGAGGCGGACATGAAATATTACGTCCAATGGTGACCCATAATTCTGCATGGTATTTGAAGACTTTTTTTCCGTAGGCTAGCAAACATTTAGACTCTGCAGTGTAGTGAATCAAGAATACACAGAACTATAAAGTTAAAATATTTGTGATGCACATGCCAAAAAAGTTGTAAGCACCAGAACATACAGCAATGAGAAAAAATACTTCCAGAATACATACAATACTAGAGAATGAAGCACTTTGACATATTATTTAATAACTTATCTGTCAGTTCAAATCAACAGAGATCTCAAATACAAAAGTGAAATACACATCTTTTGCAAAATTATTCTACTCTTTTCAGATTTTAAGTGATTTTCTTGCTTCATGGTAAACTGTGCAGACAACAAGAACCAGACATCTCCTTACCTCAAAAATCTCAAAGCCGGCAATGTCAAGGATTCCAATAAATGATGCACCCTGTCGCTTGGTCTTATCCAATGCCTTGTTGATACGCATAACCAGCCACCGGAACATACGTTCATAAGTGGCTTTAGCCAGAGCCTCAATGGCAAAGTCAGCCTATATAGAAAAAATGACAAGAAAATATATAAATAAATAAATCAGGAGATGAGTTATAGTCCAGAGCATACTGTTTTGGCACCAAGAGCACAACTATAGCCCCCTCTCTACTCCACCTGACTCACTGAACAAGGCTCATTTCAGAGATTATTCACAATGAAAAGCAGATAGCACAGTGATACTCCATAAACAGGAGCAAAGAATGTGTCTTATTAAATTAGCATGTCAGTGCCAAACTTCAGGATTCTGCTTGTTCAAGAAACCAATGCCTGGTATTCAAGAAATAAAAATGATGCCCAGTCCCTTCCAAAGACTACAGCTTCATAGCATTTTTTAAGGGGTTCAAAGAAAAGCATTAAAATGTTTCTGTAATTTAGGATTTGTGAAGCCTGACTTATTTTCCTCAATGCCACTATCCATGATTGATGCAAAAATACTATATGGCAAGAAAACAAATCTCAAAATGGAAATGCATTCTGTGACTATTTCTAGATTTCATCTGGCGTTCTCTTTCCAATCCCTTCCATGTTATGGGGGCATGTTTATGAACACAGAGAATAAGGGTGTGTTCGTGAAGGAGCAGCATAGGAAGTAGTCCCACACAGTAAACATGAGGACTTTGCTCCACTCAGAAGGCAACTGGCTCCTGGGTCAGGTTTCATTTAGAGCACATTCAGCACTGTCCAGGTCAAGAATATTAAGAAACATATGATCAGTTTCAAGGTCAAGTTGCAAATTCTTTTACCCCAGCAGCCGATCTACTCAAAAACAGTGTTTCCTGTATTACAGCAACTTGGAAATACCATCCTTGCATAGAGCACTAAAGAAACTTTCTCCCTTGAGATAGGCAGTCACCAAAATTAAATGAGTCACATTCTTATTTTCTTCAAATGGGAAGAAGTGCTGCAGGGAAAGGGTGATTTCTATTTCTGTACAGATCAAGCAAGGAAATACTAGAAGTATTTCCATTGTACATTATTCAGGTGTGGTTCCCATACACTGCAGCCATAAAATGGCTATTAAATGCTACAGAAACCTTTAACACATCTGTCAAGTTTTAACCTTGCTGCCACAAAGCTAAGTACTCATTCACTTTTACAGAATGCATACCTGTTCTTTGGTCTGAGCTTTCTGGACATAATCTCGTCCAACCTTGATGCGAGGAGTCAGGATACCTCTAGTGAAATCTGTCACATTGATACCCAAAAGGTGAGACACTTTCTGAGCAGCTAAAGAGAAAAAGAGGATACAACAACAAGATTAGTGTTCCTTTGTTTTTCCTCACAGAAAGCAAGAGAAATTCCTGCAACTGTATTCCTAAGAGAGTCATGAAACAGCTTCTACAAACCTTAAGTGAAGAGCAGGTTAATAAGATGAAGCAAAATATTTTCAAAAACAAAAACCCTGAAAAACCCTACAACCCACACTACAGGTTACTGAGCTTCTTCAAGAGCCACAGCAGTAAGTTTGATGCAATACTCTTGTACCATGAAGTCATAACATGGAAGCTTTAAAAAGTTAACAGTAGTCTGCCATCAATTTAAAGATACCTCTAAATAACTGACTTCTTAATCAAGCTAATTGTTCTGTCTTCATCTGCTGATTAGCCTTTGAGACAACTCTATTTCAGATTAAAGATCCCAAATCAGCCCGCCTATTCTCCCTGCTAAGACATCATTTAAAGCATAATTTCCAAGATAATAATAGCTAAAAATATAATCATGCTTGCAGAGAAATTAGCAACCTCTTATCATATTTCTGCAGTACATCTATAATGAAGCTCTGAGAGATAAGTCTTCCAAAAGATAGCCTTCTATCATATGAAATGTGGTACTATTTACACATGTAACAATGGGCAGTGCAATTAAAATATATATGCATGCTTTATACCCACCACAAATCTATCCACCTTACTCTTACAGTTACAAGTCTACCTACAAAGTTAATGAAGAATATTTCCTTTAATTCTTTAAGCAAGTGTGATAATACAGGTTTGTAGGAGCCATCATTCTTACTCTGGCTAAAACACACACACTGCATATTCCAGTGGAGTAGCCCTTTTAATTTGGTCATGATGTGTATTTCCTGCCTAGTTCTATCACAAGAGCAGTGCCACATTCCTGCCCATGGGTGGCTGCAAACACACACACTTGGCAAAACAATGCATATACTTGCATCTATACAAAGGAGCACTTCAGATCTTCCAACAGATAATTTACCTTATTTAAAAAAAGTATACACACACACATATATATATTTATTTTTCATATACACACACACACAACTCCAACATTCCCTATGTACATTCTTCCACCTGCAAGAACTTCTTATAGGCTTTTTTTCCCCTGAGATTTTTGTGGGTTTTTATTTGGGGTGGAGTGGGGTGGGGATGAGGTTGGTTACCTGTATTGTCTGGCATAGAGGCTTGGTCTGTATTGCGCTCTTTCTTGAAGACGATGTTGCCAAGTTGAAGAACACCCGAGATAACCCTCAGCAAACCTTTTAAAACAGTAGAAGCTCAGTATCAGACATCACCAAAAGCTCAAACACTGTCAGGCATGATAAGAGCAGCATGTGTTGACACTTTATGCTTTTTGACCACAGACATCAAATTAGAATAGGATGATGACAAGACTGGATGGGTGGGAACTGTCCTGAAATTCAGGCCCTTCTCAACATCCCAAAGATTGTTCTGGAATTTAGGAAAAAAACACTACAGATAAGTAACTCCCCTGTGAGACTCCGATTCAGAATATTGGGCTTTCCCAGTCCCCCCCCACCATGCAAGACTATGCAGCCTGGGAATTTAAGTAATTCTCACCATCACTGCAGAAAAGCAGGAGAAAGGACCCAGGGTCATGCCCCATCCTGTAACATCCACATTTTTTGATAAAAATGTTTTTTTCTGTTAGAAGGCCAAAATTCACTATTTTTTTTAAGGGCTACTTTTGAACACACGGAAGAGCTAGTTATTAAGAGCACAAAACAATTAAGAGTAGAAAGTTTTTGTTCCTTAAATCTCATATCACTTTCAGTTGCCTGACCAAGGTCTGTAGTCATTACAGTTTATGAAGGGCAGCAGGCTGTGAGCCATTGAAGTGCCTATACTGTAACTACTGCTAATGACATAGTGAAACAACCTGCCCACTGCTAATGATGTATACAAACGCTTCAAATAGTGCACATCACAAAAGCAGCATCAGATGCTAAGACAGGAATAGAGTTTTCAATACCACAGCATAAACTCAATTTTTTTTTATATATATATATATATCTACACACACACATACACACACACACTATATATATATATATACACACACTATATATCTCAAATCAAGGCTCACTGCATAATAGTTTCTAGTTGCCTTGAGTAGGTAAAGAGCCACTCACTCACAAAGAGAACTTCATGCCAAAGACTTTTTTCATCCTCTACTTTCTATTGTTTTTTTAAAACAATATCCAGCAGAGTGAACAAAGGTTCCACAGATGCTACTTCAGGACTGACAGAAAAGAAACATACATGTTCCTAGTGGCGTGTTATGAAATCTAACACTTTGACAGCTGACTCCGAAGTCCTGGCACTCAGACAGACAGATTATTTTGATGTTGTCCCATATAAATGAAGACAGTTAGTGTTCAGACTCTACACTGAAACTAAATAAACCTATTGTCCAGCCATCTACTATAGATATTATTCTTGTAAGCCTAAAGGAAAATTTAATGCACTTCCCACCTTGAACAGCAAGCGCAAAATATTCCAGCTATCTTTGCTGAAGTGGTTGGAACGAATAGCTCATTTATTTGACAGCAAAGACATCCTAGAGCATACATAAAAACATAACTCAAAGAACTGAGCATAGCAGGACATCTTGACAATAAATCAGGTTGCCAGTTCTTTAATTAAGCTTAGGCATACATGTCTTCACCTCCATATAATAGTTTCAGTTTCAGATGATTCAGGATCACAATAAGTTTACCAGCCATTGTACTGAACTGTAGACAACGGTAGGATGGATTTATAATAGGCTGGACTTTGAAGAGCAATAGCTAAAGCACAGGCACATATCCCCCTGCAACCACAAGAGCTGCAACCTCCAGCAGAGGAACCACTGACCTCTTAAACCACCACAGATGCTTACTCCAGTGTAGGGAAAGACAATCCTGGTTTTAGAAGACCATATACATTTAGAAACTGAGATTCTGTGGAACACTGGTTCCAAAGCAGTGAGGCAGATTACAAATGAGACGTAGCACAGAGTTCTGGTGAATAAGTACCACTGCACTTTGTGCTGGCTGCCAGCAGTGCCAGCTTGGCTGTCATGGTACTGTGCTCCCAGAATCAGAAAATATTAATTTCTGATCAGCAGTTCAGTGTTAAGCTGGAAAGAATGACACCATGATCAGGCAATTCTCAAAGTACTAATTCAACCACTGCCGGACTAGATACTTAAAAGTGCAGTAGAAGAGGGAAAGCATGCAGGCCTTATACAAGATGAGTGAATTCTTGTATCTTGGATGTGTAATTGATAAGCTGGATAAAGAACCCTTAGATTGGGAACAAAATTAGCAAACAGAAGCATGTCTTGATTGGCTGTTTAACTTCTAAGGCTAACTGCAGTAGCTGAAACTATGCTGGTAAATCCTGAGACTGATTGGCTCCAAAGCCACTAAATTTGCTACTTGCACACTATGTGGAAGAAAAAAAAAAAAATCCAATAGGTCTAGAGCTCAATTGTACTTTAGATATGGTTTGTTCCCTCTTTCCATTCCTTGTATTTTCAAGCTCTCCAGAGGATTCATACCCATCTGCTCCTCATCTGGGATGCCCATGATCTTCATTGCTTCCATGGTCTCCAGAAACATGTCTTTGTCTTGCTGACCCGGGATTGTAACATGCCCATTGGAAAGGAAGCGATATTTGTTGTAAGGCTCCAGCAGCAGATCAGCTTAGGAAAGAATTGAAAAAGCAAAGTTATGACCTTTGTTATGGACAACAAGTTACCACTTTGAGCAAATTTCTGAACTGCATACGTTGCCAGGTCAATCAAAGTGAATCAGCACTCCTTGGAAGGTCAGCTATAGGTACCTGAAACTCACTTTAACATTGGACAGTAATACCATTACAAATCACTCCCAAATACAACCTGCCAGTATTGACTGGGTCTTTTTCTCCTGTACGATAGAAAAAAGAGAGACAACATCACTTGTGTTATGCCCTCTCCTTTCCAGCCAAGAGCTGAGGACCAGATTTAGACATACTTAAGATCCTAGAGATACTTTTCAGAATTCAGGATATATTATGCTTAATTATTTTTGAAAAGCTGGCTCTTAGTTCTCTTTTCTGTTCACAGCAAACAGAGATGTAACTTGCTGGATGAATCTGGTATTAAGACCAGCTTTACTGGCAGCAGAACAGTTAAGACTTTTTTTTTCTTTTTTTTTTCTTTTTTTTCTATTTTTTTTTTTTTTAATAAAAGTAAGAGTGTTTCTGCCTTATTTCTTTCTATTACCTCCTCTGGAAAATTCTGCCAAAGGAGTGTCCATCATTATTATGCCCCATCTCTCTCTGTAAGAAGCAGAGATTAACAAGTAAATTGCCTTTAGTTTCAGATACCTTGCTTGTTTCAACTCAGGTGAAGGTTAATATAAAAAGCTCTTGAAATAATAGCAACTATAAGGAAAGGCCTCTCCTGTCCTTCCTCCAGATCAGTTTACAGCTCTCACACAACATGGGCTCTGACTAAGCAAAGATCTCTTAGGCTGAGATTTTAAAGCTAGGTGCACTAGGATCCTAGACTTCTAGAGCTGCTTAGATGCCAAATGCTTTGCTCCATTCAGTTAAATGCCGAGTTCATAATAGCAGGATCATTCCTGCACTGAAGGGTTTACACCATGCAAGACAAGACTAAACATGGGACAATGATTTAGATAAGGAATGGTGTAGAGTCATTGCTGGCAAGGAGACACATATAGGAAGGAACCAGAGAAGCAAGTTTTCATGAACTGAGAAGTACAGGGGGAGGGCAGACAGATGTATAAGTGTGGGGAGGAAGTGGAGGAAGGGTAACTATCTCTAAAAGCAGGAGGCAGAGCCAAAAAAATACAAAGGAACAGGAATAGGTCCTGGTCTACAGTGCTTGGGATGCTCTGTCATTACAATGAGGGAATACCATAACTACAACAAAATCATACTTACTCTTCAGATGCTCCCCTGCCCCAGACAGCAGGTAGTAAAAGATGTGAAATGTTCTCTCCTCTTTGGCTTGACGAATTGCACGCGATTTCTCCAGTAGATCTTTACAAAGTCAAGGAACATGGTATGACACACGAATCGCTTCCTATTCTATGGCAGGAGAAAAGCTAGTACTACCTGGTGTTCTCCTCACACCAATTAACAGGGGCATTGATTTAGCAGTTATCACCAGTAAACAACCTGCTGAGCTTCCGGTCTCAGTTCTGCCAACCTCTGTATGATGGCTGTGATAAGAGAGGCCTAAATGATAAAAAATGAAGAAGCGGCCACCCTTCTCCACCTCCCTTAGGCAGAAGAGAGAACGGCTCATGAAATCCCAAAGCTATTCAACTTATCAGAGTTTACATTGCCATTCCAGCCTCCTAAGACTAGAAGTCATTTAATCCATTCAGAAGAGATTTCCACCATGACCACAAAGGTTACAAAATACTCTATGAAGAAACAGGAGACTACAGCAGGAATCTTGCTAGCATAAATTTAAATGCCTCCTACCACATTCTCAACCTCACAAAAGTCAGTTGTGAAGAGATTACTAGGTTCTATTATTGCCACACTCTACACCCTGTAATTTCTTTCTTTTAAATAGCTATATGGCATGGATACAGGTCTCAATATTGGCTCCAACAATGTAGCCATTGACATCAAAGTTGATTCTGATGAACTTGCCCTGAGAGGAAGATACAAGCATTAATATTAGAATTCATTCTGTCTGGTAACAGTAAATAACAAGGGCAAATATTTTTTATCCAGGAAATTCAGAACAAGTCAGGCAAGTTTTATGCAAAATACAAGGTCAGCCAATAGGCAATGCCTGTGATCACTACAGTGGCTTAGCAAATAAAGACACCAAACACTTACCTGTAATAAGGGCATTCTCTGACAGCCTACAATTCAAATTCATTATGTTTCAGCCTAGATTTCCCACAACCAGTCTTTCTTCGGTTTCACATGCCATATGGCTTAGACAACTCTCTCCCCACCCCCACAATCTTATCTTCAGCTATTTCCATTAAGTTCCAGTCCTGACTCCCCCATCTGCCTGTCAGACACTGCCCATTGCTTACCAGAGCAAGCAAAATAGGGACCACTATTTGCTCTACAGAATTTAAACAATAAACAAAAAACACTGACTTTAATCAACTGAGAATAAAAATTGGCATAGGCTCTTTCATACCGGACACTCACTTCAAATAGCAGTGTTTTCTGGATAATTCATTGAATGATATTTGCTTCCCAGATTCATTTGAGGGAAGCCACTCACAGACAACTGTTCTATTCCAAGACAACAATTAACTCAAAAGCAGAACAAGTCCACCCTCCCTTCTTCTTCCCCTCTCTTTGGAAAATTTAGGATACTGGCACGCAAGCTGGATAATACTCACGAATCTCGAGGAGTTGTCATTCTTTACTGTCTTGGCATTTCCAAAGGCCTCCAGGATGGGATTAGCTTGCAGCAACTGTCTCTCTAGTTCTCCCTGGAGGGAAACCAGAAATCAATAAAATAGGTAGCAATTTGCTGCATTAAGCTTGGATCAAACCAGCACTGAAGGTTCAACTCACACTAGCTTGGCATCTGTTGTAGAGAAGCCATATTAAACCTTAGAAGATGCTCCCTCAGACTTTCAAAGGAGACTTATTAGTTTTCTGGGTAAAACGGAATTCCATTTCATTCACAATATGCCTCATTCCTTTCCTCAACACAAAGATCTCCACTTACAGCGCTGGCTTTCTGTTAACGAGCAGCCCTTTAAAGCTACTTGGCCATAACATCCCAAAGACTTCCCAGGATCAAAGCAGAAGACCATTCATTCTATCCAAGATCATGCCCACATCCCAGAAGTGTCTTGCCATCCAAGCAAGAAGAGTGAGAAAAATCTTAGTTTGCTATTGCAAGACAGCCCTGAACTCTGCTGGTTGTAGGTTCTAAAATCAGTTTGAAGAGCTCCAAAATAAATAAATAGAGTTTTCATGAACTAGAACATCCTCCACAAAACAAACAAGGAAAAAACCTCCTTTGTACAGAGGTGCATGAGTGCACACGTGCGCGTGCACACACACACACAGAGAAAGGAAAATTAGTGGCATCCCACAAACTGCATGATTGCTTGTGTTCTACTGCCATATTTGCACACTCCTCCCCTCAAGGAATGCAAAATGCTGGAGCTGCAAAAAAATCACAACCTTTATCTCTGCCAAGTACTAGATCATGGGAGCATATACACCTTTCCCTGCAGGCTCTAGATATATCCCTGGTTGTTTTTAAAATCGCTTGTCCTCTGTGCTAAAAGCATGGAGCTCCATATAATTCAAGATTACCTAAAAAGCTTCTAGAGACAGAAAATGACAACTTAGATTAATGTTTCTCTTTTTAGCAATTACCTGTAAGTACTCAAAGCTTCCTGAGGCATAACAGATGGAAACTGAGTTTGATTCTTGAGAACTGGAATTCATGGGCAAAACTTGTAAGGGTATCTCTAGAGAAAAATTTTTCCCATTCATTCTCAAGGTTCATTATAAAACAGGTCAATCCTTATACTGCCTCTCTAAAAATACATGCAGTTTAAAAAAAAAAGAGAGAGAGAGAGAGAGAGGTACCAGAAACTGAGCAAAGAACTTTAGGTTTTTATTTCTTACTTCCACAATCACTTTATGCTTGCAAAGCGCAGAGCCAAATATGACCCTCAGTCCCTGTAGAACTGCGCATTCACAGAAGAGACAGCTGCTGCAAACACTTTCATTCACTGTCATGTATACATAACAAGGAGTTTTAGCCTTGGAAAGGAAACCTAAACTGGAAGATTCACTCTCTTACAACAGTGCCAGCGTGGGGTTTTGTAAGGAGAAAACCTTGAAACTAGGTTTCAGCCCTTGAAATTGTGTGTCAGTCATATTTCCCCCTCCTATTCCGGCACGTGCACTGAAGTTGGAACACTCTTCTCTCACCCTCTTCTTCCTCTCCATCCTCAATGAACTCCTAGACCTCTGTTTGTAACTGCAATCTGTTGCTATGGAAGTGAGTAATGTCACCAGCTTAACATTTCAACCCAACTAAGGAACAAGGAGGGAAGAGATCAAAAAAGCATTTTTCTCTAAATAGAAGTCAGGCTTTGACATTGAATCTATTTTAATTATTTGGCTAAAAATGAAACGAGGGTCATGCTTAGCTACACAAGGATCAAAAGTTGATAGAAACATGTACGCCACAGACCCTTTGGATTTTTTTTTAAATAATAATTCCTCAGGAAGAAGTGTCATTAATGACATGTAGGTGTTGGTAAATTGTATTTTAGAAGTAATTAGGTCACTTCAGCCAACAGGCACGGAGAATGCTAGCTCAGGGAATACTGCGATATATAGTTGTGGGAAAGAAGAAAAGGCTAAAGTTGGTCAAATCAGTTCTCATAATTTGCCTCAGCATTGAGATATGGTAGTAAAAGCAAGTTCTCAGCATGCCACAGCAATTGCACATAAGATTAAGTAGCTGGGATTACTGTGATGTATCTGTTCCTCACTTGCATGCACTGTAATGCTGTCTTTGTTTAGATTTTAAAGTAGCTTTTTTTTTTTTGATCTTAAATATTGAAGGTCATCTTAACTGAAGGAAGAGACTTCATTATTCTTATGTAATGGGCAATTTCACAAAGCAAAAAACAGTACAACACAGAGCTGTCACAAGCTTTCTAGAAATTCTCAGGTTCCTATCATTAATTGCAGGCCCTTGACCTGAACCTTGACACAGCAAATTTATACAATATTTGGCATACATTTGAAGTGCATACAATATTTCTCATGCAAACTGAGGCAATAACAGCCATTGGATCTGTTAGCCCTGGGTTGGGCAGTGCAGACTCTTGAGTGCAGTCTTTTCCCTCTGCTCCAAAGTTACACCACCAGTTTAAAGCAACTAAAATCCTTGATATAAACTTATACACTGAATTTCTTGTGTCTCAAACACAAACACCTTTTGGAATGATTTCTATGCAAGATAGAAGTGTTGCCAGCCATTTCTTTTTCAGGAAATATGGAGAAAGGCATCAAAACTAGCTTTAACAGAATTTAATAAAAATAAATAAATAAATATATAAATGAAGTTGTCTCCTCTGTGTTTTTTAAACAGGGATTTGCTTTTGTATTCTTCTTTGCATTCATGTGAGAGATTCAAGTAACAGGATCCCAACAATATCGGCTTGGAGGGGGAAAGAGGAAGAGACTATCAATAATCCAACCCTCATTACAAAGATTTAGGCATCAACAACTATTATCCATGAGTTTCTGATTTGCTGTGAACCTTCTCATCTTGAAAAGACTACTATGTGATTTAACAAGTCTGTGGAGAGGCAGAGACTAAGAATGGGAAAACATCAGTCCTGCTTCTATAAATAAAGTTTGATTAAATGAAAAAGTGGTTACATAATCAGACTCAGTAGGCCCTAAAAGCAGCTGTAACGTGCTTAGTATTCACGCCATGCATCTAGAAGCTATTTAGCTGAACATATATATTAATGCATTGGCATCAGTGGAAGCTGCCACTATCTCCAAAACAGAACTACAGCTGAAGAATATGTTGTATAATCCTGACTTCACTTGAATACTTGGGAAAACAGGAGCTTACGTTCGAAACTTCTACTAGAAGATAGTCAAGAAACCTTTCTGGAAAGTGAAGCACCAGTACTTCCTATACTGTCATTGGTTTTAAGTTCCATGCCTAATCTTGTTCCTCGGTGCCAGCAGAGGAGTTTTTGTTTTGAAGAATAGAGATCTGGCACTACCATACTCTATCCTAAAGAATAAGACTGCAGTGATCAGAGACCTGAGAGTAAATAAATAAATAACTAAATAAAAAGTTTTGGTCTTCATAAACCCTCATAATCTGACTCCAAGTCTAAGGTTTGTAAAGAACTGTTGCCTAAGGCACTCATTACAAACTAACATTTAAAAACACCAGTTCAACTCTTCTCTGATAAGGCCAGTAGCTACTGTTTAATCACAAAAGTAGATCAAAAAGTTAGTTGTAAGACTTCTCAGAAGATCCTTCAAAAAATCAAACTTGGGCAAATCACACAACAAGCCCAACATGGAACTGTTTTGTTCTCCTAAGATGATCTTTGTCCTGCTTAGGTGGTTGAAATTTTGCTCAAGGATAAGTAGTGGAAGAATGCTTAGCTCAAACCCATGATTCTATTTTCCACATTAAAAAAAAAAAAAGCGGGGGGGGAGGGGGGGAGAAAAGGAAAATGTTTCTAAATACAGCTACTGACAGCCATGGAAAAAGCTTTCATGTGTCTGAAAGTTTGGCACATAAAAAGTTATTTTTTTGGTTGGATTCCAGAAGCCACTTATTACAA
Organism: Apteryx mantelli; assembly: GCF_036417845.1. Lineage (NCBI taxonomy): Eukaryota > Metazoa > Chordata > Aves > Apterygiformes > Apterygidae > Apteryx > Apteryx mantelli. The sequence goes on from NC_089978.1 coordinate 163,771,815, forward strand.
AGTGTGCACATACACACATAGCATTTCTGTGTGCAGAGATGCTCTCTTATTCATAAACTCTACACATATAACACCTGCCTACACATTAAGCTACTAAGAGAAAATTTTTTTATGTAGAGATGCAGTGGATGCACTTGGCATCTGGCTTTCATTACATAGCTCAGCACTGAAAATTTCCCATGTGTTCAGCTTTGGCTAACAAGCTCACAGTCCTGGAACATCCCATCTGCAGGACAGCTTCCTCCTGACCTTTCTCAGCAACCTGCACCCACAGCTAACTTCTGGGAATAGAAAGCCGAATACCTAATTAAATTTGTCTCACTAGGAACACCACACATAAACATTCATGGTTTTAGGAAAGCCTGGTCCAGTCCTATTGCCGTGGAGGAATACTTCTTTCCAAACAGTATACCTGGGAAAGTCCTGCAAGAAAAGCCTTAAATGCAAACTAGTATTGAGCACAGAAGACAAGTATTCTTGACATTATTTTAGTCTCCAATTGAACATCCTGACAAAAAGATTACTGTGCACCACGCCAAAAAAAAAAAAAAAAAAAAAAAAAAATTGTGAATTGTCTATGGGATTGTTCTAGCTGCAGAAAGTGATATTGGTGTGGAGTGAAAAGCTGCTCAAAAAAAAAAAAATCACACAATGGGACAGAAAACGCATTCCTGGTGCAGAACGTGCAGTAAACGTGCAGCTCACCTACGAGGGTACAACTGACGAATTCGGCAATAGTCCATCGGGGGAGAGGGAGGGGAAAAAAATATAAGTGAGACATCTTCAAAGTCCTCCCATCACCACCACCACCACCCTCCTTTCATGTGCTGCAATGCTTGGCTGTTCTCCACCCTTTTAATGTTTTCCTACAGTTTTAGAGTTTTCAGCTGACATCTACTAGCCTACCACCACATTCTCCACTTTGAGAAAGAATATAAAAGCCAGCCCTGATATATAAAGGTATTGAAGAAAAGAGGTAACTCCTCCAGAGAAGGATCAGTTTTAAACTGCCTTGACTGTTTAAAAGTGATATGTCTGTGTAAAAAGATCAGATTGAGTGATGCTTCATTCATAGTGTTCCTAAACACGCTTGCCCATGAATCCAAGATGTTGTGAATGAGTTTATTCCCACTGTAGCTCCATTGAATTCAAAGGAGTTATAACCTAGAGCAATTCCTTAGCTCACATTTTATGGCAAACTTTTATGATTTCATAGTTAACTGTTCTCATTTTATGATTTCATAGTTTACTGTCCTCCTCAGTCCCCAACAGACGTTTATATCTAGGCTTTTATTCGGTAACATGGCTTTTACCAATGTCAACCAGTAGAAATTATATTGTTGAAAGCCAGCACAGTACTATAGCACCATGAAGATAAAACTGGGTCTTACCTGGTCTTTTTTAGACTTGTGTGAGGAAGCAACATGAGCCAGATACTGAATGACCTTCTTGGTGTTCTCTGTCTTACCAGCTCCTGATTCACCTCTGAAAAGAAAGTCTGCGATTCATTCACAAAAAAGACAGCAGGTGATATATTCATATTTCTAACCCCCAAAGGGCTACAGAGCTCTTTAACTGCATTCTGACTACCATGACACCTCTGTCAAAAACAACAAAAACTGAATCATACTAGAGAGCGGTAGCAATACAGCTGGGACCACAGGCTAGCCTTCAGCCAGTTTCTCACAGGGTGTGGGTTGCATGTGTGTATACAAAGGAGGGAACAGAATAAAGAACTACGGTTTCCAGTCACATGGATGGTTTCCAAGTGGCTGACAAGTAATCTGGAGGCTGCTGTAGAGTTAGGGGCTCAAAGGTAATGAAGTGAATCTTTCAAAAGGAAGCCTCCTGAGTATAAAAAGAAACACCCTAACTCCTTGAGCAGAACTCACTCAACCAATTTCCCCACATCTAGAAAAGAAACTGCTGTGTCAAGTGAGAGTATTTGTTTGTTGCTATATCAGCCTCATCAGTATGAATGTACTTAAACACAGCAGCTGTATCAAATCTTAAGGATTCTCCAAGCCATTTCCAATAACAAAACGGTATTTCCCTAGGAGTTTGAGACAGGGACTATTTCAAAATTACCTTTCTTCCTGAAGTGCTTAAGAAAATTATTCTGCTGAAAGGATTAAATGCATAATGGGGGAGCTTAAAAAGCCAAATACTTCCTAGACCCTCCAATATTACCTGGATTTACTGACCCCCACTCCCAGCACACTTATAAGTAAAAGAACCCTCCAAGAAAGATTTTTAATGCAGAAGCTGACACCAAGACAAGCTGACAATTGCAACTACTCACGTGCAAAGTATGGACTGATCCTCTCGATCTAGAATAAATAAAAATAAAGAAATAATTCTAAAACTGTAGTCAGACCAAGACTACTTTAAACTTAGATTTCTATGACAGAAGCTTATCAACACCAAAGACAAAAACAGGAGCTAGCAAACTCCAACAAGCATCCTCAGAAATATGGCCAGGCAATCCCTTCTCTGGCAACAGAAGCCAACCTCCCACCATCTGCCAGTCAAAGAATAATGGCACCATCATAAAAACAACCACGGTTTGCATCACAGTTTTCGTACAAACATTACAGAACTCCCCCCGCCCTGACCCTGAATGTTTCTTTATCACAGGGCTGTAGTTCAATGCAAATCTACTTGTCCTTCATCCCACTCCAGCCCTCACTCTTCTAGATCCATACTGACTATGAGAGTTAGCAGCAGAGTAGGGAAAATGGATTTGGAGGAGAGTGGTAGTGGACAGGGCAAAAAAAATCCCAAACTCTGAAAATCCCCATCAGAGGTTTCCCCCCCCCTCCCCAAAAGAAACACTGGAAGCCCAGTGAGAAATTTTTGCTACTGATCTTATACAGAATTGAGTTGAAAACTGCAATGCTGAGCAGCAGCTTAAATCCTATGCAGCCAACTGATTCATGGCACCATCCTCTACTGTATTAACTGAGCAGCTGGTAATGGCAGAAACCTTTTCTCTTTCATGCTGATACACCACAAAAGTCAGGAATAAAAAGACTGTATTGTATGCTAAGTAGTAGATGTACTAACTCATGGATTCAACTCCCAGCTGTGGATGATGACATCTTTCCAGTTACAGAACTTACTGCTCTCAACCTACCCACCACTATCTTCTCCAACATCTTTAATCTCCTTTGAGCTTTCATTTATGATTCCACTTCCTCATACACAATCCTTGACTAGTCTTTCCACCATGTCTTCATTCCACTGCTCCTCCGCCACTTTTATGCCCACACGCTCCTTCTACCTTGGTTTCACTTTTCATCCCTCCCTCCCTCCTGTTCTTCCCCTGCTACTCCAGGCTGCACCACACTGCTTCCCTATGTCACCAGGAACCAGCCAGTACTGAGCAGACTGGAGAGCGTCTGTGCTCAGCAGCACAGCAGCTCTGACAGTTTGTAGTAGTAGTTACAGGGGAAGTGAGACCTGTTCAGACATGGAACAGACTCAGGCACTGCAAGAGTTATTCATGCACAGTCTTGCATCACACAAGAGCTATGGGGACACCTGCAGAACAGACTGAGCCATCAGACTCAAGATCTCCATTAGTTTGGAAGGGCTTTTTTTTTTTTTTTTTTTTTTTTTTAAACAACACAAGATTCTTAACGTGCTATCACAGAGATTAAGACCTGAGGACACATCACATCATCCAGTCCAAGAACCTGAATATCACTGCAGTTAGATTTCATACAGTTACTGTCATTCTTCCCTTTTTCCACATGGAGCTTGTATTGGACTAAAGTTTAATCTCTAAAAAGACAGCAAGGCTCGAACATCCCTAAGAGCAGAAAATTCACTGAATTCCTCCAAATAATTTATTTCAGCTATAAGTAATTTTCAGGAGTACGTTTCTGAATGTGACTGTCTCCATATTTTAATTATTGGTTCTTCCTATTCCTTTCTCCTGTAGAGTACCCAAGTGCACTCAGTGTCCTCTCACTAAAGAGGCACTTAGAGGATATAATTGAGTCACCATTCAAGCTTCTTTGTGCAAGATAAAGAGACTGAGCTCCAATGAGAGAAGGCTTTATAGTCAGAGAACGTTCAAGTATTTGAAACTACTTTCTACAGCCTTAAACATAGCCAACACAAATAAATTTAGTATTTCAGCCCTAATCTCACAAATCCAACAGCAACAACAAAATCTATCAACTCCACTTATTAAGAGGGAAGTATATCTGGCCTTTGAACACATTTTCACTGAATAGGAAGAGCAAAAAACCTACCAAACTCTGAGATTATACCTTTTCTTAAATTATTCTGAAACTAACAGTGGAAGCATCAGGTTCCCATATTACAAATAGGTAACTCCTGTGCTACAGCTTCTTAACTAGAAACCATTTGTATGCGAACAAGCGCACAAAATTTAGAGGAAAATAAGTTGCTTTACCCCTGTTGATACCATTCACAGAAAGAGTAGATCTAATAATCAGCCCTAAGACAGGAAGAAAGTATGTAGAAAAAAAATTGCTACTCAGAAGGTTCTAGCACAGCAAGCTCTAAGCATTCAGAACTAGGTCCTGCAGCTTTACTAGCATTGCATATTCAGTTTTTCAGGTGCTGAATTATATTTAATATATTAAATATTTAATTTTAAATATTATATATTATGCCTTTAAGAAATGCACTTCTTTTGCTGAGGGACAGGTGAAGAATGGATGTTACCTGACTCCGAAGGCCCCACCCATTCAAGGTTCCCAGTGGGTCAATGGCTCAGCAGGCACATGCCAACCTTCTGCGTAACTGGGCACTTTGAGGGTGGATCAGGGGAATAACTAATGACTCATTTACAGACTGCCTCCAGAAACATATTCTTCAGTAGTGGTGACACCCGGATGCATTTCTCGATCATGAAACAGCTATATGAAGGGAAAAGATTTTGTCTCTGAATAACATCTGACTTTGAAAGCTTGACTGTGAACAACAAGCAGCCCACTTGTCCTAGAAAAGGTTGCACTCACATTCAAGTACTAGAGAGGCTCATCTAAGAAGCCTTTTTGAGGAACAAAAGATAACCCAAAGGATGCTACTCCTACTAACTCCTGGTAACCAATTTTGGCATCTGAATTATGAGCCGAGGCTCCCCATACAAGCAATAAAGCCCTGGGTACTTAAATCAAATAGTCTAAATAACACATGCCTTCCCCTTTCCTCTCCTCCAAGAGGGCCTCCTCCTTATTTCAGCAAAAACACTGGCAAGCAGCTAGATAAACCAACTGCCCAACAGAAAAAGAGATGACCAACATCAGATAATACCCAGAAGCACTTTGGCATTGAACACTTTTTGTTCATGACAAATTTTGTCATACTTGGTTGAAAGGCTCTTTAGATGCTCTTCCAAAATGAAGAAGGTAGCAACACCAATCTGTAGTTACCAAGGAAGTCAAAGTGCCAAACACATGTTCTTTCCACACCTTAGTAAAGGGTGAGGCACTGTAACTGGTGTGCAGGCAGGCAAAGGCATAGACCATGTTCAAAGCCCTCCTGGTACTATGTTTTCCTCCTCCAGCACACTTTCATGGTGGCCTGCTGCAGTCGTGTTAGTCACCTCTGCCTTAAACCAGCAAAAACATACCTGCGAGTGCAGGCAAGTCACCGGCAGTGTGCAGACGCTGCCATAAAAGGCAACATTCCTGTTTGCAGTCCGGGGGAAATTCTTTCCCAGGACTGCAAAGCAGCAGTCATTGGGATAGCTGGAATTCTTCTAATTGTGTACGAACAGACAACTCAAATAATGTGTTGAGCAACAGGAAATTGGAGACTACCAAACAGCCAAAGAGCTAGCAACTACAAAAGCGTAACTCTTAGACACAGTTCCAGCTAAGAATTACTCTAAATACCAATATTCATTCTCCATGCAACTCTGACTTGTGCCATCATGATTCAGAACTCAATTGCCCAGACAAGAGGCACCCTTCCCCCTCCTTTTTTTTTTTTTCTTCTTTTCTTTTAAAGGATCATTCAACACAGGAGTACTGCATGACTTCAGTCAGCACTTGCCTTTATTCCATTGTCAGTTGTGCAAGCAACCTACTCAGCAAAACAGAATGTGCTGGGTACCATAAACTCGGTTGCTTACAATGACACAATCAAGAAACTCCTGATTAAAAGAAATCTGCATCTGCTTTTCTATCCTAAACAAAGTTACTTATTAAAAACAATCCAGAAGAGCAACTCATTAGTTAATTATAACAACATTTCTGTATTTCAGACCAGCTGGCAAGGCAAGCTTTTTATCTAGGCTCTTCTTTAGCTCTCATTACCACAGTATTCAAGTGATCATAAGAAGCAGCAGCCTCAAGCATCCAGAAATTCAGGATGCAATACATCCTTCAAATTTAAGCTATACAGCAGTATGGTATAACTAGACCACTAGATTAATTGTTGACTACATTAAAAAAACCTTAATATCCAGCTCATTCTTGACTTTCTGCAGCCCCAAAACATAAAACTCATTCTAGACTGCTTCCAGGACCTTTCAGCATTTATTAGAAACTTAATTAAACCAGAATTTGTTTTGACAAGACAGACATCTTGTATATTAAAAAACCTCAGTCAAATATTCTACTGCAAAATAACAGATCTGAATGAATTCTGGAACTGCTGTGATCAAATATGTTGGTATAATTGATAAATGAATAGAGTCCCAAACTCCCGAGTTTGTTCTTAGATGTTTTGAGATTGAAGAAGAAAAAGGTTGGCAAGCTAGAACAGAATGTGCAATTTACGCTATGCATCTCAGTTACCGAACATCCTAACAGGCCTTTATCACCCACTTCCTCTGCATGAGTGACTCCAGTTTCAAGCCTGTTCATCGCCATAAAAGGAGAAGTAATATAGCATTCACACAATGGTGACATCATCTCTCCAGCTAAGAGGAAGTGTAACTGAAAGGCAGAGGCTTGGCTTGCAATCCTCTGCCTATAGCTGACTCATTAAGGCTAAAAGCTAACCATAGCTAGATGGTACCACCCACCTCCTAACCACTGAGTGTAATGTCTGGCAGAACAGAGAAGCCTGGCCCTCTAGGTTTCCGTTACTAAATGCTTCTCTAGCATTGCTATGAATGCCTGTAGCCCAGCTTCGGCAACTGGCTGGCTGACCAATTTATAGAGTTGACCTAAATCAAGTTAGCCTTAAATGCATGCAAGTGCTTCAACCATGCGGTAGCTTCAGATCTTCACTCCCTCCTCGAGCACCTCTTCTCACCTCAACATAATCTTACAAGCAGCATCCTTCCCTCAGTGCTCTAACACTTGAAGAGCCCCACTGGCAGAAAATCTAATCAAATATACCCACAGTGGTGCTTTAACCTACATGCTGGTTTGAGTAGGATCAAAACCACCCCAGTGAAACACCAGAACAGAACCCGAGAGCCTGCTTTTGCATTATCATTCAAGGAACTGCGTTAGAGAGAAGTTTCAAAACGCTAACAGTCTGTCATTAAAAAATAAAAATCAAATCACGTCAAGGATAAACATAGCATGTTCAAGATAGCTTTCACAACAATAAAAGAGAAGTAAAAAAAAGGAGAAAGTCACTTGAGTTGTCAAGATTCAGTTTTGCATTTTCTGAAGCTTAAGGACAGTCAAAGGAGAAAAGTAAATTTCACTGCAAAAAAATGAAATATATCCTAGTGGGTCAAATGCAAATATTTATTTCCTCAAGCCATTTTTGGACTAGAGGCCATACCCACTTCACTAGCATTCCATAACTGAATCTGAAGATAGCAAAACAGGAAAACAAGTTAGCCTGCAATTTTAGGTTACACAAGTGTTTATGAAATTCTGACAGGAAAGAAAAACTGGTATACAGCCTGCAAAAGCTCAGGCAGCTCATGATACTAAAACAGTGTACAGCAGAGAGACTGACAGCAAGGGCAGAACTATTACATAAGCAACTGCCAGAAGACTCCTGCTCTGGTTTAGAGGAATGAAGCAAAAAGGGTGTGGTAACTAGCAAAAGACAAGTGGGCAATGGACTTTTTTTTTAGCTTCTTGTTCTATTGAAAACCACATTTCAAGACACAGATTTTCACAGCTGCATTTAGAAAACTTAAATAATTCAAGGCATGTAAAACATCTCTCAAGGAAATCAGAAACTGTGTGCATCTTTTCATGCCATTTGTGTGCGAACACCATCAAACAATCATCTTCCCTAATTAGTATTGAAAATTAACACTGCCCTTTGCATTAGAAATTTGGACAAATCTTGGAAATAAACTAGTGAAATCACAGACTATTTTCCATTGGTTTTAGTGGAAACAGAACTTGACCTTTACATGCAACTTGAAAGAGACATCTGTGTTCCTACGGACCTGAACAGCTCTGTCAATCAGGTGTCCGTAACTGGTAAGCACACACAGCGTATCAGGTAGAAAATAAATATGCATTCAGGGACAGTGTAATGTACAGTGCAGCATAACAGATCAGTACTAAGAAGCAAGCAGCGAATGAAGAACTGAAACCAATAAAGTTAAAACAGAAGTGTTCTACTAACTTGGAAACTTAAGAAATACGTAAACACCTGAGAATTACAAATAAAATACTTCAAGGTCAAGTTCTATAGGATCACATCCAGGGCACTGTTTCTTGTGAAAATGACAACTGGGTCTAATGTGCATGTGAATGTGTTACATAAGCAAGTGATTTGTCTTACAGTAGCTAGCATTGTTTCTTCCTTTAAGGTAACAAGGCTAATAAAAGCCATGACTTATACGTGAAGCTACTGTACTTCAAAAGTTTGCCTTTTAAACACCAAAGCCAGAGACTGACTAACTCCTAAGTGAATACCAGCAAGGTGCTGGCTGCATAGGCTCCTTTGCAGACTAATCCAGTGAGGTCAAGGAGGGTTTCATCACTGTATAATGATTTTAAGAGTTTTGCTCAGTGAACTGTTAGGAGCCCTACACTGACATGTGGAGAAACTGGACTAGAAGGGAGATGGAGTACATTCATTAGAAATGTGCTGTCTATTCCCTCTCCTACCTGTCTTGTTGTTCAGTGGGCTGAGCAGAAACAGAAAGTAAGCAAGCAGAGTACATTCAAAGGAAGACCTTTGAAGAAAGCATTCCAAGATAATCCTACTGTTCCAAATTACTACAGAAATTTCACGTGGAAACTGGCATTAAAATAACTATCATGCTCCAGACACCAATGAAATTTATAGCTTATAATCAGTATTTGACAGAAAATCCCTTACATGAATTTTGAACAGACAAACAGAAATAACTGGACAGCCTGAACAGGTGCTCTTCAATAGCTTTGAAATGTTTTTCTAAATAGATTCCCTGGAGAACATGAATTGAGGTAAAGAATTTATCCCTCCAGTGCACATCTGCTGTATTAGAATAATGATTTGTTTGCTCAGGATACCACTCCACTTGCAGCCACTAAGTTTCAACTTTTCAGTGCCAGAAAGTAATTCTTCTGAAAGCAATCAGATCTGAGGTTTCTGGCATCCAGGTTACCCAGGGAACAAAAACATTAAGACAAATGGTTGTTTTCTTCAAAAAACAAGTGTTCCACATTTTTCAGAGTTCTGCTCTTGAAACACAAGAAGTATCTTGAAGAACCACGCAACAAAACAGTGTTATCTCATTTCTGGGTTCCAGTGTCTTGGGGTTTTGTTTTGAGGGTGGAGAAAAGGAGGGAGAAAGAACAAAACACAGAGAAAAAATACCACTTTGAATATATCTTCCATCATTTTACTGCTTCATGGAAGAGCCTCATGAAGTTTAAAAAAAGGAATTTAGCCTCTATTGAATGTATAAATGCCACAAGACACTTTTTTTGAATGGAGAACTCATGGCAGATATACAAGAGAGGACCAAGCTCACCCATAGCACATCTGCATGGACACCTGAAAAGGGTTAAATATTTTCTGGATTTGCAAAAGCTGAAATAAAACTCTCATCTTTCTCTCCTTTCACGATTCCTTTCCCGCCTCCCCTCCCTTTGAATGGCCTGCTTATCAGGATACCATAAATTGACTAAAAACTAAACAAAAATCAGAGTCCAAACTAATTAACATTCAAGGCTTTTCCACTCTGTCAGCTTAAGAGATAACTATACACCATGCTGGCAGAAGTCAGAGTCACCAGCTTGTTATCCTTCTTCAGACCTTGAAGGATTCCCTGTCTTCTGGGCTCTGAAAGGAGCCTAGGGCACGACAGTCTAATCCTAAATGCCTCCGGCTCATGTGGAGCACTGGACCCTTTCATCTTCTATTCTCAGTACAGATTCCTGCCATAGAACTGGCTGCATCAAGCCTCCCCCACAGCTAAGCAAAACTGAGAAAGCAGAATAGGAATGTTGCTTTCCATTGCCTTAGAGGCTAGCCAGGACCAGAGGCATTGCAACAGCTTATCCACCTTCGCTCCCTGTAGCAGACAATGGAATGCTACTGTTACCCTTTGTTTAGGGTTATTTGCTGCCTTAATTCAATCTCAAAGGTTTCTGCTAACACACATACAAAAATATGAAGCAACACATATTCAAAAAACCTAACAAACCTAGTTAAACAGGCCACAGCAAGCTAGTTCAAAAGCTAACAGGGAATGATTTTCATGTCTAAGTGTTCCAAGGAGTCAGCAACTAGATACCTCAAACCAGGCAGAGAAGAGCTGGGGCAAACCTCTGGATAGCCAATGCTGCTGAGAATACTGTATAGCTAGAGCTGTTCTGGGAAAGGTGCAAAGACTTAGAGAATCAGCTAGAAGCAGATCTACAGCCAATCCTTTTTATTGCTCACTTGCTACTGCTTCCCTTACAGTTGGAAAGGTAAACACTCCAACAGAGCTCATAGAGACTTCCCAGTGCTAGGAAAACAGAGGCAGGGCAGCCAGTCTTTAGCTTTGTTCACCAAAACAATTCAAGTTAGGGATTTCTGAGTTTCAGACATCGCTCAAGCAGGGTGTGATGGAGACACCTTCTCTTTTGAAAGAAAAAGAAAATATCCACTTAGAACAATCACTAGCTCTAAACTGCTATCAGACCAGGGAAGTCACCTGTCCCTTGTTAACTGCAGAATTACAACTGCCTGGATATCCCCTGCTGCATACTGATGGATCTGGCAGCAATAAAGGACACGCTGCATGCATATGGTGTTCCAGTTTGACTGTTAACTGTAGAGGGAAGAGGACTTTTCCAGTCTCATTACAGAAATGCCAGAGAAATTGTTTCTGATGCTACACAGAAGAGATTTCCTTCTAAAGAACAGTAACTTTGCTAGGGTTAAGTCAGTAGCTTGTTAAAGGAAGACAAACGTTGGTACTTCAACTGACAAGGGGTGGGCATGAAAGAGAGAAGGAAGTAATAAAGGAAATGAAACAGTGATAAGAGGTTTATAGGCAATCATGCTGCCATGTATTGTACAGAAGGCACATCTGTCCTCATCACACAAGGCAAGCGAGCTCTAAATCCAGTCTTTGAAAGAAGTGAGGTACAGGTCCACAGATTTCTTTTTTTCCTCTGTGGATACAGCATTCCTTTCAGAGCAACACATCAGTAGTATATCTGTATTTTCTCAACGGCTGTCATATCTTTAGCAAATTTCCACCAGTACCCTGCCACCAGTCCTCTGCAATGCATCTGTATGGCTCACCCTTCCTCACCCATGGTTTTTTTCAATATAGCTTAATTTATCCATCACATTAGGTCTCCCACATGCTCTGCTCCCCATGGCACTGTATTCAGGAATCTTTTTCAGCATTCTCCATCTGTAGGATTTGTTTAAAGCCACTAATTTGGGCAAGCAGAAGTTTTTCTTGCTCCCTTTCCATTCTGGGCAACTGTACTGTTATAGTCCTGTGTTTGGAAGCGCAAGCAGTGCAGAGGGCAGGAAAAAGCAGAAGTGTTTAAAACTTAGTCTGATTAGAATTTTAAAAAGTGATTTTATTACTTCTGGCTTTTGTTCAAAAAGGTGAGGCTAACAACAAGACATAGAGAGACAGATACCTTAATCATCATTAGTAGTCATCAGAAAATGAAGGAGCAGTCAACCTCATACACACTGTGCCAAATCAAACTGTCCACTATATCTGTTAAACACTATAGAGCATGCCTCTCCATATAACCCTGACACAAAGAGGAAGAAAGAGCAAAATACCCCAATGCCTGAACACTTGTCAAGAATCCCAAACACAAGCTTTGACTCTGTGAAAGACCATGCTTTTCTCAGAAGGAGGGATATGCGCAGGACCTTCAGAGCTTCATGCTAAAGAGTCCTCAAGTGACAAACAAACAGCAGACAATATATTATGGCTCTTTATTTCTCATTAGTATACACAGAAGAAAATAGGTCAATCTACTTGCTTTCTTTTGTTCTATGAAAAGCCAACCGATGTATTTAATACTATCTGATAGAAAGTTTTATCCTTAACAGAACAAGAGTGTTGCCAAACAATTCCTGCTCAGTAAAACTACCACAGACTATCACATGTCAGAATGCTAAGTCGCACTAAGCTGGTTTCATCTAACCAGTCTGGGTGACTGGATTTTCATAATTTTGTTAAAAGCCTCCATCAAACAATATACATATTTGCCCTTGTACGGCTGTGGTTCCACAGGCTTGCCACTTGCAAGAGAGGGAGGATTCACTACTGCAATTCTAACCTGCTCTTCTGAACCTTCTGCATTCACACAGTCCACTCCTTTGTCAAGTTTAGCATTTGCCAGAACCTTCTGTACACGGCTGCAATCCACCAGGACAGCAGAAAGCTATTCACCTGAGCACAGAAGCTGGTACAGAGTAGGCACAGGTGCCTGTGAGCAAGGACAGAGCGGGGCAGAACTCCTTTTAATAACAGAGAACTGATGTTCCACAATGTTTTGACTGCAACCTTGATTTGTGATTTCAATAAAAAGAAGTCATTATCTCAGCCAGCACTCACCTTGCATCATACTCCTATAGGCTGTGTCTGTAATGGCATAGATATGAGGGGGCATCTCATGTCTCTTTTTGCCTTTGTACATATCCACTATTTCTTCTGAGTATATGGGCAGGTTCTTGTAAGGATTGATTACTACGCAGAACAGGCCTGAGTAGGTCTGGAAAAAAACAACAACAACAAACAGCAATAAAGACAGGAATTAGAGTTTTGCATACTTGTGTCTTTTAATAGTACGTTACTTGAAAAAAATCAGTCCTTTTTTTAAAGTAGTTCTTCCAGTGAAGCCATGTGGGATGCTTCCCACTAAGCAATACTAGAATCTGAGTAACAGCTAGTGTCATATTAATTTGGGTGCTCAACCTTTCCAAGTATGCACAGAACATCAACTGACAGATTAGTCACACTGATATCAAACTTGTCTATTCACTGGCTAATTAACAGTCCATTATGACTGGCTTTTCCTCTTTTCAAAAATCTGTTATTTAAGCCAAGTGTCAATTTTGTTGTATAAGATAGTGCTCAGCTCCTAGAAACACATTTTATTACGTGCTTCCTCATGTTTGTTAAAGCCTACTTGCTATAGATTTGTCCAGTAATTGATCAACTACAACATAATAAAACTTCATGAAAGAACAAATCAGTTTTCATCTGACCAGAAATACTGCAGCTGATGCAGGGAGACAGCAGATACCTATTCCCTTTCATGGATGGCACTGAGATTAGCACCATGTACAAGATCTTGTTGTCCATACACAATTGTTTTCATATGAATGGATATCTGCTGAAGAGGGGAAAGAACATAAAACTCATCACCAAACACTTAATGATGAAAAAATGTCTGATCAGTTTTGTACGGCCCTAACATATTCCTTGAAAAGGAGCTGGGATTGTTTCTTTTCAGTTATCTCCCTGCTCAGTTACAGTCACTCCGTAGTAAATAGGCTGGACACTTCTCTAGCTGGGAGAGACTAGGTGAATTTTTCTTCTACAGAGCAGATTTTTTTCACAGGTTTATTCAATGAAGAGTTGTTCCTCTCTCCTACTCTTTTAGTCAAAACACTACTCCAACGCAGAGCATCCAGCCAGAATAGTTACTATAAGAAGAATAAGACCAGTGTACTCCTTGGAGGTTTTCAAATCCACTGGAACAGTTTGAATTAAGTGCTGACCCTGCTTTGAACAGGAGGTTGGACTAGATGACCTCCCAAAGTCCCTTCCAACCTGAACACTTCCATGATCTATACGTAACAAATATAATGAGAACCATATTCAAAACTGGAAGGCCATTAATGCAGTAGAGTTCTGAATGGATCAGTATATAAAACAAAGTACTCCATGCTTGAAGAGTCAGGAATACTTGCCAAAGTTTACTTTTAATTCATCTCATAGGGTAATTCATTAGATCTGCAACAGCAAACCTCGATTTCTCAGCTGAAAGCCACTGGCTTTAGTTCTGCAGTTCTAAGGCAGGACAACTGTCAAAATGTTTTCAGAGAAAGTATCAAGCTTCTACCAAAAAAAAAAAAAAAAAGCTGGAACAGAGACAAGAAACAGAAAATTGATACATCTTTGAGGTCTGGATATTTTAAAAAAATAAAATAAATCTAACAAACATTTACTTGCAACAGGTGTAGCAACAGCATAGGATTCTTAGAATTTCTAAGAACAGCATTCCAAGCCTTGCTCCTGGGATTTAGAGCTACCTAGTCCCTGTCAATTCTGGAGGCTGCCATTTGAAGCATCTGGATAAGAGTAGCTTTCTAAAGCAACTTGCAGTGCTACCAGAAGAGAGTATTTTCTATTACTGCCATCTTATTTGTTCCATCAAGAGTGTTTTGGGGTCGTGAAGAGTTCTCCACAATGAGCGCAGGGAACATTTAAATTTAGCCTCTTTAGATAAAGGTAAAGATTAGACTACAGTAATCATAAGGGTGAAAACAGCATCTGTTACACAGTTTATGGTCTTAAACACAAATTTTCTAGGTGCTGACAGCCCACTCAATATACACAGCAGATTCACAATAAGAAATTCAGACACAGCTCTCACTCTCCCTCCCCTAGAAAGCATATTTTTTATAGGCATTTAAAGCTTCCTTTTCCAAACTCCAGTATAAACTACTGGGAAAGGTTTCCAGAACTACTTTTTATATTTGAGGAATATCTGAATAGCTTTTGGAAAGAAATTTAATCTTTTCTGAAGTGGTAATCTATAAAAGTAAGATGAATACCTTTTAGCACAGGACTTCTAAAGCTCTGGGAAGCTAAACTTCAGCGAAACACCCTAGTCAGGTTAGATTTGAGATATTACTCAAAAGAAACAGCTCAAGGAGTTTGCATAAAGTGACCTGGCAATGCTAGCTCCTGTGGCCTCAGCCTTAAATTCTCTATCATGTCAGACAGTGCTTGTACAGTGCAGAATAGCAGCTGAAAGACTGGGCCATGCTTTCCCGATCCTTGACTACACTGGTGGAAGACAGAGCAAGAAGAAGAGGGAGAAGGCATTGTATTCTAGAGTACTATGTTCACAATACATGCGGTACACCCTTCCCTTATGGTGGCACAAGAATAGCTGACATTGGAGTCAAATGAACTTTTAGAAGAAAACATGTAATTTCATCAGAGTGCTGAAAAACAAAAACTCTTTAGGCTGCCAGTTTTCCAGTTGTTAGCATAAACAACCATCTTACATCAGTCCTATGACAACAGCTATATGCACGTAGTATTCGGAAGAAGATGCCCTACTTAGTCTTCCCCTCCCTCCCAATAAAACCGTACCTCATGCCACAGACCAAAACCTCCCCCTCCTTTGAAGAAATTAAGTTAAATGCCTGTTTCCTACTTTTTGGGCAGTGGCTGCATGTGCTTCAAGAAACGAGAGCAAAAGAAGAGTGGTAGCAAATAATATGGGACTATTCAACAAGGAATTCAAAGTCTGCTCGTATTTATATTTGTGCGACGTTCTATGTCTGCATTTGCTGATGAAATAGAAACGTCATTTTTCAAATGAGAATAGCGTGAAGGTCTGATGCTGGATTGAAGCAGTCTGCCAGAGAGAAGAGCAGCAATTTAGAAAAAGGGAAATATTAATGCCTTCAAACTGCTGAAGCCATGAAGCAGATATGCAGAAGGAAGCCATTACCTTCTTCCAGCACTCCCACTCGCCACCTAAGGGTAGTTTCCTTACAGTATAGTGATCTCAAACTGAGACAGAGTGTGAGGTGATATTTTGTGTCCAATAAAGAGAGGCAACAAGTCATGGCTGGCATAGGTAACTGAGTGAGACCACCATGTCAAGACTGCTGGTCAAGCACACTGGCAGAGCTATGTGCAGGAGGCAAGTAGAATTATGTTGAGCAGAGGCTGCCAGTCCTACCACAGAGAAGGCAAGAGTCATCCTCATCTTGTTAGAGGAAAAATAAAGACTCATGTGCATAAATCCCTGAACTGAACCCAAGGCTCCAGTTGAAAGGCTAATCTATTACAGTCATAGCTGGCTTGGAAATCTGTACTTTGCTTCAGACATTACTATCTCAAAATAGAATTCTGGCATTAACTTTCACTACTATTTCTAATGATGCACAGGCCAAACTGGAACTAGTTTTATTTTTCTAATAGCTACACTAGCTCTGAAGAGCTGGAAGGACTGTCTTCAGCATGGGACAAAAAGCTGGCTGCATCAAAAAGGTTATTTTCTAGCATCTGTTAATTCCAATGAAATTATTGAAACATGTACGATTGAGCTTTAAGTTTTAGGTTGAATCCAAAGGAGGCAGTTTAGGTAAACAACACAGAATTTGAAAATGATCTTAAAATAAAGCATTCAAAATAGAAAGGGTTAATATGAAAGTCAATCTGTCAGGAAGTCACCACAGCACAGAACCAATCAGCACACGGGAACAGCAAATTGGTGAGGCAGACTGAAGTTCTTAGCTCTTGAAATGTCTGACACTCCCTGTTCAATATTTCTCTGCACTAGCCTTAAAGTTTCCCCCCCTCCTTTTATAGGACGGATAGACATAAAAATATGATTTAAAAAAAAGAATCCTGCTGGCAAGAAAGAAAGGCCAAGAATAGAACTAAACTATGCTTATGATCTTTCCAGAGCCCTCTATGCTAGAGATGCATTGCATGTATTCTCCTTCTTCAAAAGGATTAATGATCAAGCAACAGCCACTCCAAAGAAAGTGTTTTAGGCCTTCATCCTAATCTCCTGACTTGCTGAGAACTGCTGACAGGTGAGATCAGGCCATTTCACAAGCGCACAGAAATGCGGTTTTGGCAAGACTAAGATTCTGTAATAGAGCATTACTATGTTAGGTTTACAGCAGTGAAGAGTGCAAGGGCTGTGTTTTGTTTTTTTTTTTTTTTAATCCTCCTTATAATCCAATTAGAAGAACCCTATTACCATCACAGACCATGTTTGAAATTTCAGAGGATATCTTGCAAGACATGTGAAACAGCCCATTGCATAGCATGTAACAGACTTTAAGATGCTGTAGAAGTGTTTTCAACAACTTATTACATAACCTAGCAATGTTTCCTGTTCTAGAAGCATTGCACATTAATTTGATCTTGCACATCCTATTTCACCACAGTGCAAGGATTCTTCCCTTTGATCCTAAGTATAAGTTGTTCAGCTCAAGAGTAGCACCCTGAGACACTGCGAATAGATTTTGACTAATTGTCAGAGGAGTTATTCAACGACATAGAATAACTAACTGCATCAAGCAGCAACCACATTGTGTCTCATAATTTTGACATCAGGAAGCAGCATTCAGACTAAATTTATACCAGCTTTGCATCATCCAGAAGTCCTCTGATGATTGATGCAGCAGTTCTCATGCCTCTATGCCACTCCAGAAGAACAGTGGTCACAGCACTAGCCAGACCCAGAGTTTCTAGTTTATGTTCATGCTCCTTAACTTAGGAGGCAACAGTTCACAGAGGCTTCTACGGGAAATGGACAGCTAGGGTGAACTCCTGCTGTGTGTTGACCCAGACACCACCATTCCCTGCTACAGCAACAGAGATCATCTGCAGCTTGCCACAGAAGACAACTAGCTAAAAGACCATCTCTCCCTTTCTGTACAATGAGGTAGTAAGCATTGTGTGTGTATGTATGTATATATGTGGATATATGAGGATACCATCTTAGGCAGTCCCATTTTAATTCTGTAAGATCAAGCAAAGATTTGTTTCAGGGAGGACGCATACACCAAGAGACATTGGTTCCTGTTTTAAATAGTCACTGCACCAAGATTTTACATTACCACTAAGTTTAATGATCCATTCCATGTCTCTAGAGTATTAGTAAGTACAGGCTATCAAGACACACATCTGTTGGCTAAACACAGACCACATGAAGAAGAAAATCAGAAGGAAACTGGAAAACTAATCAAGGTTCCAAATCATCCTCCTTCATCCTTCCCTATTTCTGCATTTTGATATCTTAATGTGGTAGTTGCCACACACTTTATTGGGTATGACTGTTGGTCACATACAGGTATTTTTATCATTTCTACAGCAATGAGAAGCAAGAGTCTCTGCTCTTGTCCCTTTTGGGGTGGAAAGAAAGGGAAATATTTCCCATCCGCAAGCATATACAGAATGTGTGCCTTCCCTAGAAATACACTTTAAGGCCCAGAATTTCTGCAAGACACAAACAGCTTGGCATTAGCATTCTTTCCCACTGAAGCTCCAAAAGTGAGAAAAAGCAAACCTAAGTGTTAGGTATATATCAGGACTGTGGCTTTGTAACTGCTCGGTTCAGTTCAGATCAGACTTCCTGTTTACCACTTTCCAATAGCTCTCACTTCTTGCTGAAAGCAAGTCAAATGGTATTCAAAACATATTCAGCAAATGAAGATATTAAAATATAAAGACCGATTTACCACAGCATTCCTTGAAAGTTTCTAACTAGAGTGGGATTGGCATAGTTTAGTGAAAAAATCTTAAGTAGAGGGAAGAAGCTAAGTCACATGAGAGTTTTGTACAAGGGCAATTAAAGGTTAACATAAGCAATTGAGAAGCAAGTTCATGTACTGTGTAATCAGGAACTCCTTCCCCAATAGAGATTATTACTTACATAGATCAGTCCAGAGTAGTATCTCTCCTTCAAGTTGTGAAGCACAGAAGCCTCATTCAGGCATGTCAGCTCTGCCATATCTTCCACTTTAGAGAATTTGGGAGGGTTCATCTTCTGGATGTCATCCTTATTTATTTTCACTTTCTTCCCATTCTCTGCCAGTTCCACAATGGCCTCATCTCCTACTTCTTCCTTCAGGCTAGCTGCCTCAAACCCATTCTTCTCTGATGGAACCCATACCAGCTTCTTGGCTGCCCAGTCAGCCTGAGTCAGGGGGTTGTTGATGATGTTTTTGTCCACATAAAGGTATTTATCTGCATCTCTTTGCGCCATTGTGTTCTATAATTAGGGACCTGCCAGAAGAGAAAAAAATAAAGATTTTTAAAGCCTTAAGCTGCCTTGCAAACTCCTAGAGGTAGACAGGCACATGCTAAGAACTCTTGAGTTCTTGGCCAGCTGAGCGTGACTTCTCTCCTTTAGTTTCATGTTAGTAAGCACTGATAATCGTCAAACCTCCAATCTGGTCAAGGTTTGGCCTGCCAAGAGGATGTGAAAAAACAAACTAGCAAGAAGTTTAAAAAAAAAAAAAAAACACCCAACATGCACACTCAAAACACTGACCATTAAGCATTTGGAAGCCATCATTTGGCAGAAAAGAGAAAGCATAAAGTGGCAAGCATCAAATAATTCGTAAGATGTGCCAATATTCATAGCATCAGGTCTTATGTTAGTGCTTTTTAGGTGAAGACTGGCCTTTCAGCACTCTAGTTGGTAGAGATATTAGCTCAGGAATATCATGTCAAATGTTTAATCAACTTTGTTTTACCTCCTATCACTTTGTTCTGATAATCAAGGAATCAAATATCACAGCTCCTTAGAAATGCCATATACCAGCCTAGACAATACACAAGATGCACCTTGCTCCTAAGAGACATCATAGAAAATGTGAAGAGACCAGTTAAAACAGAAACTAGATACTTTCCACTGCCAAGTTAGTGGCAACACTCAGCCCACCAGTCAATATCTGTTCTCCAGTCTCTCACATTCGATAGCAAAATATCTTCAAGACAGTTTAGTAGGAGAAACTTGTCAGGAAATTTTACAGACAAAAATTCTCTATAGAGATCCTCCTATCAAGTTGTTAAAAAACTGTGGCTGGGTAGAGGAGAGAGCATCACCACTAGAAGAGGGAGATTGAGGCAGCATGCTCAGAAAATGGCACTTGGGATTTAGTGTTTCATTAAAACCAGAACACTATTGCCAAGGAGCTTCCAGGTTATACAATGGCAATTTTACTGGTGCCATTCAGAAACCCTTTCAGTCAATAGAAAGGACCATGTATCAAGGCTCATTAACCAGCTAACAGCAGTCTTTTTATAAGGTCCCATAAACATTACTGCTTGGATTCTTCTTCACAAAGGTGTCACTGTCCTTAATATATATATATTAGTAACTTAGGTAGGACATAGAGCTCTACCAACAAAAGGAAAGGAATGGGAAATGCAAATGTCAATATTCATGTCACAGAAGGCTGTCAGGAGCTACAGGGATAACATTTCTACAGAACATACTCATATTTACAAATAAGTCTGCAAATCAAATAGGTGAAATCTGACCGCAGATACCCCAGACAAAAGGGTATTGAGGGCAGGACAGAAGCTGTCCAACTCTCAAAATATGCATGTGAACAACAATAGCTGTCGCATCCCAGCATTAGCAAGCAGTGAAGCCAGAAAAACATCAGCTATAATAAAAATGGGTACAGATCCCCAAATCAATCATTTGTAAGCATGTAGGGAAATTCCTTTCAAGAAATGTATCACTGTAGGTGGTACACCACTTTGTGCAAGGGACTGTATGGATAGCTATATATTCACAGTGAAGAATTCTTTAGCAAACAGAGAGAAAATTAATCCAAAAATAATACTTCCCTTCAGCCCAAGTTTAAAATCTTTGTCTTAAGCCTCACAGGAAATGGCAGTCAGCTATCCCACGCTTTACCTCATCTTTCCTTCCCCACAAGATCACTGACATTTCCATCTCAGTTACCACTATGGTGATTCTCAGCATCTCCTCCTCTCTAGCTTTTCATATTTTCAGTCGGGACTCCAGATCCTCCTGGGGACGCTATGAAGGGATTTGTGGCAGAGAACCCCAGCAGACTCATCACACTCATCTGGCCCTCTGAAAACTGCACAAACAACTTTGCGCCATGGCAAATACAATATAGACAGTTTCAATCCCATGAAGATTTCTAGTTAGCAGTTAAGCAAGACATGGAAATACCAGATTAAAAATCAATAGCAGAAAACAACATATATTTTGTATGTCATTACTCAACTTTTCAGTCTATCCTCAAAGCAGAGTATTTTACAACAGTAAGAAGCAGCTCTGAATGGAGCCCAGTTCACCTGCTATGTTAAGATCAACAGGTTATTTTAGCATAGCTTCAAAATTATATTGACTGTTAATTAGTAAGAGTTCATGTTAAACTGAGATTGGAGCAAAGAAAAGAAAAAGAGGCAACTCCTTAGACAAGAGTTAAGATTACATCAGAACCTAGATTCAAAAAGCACTCATACAAGCCAACTCCGAAAAAAACCCTAATTTCCGGGAAAAACAAACATGCCTACATCAAGGAAAGCAAAGAAATAGCACTCTGGTAGCCCAGCGCATAAACAAAAGTAATTAAAACTGCCTTTATTTAGATAGTTGGACAAGATGCAATTAAGAGCTCACCATGAAGAACATGAGCTGTCAAGAGAATTCAAGACTCCACCACAACAGCTGGCTCAAGAAAATACATAGGAAATAGAGAAAAATGACAATATAAAAAAGATATTGAGACTCTATGATGCTGCAGAGTATCCACTGCAGGTTGTGGTCAAAGGGTTAAAAAAGGGAGTGGAGCGAAGGAGGGGAAAGAAAAAAAAAAAGGAAATCAAGCATTCAATTGTGTTCACAGTTGTATCAGGTTTGGCAAGGCAACAGCTGTGCTCTACCCTTCATTACACAGTTTCCTGCATATGCAACTCCCAAGAATCTAACCAGTTGCCTTTTTTGGCTATAATCAAGCAGGACACAGAGGCAGTATGCTTCAGCTAAATTCAGTTTCATCATTTCCTGAGGGATCCTAAGTAACCAGCCTTCTGAAGTGTCCTACATTAAACTGAAACATATTCCTGACTCCCTTGCTGCTTGTAGAGTACATGCATTCAGTACACCTTGGAGATTTGTTCTGGGATAAAGACTAATTATTTTTGGTAAGAAATACACTAAACCACAAGAAATCTTTCAAGGGGTATCTCCAGCCAGTTATAGATCCTAACAGAATGAGAAAAGAAGGTAACTACAGAGATTGATCAAATCCCTTACAGGAGGAGAACCCCTAAATTATCTCACCTGCAGCAAGACTGCATTCTTCAGTCTCTAAGGGATCATTATATAGTATCTATCTCTTTTTATTCCCAGGACTGGACACAAAAACTATTCCAGACAGAAGATAAAAGGCCTAACATGGCTATTCTAAAATCTCAGCAAATGCTTGACTTTTTTTAATGCCAGGACTATTAACTAGTGAGATTAAAAGAAGACGGTCTGCACATCAAATTTTAAGCACACTTGAGCATTATCCTGTTGTATAACAGCACAAAATAGCTTTATTCTCATCAACACAAACAAGTTTTCACATGCTCCAGAAAAAGTAGAATCCACAGGTATCAGAACTAAGAAACTGGAGGATCACACTAAGGTAACATTGTATCATTGCTATTCTCAAGGCTGACTTGTATCCCACAGGGCCTCTAAACTAGTGATGCCACAAACCAACCATTAATTTGCCTTGTCAGCGAGAACAGTACCAACAGAGAAAACAGATTCAGCAAGTTCCATCTCATGGTCTTCAAAATTTATCTTGCTGTCTTATGCTGTATTTCACTAGACATTTCTAAAAATCCATTAAGTAGTCAAGTAAGTAAGACTTGCAGCTTTGTAGCAACACTGTTCTGAATGTAAGCCATTACCATTTTAGGAACAAATCAGGAAGCAATTTGTTTGCCTGGTGGTTTGCATTTTGGGTGTAGATAATTATGTGGGGCAAGGACATTTATCTTCACATGAATATCGTGCAACTGCCAGATGAGAATACCGTTAACAATATTCTTTTTGATAC
This sequence comes from Apteryx mantelli, assembly GCF_036417845.1. Lineage (NCBI taxonomy): Eukaryota > Metazoa > Chordata > Aves > Apterygiformes > Apterygidae > Apteryx > Apteryx mantelli. Next base: position 163,794,999 of record NC_089978.1, read on the forward strand.
AATATTAGTCTATAGGTAACAAGGCAAAAAAAACAGAAGGAAGAGAGACCATCCTACTTTGGAGTTTAAATGCCTTCTTCCTAGTATTGTTTCCAAAAATGAAATACTGCAGTCACTTCCCTATTAACTTAGTATGTTCCCTTATTGTGGTTAATAGTTGTCTGAAGAATAGGCTGGTCAAATCTTGCTTGTTTTCCATTTTCCAGGTGCAAAAAACATTCTTCTTCCATTTAACTAGCTACATAGGTACCACAAAGATGTCATGCAGTTACAGATGGGGGTAAGGAGTCTGTACAGTCCCGAAGGGAGGGGGTCAAGATATTAATAGTATGTATCCAACCTTAAAAAAAAAAAAAAAATTGTGAGAATCCTTTACATACATATTCCCCTGCAGATTCTTTTGAGATGAGTGAATTAAACACTGGCTTTACGTTAAGATGCTATCCATTCCCTTTGAACTAGGTAGACTTACCTAAACCCTCACTGCAAGACAATCATACGAACAGAAGTTTGCCTTACCCTTCTTGCAGTTTTATAGCCTTATGGTTTGGGTTATGAGATGCTTCTCTCCTTCAGTTAAGGTATCAAACACTTCCCAGAAATCTAGAAACAAACACCTTGTCCCATTTGAAAAAAGCTGCCTCTGCTAAGGTCCTTTCCTCTGGATTACAGTGTTTGCAACTTCTAAAAGTATAAAACATTATCTGTTTGCAATTTAATTTTCCAGAACTATTTGTATTATCCCCCCTTCCCCCCCCCATGTTTACTCTTTCAGCAGCCACAGAATTGTTGTTTCTGGGACTGCGCCACTGCTCAGTAAGATGAGCTTGGCCTATGTTAAACTATCAAGGTAATGGCTGAAGTAGAAATAGAATATACTCAAGAGCATTAGTGGCAGTAGTTTTAGCACATTTACTAACAAATATTACAGTGCTAGCTAGGCAATGAAAGGACTTTTAGTTAGAGTAACCCAAACTGTCATTTAACTAGGGATGGCCACAATATTCTTTTCAGGCTTCAGTCTCATTTCTAGCAAAGAGACATTACTACAGTGGGATAGGTGGCTTTAATTACAAAGCATTTCCCTACTTCAATGAATTACTTTGAGAAGATCCTATAGTATTTATGAAACACTGGGGCTATGGAGAACGTAAAATAACCAGACAAATGCACTGTATACATGCCAATTCAGATCACTATTTTAGAACTTAACTATTTAAGACTTTGAGTCCACGTGAAAAAGGATATATGTGGGTGATCAATTTTCTTCTGTTGCATGTTTAGCAGTAAGACACTGATAGAAAAACTTTCTGTGATTTCCCATGAAGTGATTCCACACACAAGACCTGTCTAGTGGCCTTTATGCTAGCACTGCAAAAAGACTACCCCAAGGATCAGGGTGAGGAAAAGAATGAACAGTAAATAGCACTGCAAACACATTTAGACTAAAGTTAATTCCCTTCGTTTATATAGATCACATTTCTCAAGCATTTCAGGAACACAGTTCACATGCTCTTTTCAAAACTGGTTTACCTTTAGCAGGTTGCGACAGAATAGCCTACATCACAAAAATCCTTTCACAGAGTAAAAAGGATATACACCATTTCTACAGGCAAGACAAGACTTTTAGATTAGAGAATTACAGCATTACTGGTCAGTTACAGCTCTATTTCTATTATAGCTAAACCCTCCTCAGTGAAGAAACTTGATTCTTTGTTAGTATAGAGCATTTAAAAAATAATCCGACTTCGAGAAGAGGCTAGCGTTACAAACTAGAGTTTGATCAATAACAGTCATATGTCAGGAATCCTTGTCAAACGTACAATCTGAACAGATAATACTTGCCTTATTTTCGCAAACTCAGCTATTTCACTTTCCCCAGACAGCTGAATATAGTTCACCAAAACAACAGAAGCAGTTGCATTTAAGAGCAACTGGAAAGTACAGTAAGTAGCCTAGTTAAGTGGCTAAACTGTCTACAGTAACCATGAACTGACAACATTAAAAAAAATAAAACAAAGACTACAATTCCCTTGGATTCACTAATTGTTCAGGTCTCATCTCACTAGGAGAGATCAGGCTGACATTTCACAGCTGCATGTGCCACGGTTTTTATGGGAAAGAAAATTGCAAAGTTTGTTAATATAGATTGATCTAATTGGTAAGTAATATGAAAACTGAAGTCTGAATCATTAAAGCTGAGAAATGAATATGCAGGGGGAAGAGAGGAAGGGAAGGGCAAAAGCTGACAGGAAGCTGAGACAGTTGAACTGGTTATATTTACTTGTTTCTGAAGTTCAGTATACTGTGACATACAGTGCCTGATGCTTCAGACAAAACTAAAGAATCACAGATTTCAGTTATCCCACTAAAGAATACAATATCAAGCAAGTACAAGAATTTACTATTAATATTCCCTCACATATAGCCTCCTGAGCAGAAGAGGCATTCAGTTCCACTTACCGTTTTGTTTAGAATGCTGTGCTGCTACAGAGACTCATTTCTTCTAGTTCAGCTTTATTTGGGATTCACAATGGTCACTATTAGGCTTACTGTAGTTCACTGCTTTCCTCTCTAGTCGCATTCTGACGCACACGCTACATTGTTGAAAGATTTATTTCACAACTGGAATGCAGATTGCTGGCAATTATTGTTGCAAATTCAGTTTGACTGTAGTGCTGCCCAGACTTGCCAGCTACCATGTTTATTACAGCAAGTTAAACGCAAGGTACAGCTTTAAGTGCCTTCTCTCTATGCACAGGGCTTCTAGAAGCAAGAACAAAGAATGTGTTTATCTAATGTATAAGTGATACCTGTATTACACAAGAGCAAACTGATCTACTGAACTGATCTACCCATTAAGACAGAAGAAAGGAATTGAAGGGGACTCTACGACTTCCAGGTGTCCTAAAGGCATCCGCCAGGTATCTTCAGAACAATGAACTTGGAATAAGTGTTTCTCAATCGCTGTGCATCCAGTTCTCTTAATCAGCTGCCCAGCATCACTTTCTGATGTGTATGAAACAGTATTTCTACATTCTACTGTAACAGCTGACACAGGAGATTTGCTCTGTAAAACAAGAATTTTTTGTGGCAAATTACAAAGGCTACAAGCCATACACAAGTAAGACATTGCCCTTACAAGTCAGCTGAGTAGTCACCTTTTCTTCCCACTATTCAAGTTAAGGCCAAGATTAGATCCACACTGCAATCAGAAGCTACAAGTACAGCACATGTAGATGTAACACAAATCAGTGTTGATCTGGAAAGGCCAGGTCTGGGTAACAAGATAGTGAAAATGGGATAGCATAGGCTTCCCCATAGGTTATACAAGCACAGAAAAGATCTTGGGCAACTGCAATGCATGCCATAAAGAAACTTAAACGCTAGCATCACTAAATCTAGCTAGGTTAATGCTGACGAGGATATGCTTGCCCATACTTTAAGTGCACCTTCTCACCGCAGTGAGACACAAAGACACATGACAATGTACATGACACCAGTCAAGTTAATCAGTGTTATTAAGCCCGTGCACATTGTTTAAAGACACCAAATACTGGTTTAGGGAGGGGGAGGGTAGCCTTTGTTAATGTCAAGGCCAGTCTTTAGCATGACAAAACTAGGTTGGCTGCCACCCAACCCCATTCACTTTGAATAAATATTCAAAGTTTACAATCCTGCATAATGCACTTTCTGCAACTGTTGTTTCTCATTAGTGCGTGTACAGTACATGCCTTCTCAGCAGAGGAGAGAATTCCTCTTCCAGAGACAGTATGCCCACAAGGAAAACATTCCAGGGGGAGAACACATTCTTCGTGACCACTCAGCAAAGTAATCCTGCTTAAGAAGACAGCTGTAGTTCAGAAAACTGTTGCCCATCCCTGCTGTTCAAACTGTTTTGCTGGAAGACTTTTTGCAGGAGACATAATGGACGGCAAAAGTTCTGATCAGGCACACAGACTTCCCTGGGGACATTGCATCGGAGGGGGGAAGAGCTTGGAAAGTTTCAGTCCTTTCTTGTTATCTCAAGGTCACTTTTCATCCCTTCCCTAACATTCCGATTTAAGGCTAAGATGATATCTGCCAAGAACTCTTTGGGGCACTTCAGCATAAGGCAGTTCTTCTGCCCATAAATAAAACACACAGTTTTATATCAATTATATCAATTTCAATTAACACCCCTTATCATCTTTCTCAATTACAGGTCTTCTTACATCACAAGTGGAAACAAGGAATAAAATAATTATGTCTACTTAAAAGACAGAGAAGAAAAATACGGCTCACTCATTCAGAGACAATTATTTAACATGTATGTGGCTATAGATCAAGTCATCTTACAGGAACAATTATTCTTGCTTATGTTAACTAAGAATTTGTTTCGGTCTCAGCATCAGCAATACTAATTTTCTTCCAGCTCATATAAGAAAGAATCAAGAAAAACTGCAAATATGGCTGGCAAGCCATTTTAGAAGTATTTTTACATTGCAGTGGGAATCAAGCTTTTCTAGATACTAACAGCTCAGTCTACTATACCAAATTATGACAGAGTACAAAGTTTCTGCCAGATGTAATACTTTCATTCTTGTTTCAAATAGCTCTGCTCCACCATTAACAGCAGCTATGGAAATGGTAGGCAAAATCCCTGGCACAGAGAAGCCTACCACCCTGGCAAAGATTAGCCTACCACCTCCACTCTTCTGCCTGTGCATACGGATTCATTAAGATGATCCACCTCTGCTTTTGGAGGTGATCTTGGAGACAGGGAGCAGGAGGCAAGCGACTCTTTCTGGACATGAGAACAGGGATTCCTACATTGAAAGAAGAGCTAGGTAGCCTTAGGCTTCAGGACATATCGGAGGCCAAGTTGAAAACAACCTCACTGACCGTAAATACTAAATTCAAGATGGACTGAGAACTTTGAAACATTCCGATTGCAACATTTCCCTATTACCTCCAAGGTCTTGCACAGCTTCACGACCCCTGCATAGCCATCCATTGTAGCCACTGTTCTAGGGAAGGCTCTCTGGGGCCGCACAGCATACAAAGAACATTTGCCTGTTCTGTACACCTCAGCCAAGTAATTTTCTAGTTAGTTTCCTCTTTTCCAGGCCTCTGGTTTCTTCTCTGAGTGCCAGATATATCAGTCTTTAAAAAAGAACAGCATTAGGCATCTCCTGACTCTTTGTCATTTTAGAATTCACCCAACCATGCCCTCCTGTCTGGATCTCCTGAAGCACTGACTTTTCTATTAAAAGGGAAGAAAAGATGCCCATCCTTCAATCTGAAGTGAAAGCAAAGGTACTTGAAGCAGGAACCTAGTCTGAACTGTTACAATCAGGGCTATATGGCATAAAAAGTTTTCTCCATTCTGGCATTATAGGAAAAGCCACTTTTTTTTTTTTTGGGGGGGGGGGGGCAGGCAAGGGGGGAAGGGAGGCAGAAGAAAGTTTTCCTTGACAGAAGACTGAGATATCATGACATTCCACTGGCCCAGAAAGAGAACGCAAATATAATTTGGAAGACTCCACTGAAGTTTTGCCTTTTGTTAACAACAGGATAAAAAAACAAGATGAGGAAATACTAAACAGAGTAGCAGAGCTGTTTCATGTATTTCCACCATAATTAGCAACATTTTCCGCAACCATACACACCACACTGCTGTGGCTGACTCAAGTCTATGCGATTCTCCTCCCTTTACCTACAGAAGAAAGAGCTGAACCATTAATGTAGTTTTCTTTTTCATGATAAATATTAACCCACTGCATTATACTGGTTTTATCAGTTAAATCTGCAACAAGTTTTTAGAGCTTTAAGGAATTAAAGTCTATCTATACAGTTCTGCCCAACAGGAAAAACTTAATATTTGCCACATAAAAGACTTGAGAATAAATTCTCACTTTGTGGAGGAAGAAAAAAAATTGACTACGTACATGTATACGCTAATGCTACACAGAAAATATGCAGATATCTTATCTTTAGAAGTTATACCAGTCAATCTAATAAACTGAGAATTTCACCTTTAAAGCAAAATTATAGCTAATGCATCTTGCTCATCCCATTTGTGTGTCCTCATTTTACATTTCCCATCATAAACTTGCAGTTTAATGCAGTGTAAGTTAATATATGCTAAACTTTGATTTGGAAAGAGCCATTAAAATAATTCAGAACATTTTACTGCTTTAACAAAAGGTCAAAGATTTTAGGATCTGCTATTAACATTCATACTGTCACATAACCCAGAGGATAAAACCTAAGTGAATTGGTTTAAGTCACAAATTAAGCCACAGTTTAAACAGAGTTCTCGTGCCTGCTGAATTAAGGCTATTTCTATCTTATTTTGCACTTACGCTCTTCTTTAGGAAAAGAAAATTCCTTTGTCAGTAAGCAGATATATCCATTTGAAACATGACAGTTTCAATTATCCCCAAATACCTAATTATTATAGTCTACCATATTCCTGCATCCATTTATTTAAACAATTCTATAAAGTCTGAAGAGGGGAGAGGGAGAGGGAGAGGGAGAGGGAGAGGGAGAGGGAGAGGGAGAGGGAGAGGGAGAGGGAGAGGGAGAGGGAGAGGGAGAGGGAGAGGGAGAGGGAGAGGGAGAGGGAGAGGGAGAGGGAGAGGGAGAGGGAGAGGGAGAGGGAGAGGGAGAGGGAGAGGGTTTGTATTTACTGAGGAAGTTCAATGAAAAGTAAAATACATTAAATGGTAATCTGCTGAAAAAAAAACAAATTCCATTAATACCAAAAAAGAATGTTCTTCTTGGACTTCTTTAAATGCATTTATAAGCAAAAGGTAACTAAAATTCTTATGTAGATAATATCTGTAATCACTGACTTATAAATTAAATTGGCTGTTTCTGGATACCATCTATGTTTTGGTTCTCCCCAATTCCATCCCTTCTGGCTTCTTCTATTAATTGAACATTTAAAAAACACCCCACCCCATCCCTCAAAAAACAAACAAAAAAGGCCAAGGAAAAAATATCCTCCTCTAAATTTTAAACCATAGATGATTAAGCTGTAACTAAAGCCAGAGAATATTTTTTCTTCATCCACAGAAGAAACTGTCAAAAGTCAATTTATCATCTCAACAAACTGGTTCCAAGCGCTTAGCCAGGAGCTTCCTCTTCCAGTTCACTGTTTTGACTCCAGATTTACACTGCATGTTTGTTGCCAAGTTCTTATATTTAAGCGTTATATATTTGTTCTAATATGTTTAAGCTCTGACACAGACTATCAATTTTAAAAAAATGTTATTAATAAAAATTAATTTGTACTTATACTTTTCTCAAAATAATTGATTTTATTGATTCTGAGCACAGCGAGACTGGAATATCTTGCACTGAATGGCAAGCAAACCTATAGTGTAACAGTCCCTCCCTAGAAGAGCTTATTGACCAAAAATTATTTTAGAATCTCCTGTTTCAGCCACAGATAAAGTTCATAGTTACCTACAAACTGATTAGCAGGCTGTTTGAAGTTATGTTTGGAGAAAAAGATCGAAGCCTCTACAATTTTTCTGTAGCATCAATTCAATATTTCCATGTTTTTTCTTAAATACTTAAAGCAACTCTACGTATGTCAGTAAAACTTGTTGGACTGAGTGTAGGACAAGTCTGACTTCAACTAAAGTCAAATCACCTGCACCTCCAGGTTAACTAAAAGAGCCTAAATTCAAGTAAACTGATGAAGTCTTGACCCCCTCCCCCCCCCCCCAAAAAAAGTTGAATGTACTCTCATCACTACAAACAATAAAAAGGGAAGTAAACTATTACAAGAGCATGCTTTAAATCTTACATTTTAAACAGGAAGTGGCCCAGAAAAAAAAACAAAAAAACTTTGACGGTCCTGTACAGTCAGGTAAGCTGTAAAATTTGTCTAAACCTCTTTCTTACAAATTTGAACGCCTACTTTGCTTTCATTCAAATCAGCGCTCTGGTTCCGTCTTGAGGCATACATCACAATGGATTTCCTGCCGAGACTCACTAAAATGGTAGCTCTTGATGAATAGAGGTATTCATCAGTTAAGGAGATTTTATGATACAGATTTCCAAGTTAAGTTTCCCTCAATGTACACTGATCATAAGCTTCAGTTTACTGATATCACTTAGCCATGTGGTTTTATTTACTGTTCTCAGTGGAGTTAGTATATTCACGGTAGGAGAATTTTAACCTTCTAGTCACAAAGACAAGCAGAGTTCAAATGCTACATACAAAACTCTAGAGGCATAAATTTCATAAAGAGGTTATGGAGTCAAACCACAATATGTAGCACTGTATTTCATTATACCTTTCTGCATGCAACAGTAATACATTTGCATTATTTGTTTCAGAAGTAATTTGCAGTAGACAAATATGCTATATCAATTTTACAGTTCCTACTTTGCCATGTTTAAAAAAGACACGACTTAGCAGTGCTAGACCCCATAGTATCATGCAGTAAAATCAATCACAGTCCTGTTACTGGAAAGTTGTAGTCGCCACTATTTCCTTAGACTTTTTAGGATGCTCAGAGAAGCAGCATATTGCCTTGAACAGTAACAGACTAAAGGGCCATTAACTAAAAAACAGGCACTAGTTCATTATGTCACGCAAGACTGGGTTGGAGTCAGGTCAGAAGATGCTAAACTGCTACAGTAGCTTCTTGGATAGCAAGAGAAACCAGTGCTGAGATTATTACTTCAAGAACAAGTTCTCACAGACACACAAAAAAAAAAAAAAAAAAAAAAAAGAGAGAGAGAGAGAGAGAGAAAGAGAGAGAGAAAGGAGGTGAGGGAAAGGGGAAAAAAATATAATTAAACCGGGGCATGAAGTTAATACTACCCTGTAAATTGATGCATTTCATTTAGTAGGACAACGCACATATGCATTGGCTTCCACAGCAGTATTACTGTCCTATCACACTATTTACCTCAGGTTGCTAGCTTACACATCTTTTTACACAAGAACACTCAGTTATAAGCATGATGTGCTTAAACTGAAAAGCAACTTAAGGTACAAGGTCACCAAGCCACCACAGAGCTAGAGCAATTGCCAGCAAAAACAATGCTGCTGTAGGCAATCCTGTGTTGTTATAGCCTTGTTACAACCCACAGAAGACTGAACATCAGGCACACAATTTCTCTACTTAACATGCAAACAGCTGTGCCTCGATTATAAACTAAGAAAACAAAGACTATTAAGCTATTTCTACAAGAAATCAAAGATAAAAATGTATATTAGAGGGCACCGAGCACAGTGTTGAGCTGAATAAACAAAACCATATTAAGTCATACATTCGGTTTTAAAGAACACCTCTTAGTAGATATGCACGCTAACTTTGTGCCTCTAAGGTTTACTTTAGTCATCAGTAAACTTCAGTATGTTATCCAATAACCTGAAGCTAGCACACAAGAAAGCAGATGTAGTAAAGCAGGTGGACGGATGTAAGACGACCTGAACTTTGACTTCCCCTTTCAGTAAATCCTAGATTAACCATAAGGGTGCCTGTACCTCCAAAGGGCCCACTTGTAATCTCACCCTCTTATAGTCACACAGATTCCTTAGTGACATGATCCTGGGCAAGACACAGGGCCTGGGGTGGAGGATGAAGCAGGAGATTCAGAAGACTTCCGTATCCAAAGGTCCCAAGTAATTCATTCCACCCAAAATAGAAGTGGAAGAACTCTGAAACTGGAGTATCTGTAACATGTTCCCTCTCCCAGCTGCTCAATATCCTGGGATTCACAGAACGAACCTGGATTTTAGGATGTAGGCAAGCTATTTTATACTTCAAGTTTACTGGGAGATTATTTTCGTGCAATTACTAGCCATGTCAGCATACATATACTCCCTCTCATCTGCATGCAAATAGCCTGTCAGAGTGCTAACCTGTGAATTATCCATTATTATAAATATTTAGCACAGTATTTTTAAAGACCTACCAAGATAATAACAATTCAAGTTTTTGAGATAGCTTGTTGCAGTGGTAAATGTAAGCCTCAGCATTTGTACTAGAAATAATTGCAATGCCAAATACTGCTGTTTTAAGTACCTGCAGCATTTGACTCCACTAGACGCACTTTTTAAATCAAAGATGAGTACTAGAGCTACTACTTGCTACAGTTTGAACACACCCTCATCCTCTGCACTTTCACAATATCCACCAAAATAATGCATCGTACAACACAGACTATTTCAGCCTCCTAAATGAGAAATTCTTATAATTCCTTTCCTAGAACTTTACTGTGTACAAATAATTTTTTTTCATTATTATTTTATATTACTCATTCATTAGTGATCTGCTTTAAAAATTCAGGTATAGCTATCACAACATATTGGCTTTCTTAAAATGGTTCCAAAGCATATTAAAATTCACCTAGAGGGGAACAAAAAAAGAAAAAAGTTATTCTTTCTTCTCTTAGGATGAAGATACCACTCTGGCAAATACTGTCCTATGGAAATAACTGGGGGGGGGGGGGGGGGGGAACGGGACACAGAACCATTCTAGAAATATCCTAACAATCTATGCAAACAAGGTCCAATAAAAAGCTTTCAGGTTCTACATATATTCTTCTGGGATGGATGCAACGCGACCATTCAGTCACCCTGTTTCTAAATAAACAGCCACATACACACTTCCCTGATAAAGCAAACTTTGAGGTCAAAGTCTCCTCTCCAGAAGACTTCCAAAATCAGATCTTAGCAATACAAGTCAATTATCCAGGAGATGACACCATATTACAAAGAGAACCACAAAACTCACCAGCCTGGTGCTAGTTGTACCCACTTTGAGGTGCCAGGCCAGTAAATATGAAATGTTCAGATCTGTTTCTGTCAACCACTAGCACTTTTGCAGCTATCTTGAAGTTACTGAAAATTTTGCCTGTCTGTCTCCAGAAAGACAAAACACACGTTTCTGTGCCTTTTATTCACAGGCTACTTATATATATAAATAAATGCAACAAATAAAGCTGTCAAGAAGGGGTGCATGTCAATTTAGTCTGCCTGACATGCAGCTTCATGAACTGTTGCCTGATTTCATTTTGTAGTTATTTTCACAAGGTCAGACTAGCCACACAGTCTCATTCTTACACAGTTCTGGTGGTTACTATGAACAATTTCAAAACCCTTTTGTACTAAAAGCAGTTCCGTTTATGTTTTATAAATTGTTTCCCCACCATTACAACTTTCCTATTAGCAAAAATATTTGCTTATCTCATTTCAGCTTAGGGAGAGAGCGCTACAGTTGCAGACAGTACATCTATGAGTCAACACATACCTGCACCATGATTTGCCATTTTCACTGGAACCGCACGGCAAGTGGACTTGGTCACATTGTTACCTGGTGACTAATTTCAAAAGCATCTGTACACAGGCAGTAACTGATTAGAGTGCTGTTATGTTGGAGTTAAAACTTTATCATATCTAGGCTTACGGAGAGAAGATGTATTTGAGAGTGCTAAGGATGTATAATTTAATCTTTCAAGACATGGTTCAACAACCTCCATTCCTCCATGCAAATTAACTTATATTTCTTTATAATGTCAGGCAGAGATGCAGACATCACATTCTGCAGGCCAAAGTCCATCTACTACAACATCTCTTCAAGTCTGAAGCTTGAACTTCTTGAGCATTACTTGACAGATGACTCTGTTTAGGACAGACCTGCTTACTTAGAAAAAGCTTAGATTCTTAGTCCACTCTGATGGAGTGCAGCTCAGGACATCATAATATGTGAGACAGAAGAAAAACCTATGGATGAAGAGCACAAAAGGTGTTCAAGAGAAAAAACGGTGAGGAAGAAGAGCTGTAAGGAGAGAGAGGAAACAAATAAAACAAAATAAAAAAGATGAACAATCACTACAAGAAGAGCTTCCTGACCCATGCAGTTTACTTCTGAAAAATTATGCTGTATTCCTGGGAACACAATATTGTTTTAAGCCTCATTTCACACTGTGTTCAGGAAGATTAGAAACAACCCTGATTAAGTCCATTGGGTACACACCATCGGCAAGGGCTGAGAAACTTGTTACTTTCTACACCTACTGGAGACAGGTTAGTAACAATATCACTAAAAGCCGGAGAATTTTTCCCAGTTTGCTGGAGCTCATGCCTGAAAGCACGAGCTATCTGCAAGACTTTCTACTGCAAGCTTCATCTTGCCCTGTCACTCCCTCCTCCCTCTCTCCTGGCTTCACTGTACAGACCAAACTGAATGAGGAAGTCAAGATCTGAGGGCGGAAGCCAAGCCCATTGCAATGTCTGCAGGAGGATTGTCAGCCTGTGACTCAGGCTAGAGCCCTGACAGCTGCCAAACGGTCCTATTTTCCCCTACCCGTTACTTCCAAAAGAGGGACACTTTCAACACAGCGGGGGAAGGGGGGAGACGCACCAGAGGGAGGGAGGAGGGACGGTCCGGAGAAAAAGAGCGCGAATACCGCCACCCTACCTCCGAGGAGGCCAGTTAGCAGGGCGTGGAGGGCGAAGAGAGGCAACTCCCTGCGCATAATGCAACCGTGCCGCGCATAGCGCGACGGCACACACGCTCCCAAAAGCCAGGGGGAGGGCGGGCCGGGGGGCGAAGGCGCGGAGCATCCAAGGAGCCCGGCCGGGCTGCCTCCCGCCCCGCGCCGGGAGGAAGGGGAAGGGGGAGGACAGGAGCAGCAAACAGCACCCCCCGCGGCGGAGGGGCAGCCCCTGGCTCCACCGGACAAAGAGGCGCCGGGGCCGCGAGCAGGGACAAACCGGAGCCACCCGCGCCCACCCGCCCGCCGGCTTCACCTGAGTCCGGCTACAGCCTGGGAGGGGGGGAAACGCCGCGGCGGCGGCGGCGGCTTTGCTCCTCGCGGCGAGAGACTGGCGTCCTCACGCTGCCGGTTCCTCCGCAGGCACCGCAACCGCCTCTCGCTCACCGGCACTGAGAGGCACCCGGCCGGGAGGAGCCGCCGCGGCCCAGAACGCCGCGCCCGCCTCCCCGCGCCGTCAGCCAACCGCGGCGCCCGCAGCGGCGGGTTGACGGCCATCGCCGCCAATCGCAACCCGCCGCAGGGAGGAGGCGAGCCGTTGAGGAAGCGGCGAGCCGTTGAGGAAAGGGGCGGGGCCTCGCGCCCTCCGCCGTTAGCAACGCCCGGGCGCGCGCGGCGCCCCGCCCCGCCCCCTCCGCGGGCGAGCCCAGCCCCGGGGGCGCTCGAGCAGCAGCGGCGCGGACCCGCAGCCCGGGCGGCCCGGTGGCGGCCGCCGAGGGACTGGGGAGGGGCGGGCAGCGCGCCCCATCCGCCCCGGCCACTGAGACCCCGAGCCTGCCCCTGCAGGCCAAGCCATGCCAGGCCGCTCCCACAACTCCTCGCGCCAGGCCGTGCCAGGCGGGCCCCACAATGCCCCGCGCCGGGCGGGCACCTCCGCCGCCGGCCCAAGCTGCCCCGCAGCCTCAGGCCCGCGTAGGGCGCGGGCCCCGCGCCAGCCTCTGAAGCGCTGCCATCCAGGCACGCTGAAAAGGCTTCTGGATTACTGTCCACAGCCTTGGCCACCAGTGCGCGCGCAGAGCTGGGAGAAGGAAACTTGGGTTCAGCCGCCAGTGTGGGGTAGCAGGGTCATGGGCTACGGCCCAGTCCTCCAAAGACTACACTAAAAATTCTCAAGGAGAAAGAATGGAAAAAAAATCCCTGCACAGTCAAGCAGTCCCCATCCAACCTGGGTATTTATTGTGAAAAATAACCAAAAAAGTAAGATGCATGTGAGAATTGCTTTATATCCTATGAAGGGAAGGGACTGAGGCAAGAGGGAAGCAGAGACACAGGCAGACACTGATGTTGCTGAGGCATTTGAACAGTCTGCACTCTGTGCACGTATTAAAGTACACTCAAAATGGATTAAAAAGTGCATGCCAAAACAGTAGAGGTGTGAAAAGACATGGCTCCTTCTCTTCAGGGCTTCCTACATTCTCATAAGGAAGGCAAATGTAGGCACCAATAACAGAAACTAAAGGCTAAGTTTACCAATGAAAGTTAATATCAAAGTTACAACTGGAAGAGGCTTGGATAAAGAAAGAGGTTAGCAGAGTTCAAGAAGCGTTTTGAGTAACTTGTCCAAGTGAAACATTTCCGGTTTAGAAAGATTCATTTGCAGCAATTTGGAAACAAACCTAAACGTTTATATCTCAAGGCACAAAAGGCAGTGGGAGAACCGAAAGCAGTGAAAAATTTGTACAACTGAATATTAGGGATACAGAGGTGTCGTTGTTAAAGATGAGAAGTGTAAATATAGGTACGAAATAGAAATGAGAATTTCACTTGGCAGTGAGAGAAGGGAACATACAAGACAGGTCTTTGCTAGTACTTTGCTAGAACACCAGGACAGAGAATGGAAAGAAACTGGAATTAGGACAAGAGACAACTAGAGATACCTACATTATCAGACGCCTTAGAAGGTGATACAGTTGACAGTGTCTAATGACTCATTTTGATCAGTGAAAAAAGTGACCAACATACAAAAAGGATGCTTAGTAGTTGAAAGACAGGTTTTAAATTCTCCCACCAAAATGAAACAGAATGAACATCTTGGAGGTTACTACGTATACCAAAAGCTCTTTAAGGAGAGGAGAGGCTGCCTCTTTAGCCAAATGACTCAGGGAAGAAGAGCAGTCAGTACCAAGCCTAAATAAAGCTTTTAAAGGAGAAAAACTAGCACATCTTAGCAGAGAAAGTAAGTATGAAAGACAAAATGAACTGACAGTGGCAGTAATGTGAGGAACAAAAGGTAGTGAGTGCAAGGATGAAATACAGAGATAAGGATGTCATTTTAAAAGAGGGGAAGATAGAGAACATTTTAAATTTTCTGAATCTTTTCTGATTCTCATACTTTCAGATGTACTCTGTACTTCCTGAGTCCAAGAGTTAAGTCATAAGGCTGGACTGTCTTCTAAAGGGTTGTTGTTTTGGCTTTTTTTTTTTTTAAGAAATTTGAAAACTCTGTTCCACTCCTGTTTAATCAATGGCAAACCTCTCTTGATGACTTCAGCAGTAAAGCATCAAAATGAGCTCAGAACAAAGATTTCTGCAGTTTTACTCCATCCTTTCCCTTATCAAGAAGTATTCCATTTCCTTTGAAAACTCCAAATATTTCCCTAATGTGCAAATTTGTAGATTTGTGGTAGCTGAGGCAAGTCAAATTTGAAATGTCTGCTTTCTGTAGCTTGATTATTTTGAAAATACTTTTAGATTTATGCTTGCCAAATATGCAGTGCAGAGGCTTTTTGTGTTGATCTGGTGGCAGGAAGTTACCCAGGAAAAAAAATACACCTCAAAGAGAGAAGTATGACTAAAAAAGTTGTCATGTGAATTTTGTACATCCATTACTTTCTACAAATTCATATAATGTTTATTTGATCCTTCTAATCAACTTCAATCACATTTTCCATTAATGTTTGCAAGACAGCACCTAGTGGAAGAACAAACCTGTAATGGTCTTTGAATTCTGAAAGACAGCATCTCAACAGCAGCCAGGTTTACCAGTTTGGGGGGAGTAAATTAACAGAATTGTAGCATTCTGAGCTGAAAAATTTCTACTAAGCACTGAGCATCCAGAGGTGCTTCTCCAATTTGTCAGCCTTTGCTACAGACCAAACAAATGTTGAAATTGCTGAACTACACTCTTTTCACCCACACTGGGCTAATCCAAGGCAATTAGGCTTGAGTTTGATTGCAAGCTGTAATCCCTGGGAGAAGCCTGCTCTTCTGTGGCTAACACTAAATGTAGAGGCATTTGATTTTTATATCTAACAAACAGGCAAAGTAGCTAAACTCATTTGAGGAATAATTTCCAAATGCTTTGCATTGTAGAAAAAAACTCTTCCAAACTGTATTGCTTACAGACAGAGAGGGAAACAAGAAGAAGGACAAGGAGACAAAAGGTGTTTACTTCATCAGCGAAGTCACATTGCTAAAGTCACTAACCACAGTGACTTTAGACAGAAACCACACATGTACAGATCTGCAGAATGTCACAATCTGGTATTGCTAAGAAGCCTCAACTCTGCTTTTCAGAAGCCTGAAACACCAATAGTTTCAGTGCAAATTCATAATTAGAATTTCTCAAAAATGCATCTCTGTACTGGCTTTAATTTGTACAGCCATAGCAAGGAGCAGCTGTAAATGCAGATTAGAATTTGAGGGGGGGTTGTTTGTTTGTTTGTTTGTTTTACATACCATAACAAAAGGAAGTGGCTCTTTGGAGGTGAGTATGTAGGAGAAGAAAGCAACATATTACTGTGGACTTCACCATTTACTGTCTGCATCCTCTGAACAACCTGTCTGGAAAGTAGGCACCAGCTATTAGAAAGCATGTAAGTTTCCTTTCCCCAAACAGTGATATACTGATTCTTTATTTTTTTGCTGCTGCAACAAATGCCAAATCCAAATTGATTTGTGCAGAAGAAAGAAAACCATGAATTTAAGACCTGGAAGGAATGAAAGCAAGTGATGTTTCCACTGGGGAGTCAGAGCTTACAAATTCAGTGACTAACCATTTAAGCCCACGTTCTAGCTCTGTTTGTCCAAATTCTAACAGGAACAGCTGACATAAAAGACCTGCACTGGATCGAACTAAGGTAAATATGGCCCAGTAACCTGTCTCAGAAGTGGCCAGTAGCAGATGTTAAGACGAGAATATACTTGCCCTTTTCTTATAGAGTGATGTTATCCTTAGCATGACTTCCCAACTTCTGGGATGGCTATCAAAAAGGTACAGCTTCACTGGCTCATTTTCATATGTCAGAGTGTAATTCCATAATGTTCTCTTCATCTGTAAAACTGGTTAAAGATGTCATCTATTCTCCCACCAGCCATTCATTCCCAGTACTGTGTCATAGCTTACCACTTCCCCAGTGGTACCAATGCAGATATTTCAAAAGCCATGTTGTAAACTGGATCACTGAAATAGAGTTTAAAAAGAAGGTTAAAAAAAAAAAGATTAGTTCACTGATCTAGTTTATAGGCCCACTGAGAGATGCATCAGCACAACTGAAGAGATTAATCTGAGGCACTGTGACGGGAGTCTTTCAAAATGAGTTTGCTGATGGAGAAATGTAAGATGGAACTATACCTGCACCCCAAGAGAATGGAGAGGAGCTGTACCTAGCATACTATAGCATTGAAAACAGTTATTCTACTTTCCACCTCTCCCCACCTCCCCATCCACACAGTTCTGTGTGAACAACGTGCTGAACTTCTGCCCCCTCACTGTGGTTCTTGCTTCAGTTTTAGTAAAAGAGGAACATGTTTTTACTTTCCTAACATATTAATGACAAGATTCACAGTTGGAAGACAAAACATACACATTAACATCTCTGCTCAGTTGGGATACAATTCAGAGGAATAAATCTCTACCCTCAGTTGTTATCTGGTACAGTAAGTAGATTTACCTTGTGCCAGAGTCCGTCCGTTTAATAAAACAGGAGTGACATTTACATTGTAGAAGGGACCTTTATTGGGGAACCAGGTTATCACACAGTTGTGCTTTCTGAAGTCATGGGAAGTATCCTCAGCAACACATCTGAATGAAAACTCTCCATCTCAGGCAGAGGAAAATTTTACTTGGAACTTTTGATTTCCTCCAGACCCTGAGATGGGATTACAGCTCCATTATGCATGGTTTGGGATCGCATTCCTGATCTAACATACTAAGAATAACAGCCCAGAGCTCTTTACCTTCTAATATAACCATCACTGCAATTTCTAAATGCAAGTGCAATGGTAACCATTATATGCTTTTTACTTAAGTATATCCTCCTCCTTACCTTGTTTCCTCTAGCCCTGTTCTCTTCCTGTTCAGCATTTTCTGCCAAGCTTTAAATTCCCAGAAAACTGCCATCCAACACCATTATACAAAAGGGCCAACAGGAATACAAGCCATCCAGCAAAGGTATCGTTACCCCAAAAGCAAGATTTAGAATATGAGTTGTCTGCCTTTGGCCTATCCAGACTTGTCCAAAATGCCAGCAGAACACATCCTGTTACCTACCTTAGATAAGCACAGTAACTCTTTGCTGCAGAAAATAAATTGAGCATTTTCAAATACAATCTGTTGTGACTTTGCTCCTATAGTGATAATTCAGCCAGTAAGAGGCACATAATTTTAGGCTTGTCTGTCCTGTCCTCACAGCTCTGTGGTTCAACAATTGCTAAGGATCCTTTTTTAACATCACAAATACTTCATCTTCCTTCTCCCCTTTCTCAGGGGGGGAGTAAGAAATGCTTCAGATTCCTGAGTTTAGAAGGCTTGGGGGCATTCTTCTTACTCAGCAGAGGATGAAAGGAGGAGAATAACATCCCTCCCCAGCCCCTTTGTAGCCCTGCAGCTTTCATGCTTGTGACACTCAGCAAACACTTTTTCCAGGCTTGGGTCAGATATTGATACAGAAGAAATACTTAAAAAGATTGACAAATCCATCTAAATGCTGTTTTCCTCTCCCTGGCAAGGTAGGACCATGGAGAGGTTAACATTCCCTTTGCTTCTCTTTTCCTTCCTAGGTGTCAGGCAGGGCCACATTTTCATAGAACCAAGAATTCAGTAGCAGGCTAAGTGTGCCATTTGCAAAACAGAACTAAGTTTTTCTCAGTCCATAGAAATGTATAAAGGTGAATGGTTTTTAGCTACTTCACAATTTTTTCATTGTTCTAATTGCTTTTAAGCATCAGTCACTTGTAATGATCTCTAAACAAAAAGCATCCTACTGGGTGTTTGCTCCCCACTTCCTCTCCCCAAGCACCTTCTTTCTACAGCAGGAATTTAGTCTCCTTTTTTCCTCTCTACAAAAATGAGAGCAACCCTACTTTCAGCTTGCTGCCTTTCCTGAGGTTACTATATGAGCTTTTGCTCTGCTGATGGTGCCTCAGCTTACCTCATGTTTGCTGTTTGTTTTTGGGTTCAGCCTGCAATAGTAATCAAGGCCAAATATTTGCTCAAATGAAGTGGCTCTGTGGTTCTCATTCCTGTGAGCTGGCTGAGGACAAAGTGAAACTAGCTTGAAATACTCTAGTATGCCCAAGAGATGCTAGGAACAAGGGTTTTTTCCAGTGCTGTAGAAAGTCATCCAGATTCTCATTGTAGCTTTGTTGTGGGAACTGCAGGGGAACTAACTAGTTTATAGCCTGTCACAATTAAAAACACTGCTTTTGTCTGTCAGAAACCAAAGTCAGTCTGGTCAAAGCCAAACTTTGGGCCCATTATGTTGGGCTACAGCTCTATAACCAGAAATAAGACTCAATGTGAAGTAACACAAGCATTCATCCTCTTCCGCAGGACTGAAGCCCACATTTTTCTGATAAGAGGAGGCTACATCCTTTGTGCATGCAAGTCAGCTGCAGGTCTTATAAACACACCCACAGATTCTCAGCATAACATATTGCGAGCTCTGTGTGTCTGGAGCCAGTGCATGCTTTGTTCAACAACCCCCCTTTCATTTCTGCCAAGATTCCCTCCCACATTTGGGACTTTTTTCCTACTCCCTTGAGAGCTTCCTCAAATCTCCCAGCTTCTCCAGCCTCCCACTATCAGTATGGACTGTTCTGTATGGCTGTGCCAGTCTGCTCTCCCTTCAGAAACACATGAGCCAGTGCAGGAAGCTGGCCACAAAGTTAAATGCATTGCCCCAAGTCTCAGCTCCTTGTTTGGATCATATGAGTGGGACAGAGACTGAACCTGCAGTGTCGGCTTGGGAGACAGAGGTTTAAAACTAGCTCTAGGGACTCACTGAGCTGCTATCTTTGTAGGAGGTGAGAAAATACTGACAGAGCTGCATGAGGTGTCATCACTGTGGGAAGCCACCTTTTAGCCAAGGTGTAGATGGGAGCTCCATTTAACACAGTCAACTTCTTTCCCACTTATCAGAGCATCATTTCCTTGGATAATTCTAGAACAAAGAAAGCAATTCACTGGGCACCCTGAATGTTTGCATAACACATAATTCCTGTAAAAAAAATCAATACCTCACTGAAGAGTAGCAGGCTTTCCAGCCTCAGGCTGGCACCTGCTCCCCAATATTCTCAGTTACCAAGAGGAAGGAAGGTGTTAGAGAAATCAGAGGAAAAGAACAGAGGTGCTCAGAGGTGCTTTTTGTGAAATTTCTGTGTGAGGTAACCGCTCATATTAGCCTGAGATGAAAGGAGTCCTGCAAGCACTGCTAGTTTCTGCATTGGCTCAGCAAAAAAAAAAAAAAAAAAGGTAAAAAGGCTTTTGTGGAATAGATTTCTTGAACTTAGAAGTACAGACCCATGTGTGATACAGGTCTAAAACATGAAATAAGATGATAGCTCTACTCTTTCCTACCCAATGGGTCAAGGTGTTTAACCTGGGGTACATCGTGACCACTCCATCCTTGTATTTTCTATTTACATATAGATTAAAAGCATTCTTCAACCATTTACTCTACCATTGTCATGATTACAGCTGCATCTAATACAGAACATTAAACACCTGTATACAAGTTTGTGGCTAGTTGTGAGACAACACAGAGACCTATAATTCTTTGACTCTTTATAGAGGAATGTACGTGTATAAAAATCTTTTGAATTTTCATAAGCCACCGCTTAGATGTGGGATAGCAAAACACAGAAAGATGAAAACAAGATGCTCACGCGATGATTCAGCCTTCCTGCAAAGTTTCTTCTAGTAGCCATCATAACCCTGAAAATAATCATCCCAGTCCCTTTTTCCTGTGGGCTAAATACACATCAGTGATCAGGATCATCATGTTTTGTTGTTGTTGTTGTTCTTACTAGGAATTCATGAGAAAAAGCTTTGCATTATGTGGAGGGGAAAAAAAAGTCATATGCAGGAAAAGGAGGTACCCGTTTCTTTTTTTTTACATAAAGAATGCTAAATCAGGTTTGGCTTTGCTAGGGGACATACCAGCTGTCTCCAAGCTTTTTATTATGATCTCTCTTGTAGTGTAATTGAGAAAGCAGGGTGTGGAACTTTTAACAAAGGCTCCCCTTTGTAGTGTGTTAATTAGGCACAGGAGTTAACAAAACCCCTCAGTTATAAACAATTACCTTTCCCCAGGCTTACTTTCATTTTCATGTTACCACGTTTTTACTAATTTTTCTATTAGTTTTCCAGAGTGGACAATACTAATTTCTAAAATTAGTCTTCTAATTAGGAAGGGGGGAAAAAAAAGCAGGAAAATATGTAAAGCAGGAGGTAAAAAAAAGTATAATTGGAAGCACTTAAAGACACCTTGTTTGTGCTTCTTCAGGATGCAAGAGCCCAAGTCTTTTCAGATCAGTGTAAAGTCTCCTTTCAGTTTTAAAACTGAAAATCGAGATTATGCTCCCACAGAAGTGACTCTAGGTGCAAATGCCTGAGGCAGGGAAAGAATCTGATCTGGATTCCTATGCCCTGAAATGAGCACTACCCTCACCCCCGAGGGAGGAGAAAATAGGAAAGCAAGAGGGACTGTGGGCTGTAATTCCTCCTGTCCCTCTCTATCAGTTTCATTTGCAAAGCAATTTGCCTTAAAGAGAGCCCTGCTTGGCTCCGAGCACATCCTTTTGCCTCCCCCGTGCCACTCAGACCCAGAAATGCAGAACAACAGCTGGGAAGGGAGAGGCCTCTGCCCTCTTCCCTGCAAACTAAGCTGCTGCTTCATCCTGATAATAATGACCTCACCTCTGAGCACTGAGCTGTCCCACAGAGGAGTGCCAGCCACCCTGGCACTAGTACCTCTCCTCCCTGCCATGCAAGGGGAAGGAAGAAACCTAGGGCCTCGGGGCAGTTTTTCTACCCCACAGCTGAAAGAGGCAACTGCAATGATGGGAAATTCTGGGGAAAAGAACAGGGTCTTAACACTGAACGTTTTACACCTTTCGCTGTCATGAAACAGTTCATATAGCTGCCCTCTAATCTAATTCTTTATTGAATTTCTGGAGCAAGGTGGAGCGAGGCCCTTTAACCCAAAGCACTGGGAGAAGCACACTATGATTCAGTCTCTAAGAGCATAATCAGTGTTAAACTTCACCTCCCATCTGTGGTAGTGCTGTTTTCCCAAGATCTCTACAATGTAAAAGGCACCCAGATATGCAAGCACAGATGAGGGGCTCCATCTTTGTTCCCAGGAACGGAGAGACTTAGTATTTAAAATATGCACTGACAATGAATTGCTTCTTTACTTAGAGAAAAACTGAGAAGAGGGAAAGGAGTAAAGCTCAGCAACATCAGGAATAGGTAAATAATTGTCTGATGGATACACCAGGTCTCCTGACCTCTTGTCCAGGACTTTGCTGCTGCTCAGCCCACAGTGTATTCCTTATCATGGCAAGCTGCTTCTTTCATGACACAGCAGATTCTCCTCTGCATTTACGTATTCCCCACTGGAATATACTGCATCTCAGAAAGAGAGATAGGCCCTAGGGAGGTCATTTTCCTAGAGAGAAATGGCGGAAGATGGTCATTTGAAGGCTCACGTTAAGTATATAAGACTTGCAGGACAGCCTCCTCCGTCAACACTCACAGTGGGGTCTGCGCCGCACACTTAAGTCTCCTCCTCTCTGTGCCTCCATGTGCCCCAGACCCCTGCACTGCCTGGCTGAGTGGAGTGCAGGGACCCCACAAGGGAAGCGCCCCAACTACGCTCCAGGATGAGGGCTGAACTCAGCAAGGCAGTGCACTCCCTGCCCACGCCAGACACCACAGCCCCCTACCCCTCACACAGTCCCCTGCCTGGGTGCATCGTCTCCTGCAGGATCTCACATGCTGAAAGAGAAGCAAACGAGACATTTTGCACATGGCTACTTATCTTCTCCACTAGCATTTTGTTTCACCCCGCTACGATTCTTCATTTCTCCTCCTACCGCTTTCCTTGTAAATAAACCCCCTCAGTTGAAGAATGAAAGTACTACCCTTCAAAGTGAAGAAACTTCTGGCCCACAAGCTGCTTAAAAAAGGCACTTAGACATATGAGAAACTGAGCCAGAGCCCTCCCTCCTGCAGCGATTTACCATAAAGCCCGTGCATAGTCTCAGATGGGAGGCTTTATAAACTTTGAATAGTCCAAGGCAAGGACTGGTCTGGGGCAGAGCACCTGAAGAAATCAGACTTCAAGGTCTGTGCTTACACATCTGCGAGCAGAAACACGGGAAACGCTGCCTTCCTGGAGCTGGGGTGGGGAGGGGAGAACTGAGAACCACAGGCAGGAAGAGTCTGACTTGGGAAGGTGCCCAGTCTCACACAGAGTGGGGCAGGTAACGATCATACGACTTTATGGCATACGATATTTATGGCTCTTCTGCTTTGCGACAACCACAGCCTTATATGGGCAAGAGAACTCCACTCCAAGCGAGCTGCGGAGGTGGAGCCTCAAGGGGCACTCCTGGTGCTTGCTCCCAGGCTATCTGCCTGTAAAACCCACTGACCTCCTTCCTGGGAAAAACGCTGGGAACCCTCACTGAATCCAGCTGTTTAAATTTCGAACCCCTCCCCTTCTCCCCCATACCTCCTACTAGCTGGAGCTGTGCTGCAAGAGAAACGTCCGCGTTTGTGATGCAGTGGGTATCTGGGAGGAATGGGTTGGAGAGTCCCCAGCATCAGACATGGGAAACCTATTCCCATCTGGTCACGATAGTACTGAGAACCAGAAGAAAAAAAGAAAGGAAAAACAAAAAAAAAAATCCCAGTGTTGTTTTTCAGACACTAGTGAGTGTGTGAAAGGCTGCAGCTGGCAAATCTGGTGCCCAAACTGACTCTGCCACAGAGCTTTTTGCCTCTGTACACACTGCTGAGTCCCCCAGTATCTCTGGCAGATTGGCCAGTGTAGGCATTGGGCTCTTAAACATTTCAAGGCTGTTCAAACCGTCCAGCTGAATTGCTCTAGAAACTGGTTACAAATAAAACCAAACATAAACATGCTAAAAATGTCACTGTCATCAGATAAGGCTGCTATGCTCATACCATACCATTCCTGGCACAAACTCATTAAAGCTAGGACATGAAAATTTAAGCCACCAGATCACATGTGTATGGTGGCTAGGATGGGGGAGCATGGTGAGCAGGGATGCAGACTGTAACTATTTCTGGGCCTGCTGCCAGTCTGTAGGACATCAGCCCTGTGTGACTCAGTTACCCTCAATGCAGAATAAAAGAGGGATGTTGCAGCACCCGCCTTCTTTTGAGATGACTGAAATGCTTTGGGAAGCAACAGCAGATCGGGAGGCAAGGGATTAGCCACTCTGCTAAGGCGCTGTGAAAGGCTGGCATTTCAGAGGACAGAGCACACTGACTGCCAGCCCTCAGAGATCCTTACCAGACACAGTCATACTTAGCACTCCAGGAGGTAGTTACCTATATTTTACAGGAACGGAAAGATTGGCACAGACAGCTTCCTCTATAATACAAATGCCAGAAATACAGGGCTGAGTGGGCTAAATGCTTACTGCATGGTCTTACCATTGCCAGACACTCAGGTTTAGTCTGGGGTACACAAGCTGCCAAATTTAATGACCTTCAATACCATGTACAGAG
This sequence comes from Apteryx mantelli, assembly GCF_036417845.1. Taxonomy (NCBI): domain Eukaryota; kingdom Metazoa; phylum Chordata; class Aves; order Apterygiformes; family Apterygidae; genus Apteryx; species Apteryx mantelli. The sequence continues at coordinate 163,819,495 of NC_089978.1, forward strand.
TTTTTATAGTTCTCAGACCACACATTTTAAGAGCCAAGACAGAAAGCATCCAAAGGGAGCAGGACCTATGGGAATGGTTCACAGGCAGGACACCTCCCCACCTCCCCATGGGATGCACCAAGGCCAGGATACACACAGACATGCATTGAGACCCAAAGGTGTTGTCCGCAAGACACTGACTGGCTCACGTCCTCCTGTAGCTGTGATTTCAGATTACCCTGCATCTTCATCTGCTGTGCCCCAGCACAGCACCATCTGTCCTGCACTTACCACAACAGCCATCCTGGAACTGCTCGCAGGTGGCACATGGCTCAAGAAGGAGAGGCTGTGCACCCTTTCCTTGGGACAAGTAACTTAGATTAGGTTAACCTAGAATGATGGAACATCACATTCCTTCTTACCGTAACAAAGATCAGGGCTGTTGTTTGAAGATTGCTCTAAGCCAGCTCAAGTTTGGGCAGACCCCAAAAGAGGAATTCCCTTTCCCTCCTATTCCCCTTCCTCCTCCAATATTCACACTCCCACTGCCACCCCTACATTACACGATCAACTGATCCAGCTGGAAACGAATGTGAACCGAAAGAAAGAGAGATGTTTCCAGCTGGATCATTTTCTTGGTCCAGTTGACTAGCCGGGTGCTAGAGAGGCACTGGGAAGGCACAGCTGTGGGAGGGATTTTTCAGTGGCAGCCCAGACATAGGCTGGTCAGAAACAATCAGGGAATCACAGCCCAGGAGAGACCAGAAAACCTCCTTTGCAGTGACACCATGAATTCACTCCAGCTGCACAGCTGGTCACAGGGGTTATTATAGTATCCCAGATACTAGATGCAAGTGTTTGTGATCAGTACCTGTAATAAAGAAAGTATATTGTCAAATGTATAGGACTGTCAAAGTCACAGAGTCATTTAGTGTGGAAGGTAACTCTGGAGGTCTCTAGTCCAACCATCTGCTTGGAGCAGGGCCAGTTTCAGAGTTAGATCAGGGTGCTCTGGGCCATGCCCAGCTGGGTTTTGAAACCAAGGATGGTGGTTCCATGATCTCTGTGTTGTTGCCTCTTGTCTTTCACTGAGCACCTCTGACAAAAGTCTGGCCTAGCTTCTCTATCACCCCGCTATGGGCAGTAGAAGATGGTGGTTAGATCCCTGTCCCCACCCAACTTTCTCCTCTCTAGGCCAAACAAACCCTCAGCCTCTCCTTATAGATCAGATGCTCTAGCCCCCTGGCCAGCTTAATGGTTCTTTCCTGGAGTTGCTCCAGTTTGTTAATCTCTTTCTCGCAAATGCAAAGGACCATCCTGAAACAGCCTGAGGAACCGTCTGTCTCGCTTCCTGGAGAAGAACAGATGTTTCTGCCTACCTGTATAAGCACATGTCTTTGTGAGTGCATTTGTCGGGGCGTGTGTGTGTGTGTGTGTGTGTGTACAGTACTAGTGTTTGTGTGAGTGCATGTTAAGTGTGTTGGAGGCATGGTCACACAGTGAGAGCCAGTGCACCTACCTATCGCGTAAATATTGTCTCAGAAGTTCAGCTAATAAAAGTGAGTGCAAATTCACTGAAGTCTGTGGATCTGTGCTGGTTTCTGGAGTGGAGTTTTATTGCACATACACTGCATGAATGCCTTCCATAAGTGCACCCAGAGACGCCTGTGTATCATCCTTCTCCTTCAGTGGCTCTGTACCTTAGCAAACATGGATCCTCCTTCCCATTGTTACCGGAGAAGATGTTTACAGTCAGGTCTAAATCTGGTCAGGTAGCTTCTCAATTACTCACCTCTCAGTTATTATTCTGCTTCAGTAACTCTGAGGCTCAGGGAGACAGGGTGTACCAGGCAGTAGCTAGGACTGGAAGACAAAAGGCAGGACGACAGAAATCATGTTCTACTCTGGCGATGTTGCCGGAGGGCAATGCATCACTACCATGATGTCATAACTGTGAGGTACAACCTTTAGAGAGTAAAAAAAGAAGAACACCCATTACTCATGGACCAGTCAAGCATTTTGAAAGGAGGATACTGAGAAGGAAGACCTTACCTGCTTGCTGCCTGGGGGTGATGGTAGGCAAAATGACTTATGATTGCAAATCAGTGGTGGCATTTGCAATATCAGGATCCCCCCGCACAGTCAGAAGAACTGCTGATTGTGGCATGATGAGCAATCCCTCTGGAGTCTTCATAAAAGATGGGGAATAGGGAAGGTTGAGAAGACCTCTAGGCTCTGTATCGGGGAAATACATAGCAAGAGGGATTGAGCCGGGATGCAAGACCTCAGATATGAGGCTAACAAATAGGTCACAGACATGATCTGCAGGCAGGAGGAGGGAAGCAGGGACAGGGTATCTCTGTGCTGTCAGCTGAGTGTGCAGCTCAGCTTCCCCCTATCTACCTTACAAAGCCAGAAGCCCTGTGAGGAGGTGTCCTTGCACCTCCCTGGACAGAGGATGTGAGGTACTTCAGTTCAGGCCAAACTCTTGTTTGTGCAGTCTAGACAGACTAGGCAGGGTAGGGCCAAGCCCAGACCAGCAGCTCCTTGGTGTAAGATATGGGCACTGCAGTGCTAAGTTACAGACCAGGGAAGAGGCAGCAACAGAAAGAGAAAGCCTGAGAGTGCTGGTTCTCAGCTGGTCACATCCGTTCCTCATTTTGGAGCAGGAATGTAGCCATCAAGTTTCTATATTAAGGTGCTATAGCCCATGGTGCTGAAAATTTGGCAGAGAGGGATGAGGGATACTGGGTAAAGACCTCCTTGGCATTCAGAGCTGAGCCAATCCAGAACTGTGGACTTACAAAGAAGAGGAAGAAAATAGAGGAGGTCTCCTACGAGAAACAAAAATATAAATCTGCATAATGAAGGGCGAGGTGCTCAAAGGCCTGGCTCAGAGCAGGTCAAAGTTTGATCCTCAGCTAGAAGAGATTATTACAGAAGTGCAATATGATAATTTTTTTTACTACAAGCCAAGGACAAAAACCACTGACTGTTCACATCACACAGCTCTCTTGAGCCTGCAAACAATTTGGGGGGCTGCCTTAGGTGGTGTGGACAACAGGAGGTCAGGTCGGGTTTGAAACGCTGAGCTCGTTTCAGGGCTCAGCATCTCCTACTGAGACCCTTTGGCCAATCCCAGAGAAAGGCATGGAGGTAAAATTCCAGCTCAGCTCATCCTCCCCAGCAGTTCCACCTCTGGATCTACCAGGAGCAGCTGGGGTGGGATGGAAAGCCATATCTGGCAAAGGTCTGAGCCATCCTGCACCATCACCGCTGCTGGAAATAGGTCAGAGGACCCAAAATATGTTTACAGCCACAGTAAGCCATGGGGACCTTGTTTTCTGCTCAGGGCAGGGTGGCTGGCCTGTCCCTTCCAACTCTGCAGCTCAGCATATCTCACAGGGCTTATCTGGTCGCGTGCCCTCCTCCCTGCCCAGCCGTACCCCCAGGGCCGGATTTTCCTGCTTCACCCCAAACTTGTTTTTATTATTTTTAAACAAACAGAGTTATGTCTGTTTTGATTTCCAGACGGAGGTTAGAGGGAGGTCAGAGCTGACATCTGGGCTGGAGATAACATTCCTGTCTAATTAGCAAGCCCTGAATAACGAGGGCCTTCCTGTCCCCTCCCCCCGTTTCGCCCTGGCAGGCAGGACAGGGCAGAGTCGGCACAGACCGGGGCAGAAACAGGGCGCTCAGCCCCTCTCAGCCGGGAGGAGCTGCCCCTTCAGACCGTGGTTTGTTTCCCAGTGCCACGGTTCTCTGCAGCTTGCTCGCGGGGGCTGCCAAGAGACGACCGGAGGCTGGAAGCGGGGAGCTGCCGCGCTCTCCAGCCCCGAGCGAGCGACCAGCAGGGCCCTCCTTCATGCCCAGGTAGGCAGCACTTGCTCAGCCTTCGCAGCCTGTTTCCAAGCACTCGGACACAGATTTCTGAAGCGCTCGGGACGCTGATCTTTTTGCTTAGTACAGGGGCTAAAAGGGAGCTGAACTCTGGAAACGCCTGCCCTGAGGGTGTGTGCAAACGGGAAGTATCTGGTTGCATGCTCCAGCAGGGCAGGAGCCCCAGCGGCACAGGGAGCTCTGCACAGCCGTGGCAACGTTACAGACAAGGTGCAAAAGCCCGACAGGCTTTCACAACCTGTCCGACCTACCGCCACACAGCGGGGAAGCTTTAAAGGTAGATGGATAGTGCCTGGATCATCAGCACGTTTTCCCAGTTGCCAACCACCCGCAGACAGATGCTGTTGTCTGGGGAGAGCGTATTCACCTTTTCTGGAAACCAGAGGTTACTGATTTTCTCACATTGGGTGCTACCCTTACTGCTGTACCAATGTCAGTGTGTTAAGAGATGAGATCAAGAGATGTCATGTTGGTGGGAGACACAAATGAAATGTGCAGTGGGGTTCCCCTGTCATGGCCAAGTGGCCCTCTCCTCTCCCCTCAGTCTAGCTAACCATATATTGGCACCTCCATCCCAGAATTGTACCATTTATCAGTGCGGCGCAGCCTGCCAGGGTGACATGATGCAGCTGTTTAATTGTGCACAGCAATACCGCAAACCGGAAGCAACCATGGCAAGAGCCAGTTTGGGGGCAGAAGAGCAAACAGGGAGGCCGCCTGGGCCCCAGGCTATGCAGTCAGGGACAAGGAGTGAGACAGGAGGGCTGTGGATAAGTCTAGGAGACCTCCTGAGTTTCTCAGGCCTCCTGGAGTCCTCTATGAGCACACAAGACTCTGGCACATGGGGCTACAGCGTGCTGGGAAAGGTTGCGGGGCAAAGCCCCAGCCGGCAGTAGTGGTCTCTGGCCAGGCTCCTTTGGGCACAGGGCCCTGTTATCTGGCTGCTTGTTGCTGCAAAGTGATGGCCTGTCTCCCCCCATGGCCAGATGGAACGGGTCAGCGGACCATGGCTCAAGCTGGCCAGTTTTGGCCAGGATGCTGTGGTGGAGGTGGCAGAGGGGTGGCTGTGCCAGGGAGGCCCACTTTGTCCTCACGCATGGGAGCAGAGGAGAACCCCAGCCTTCACTTTTTCCCAGCCAGCAATGCGGGGGCAACCATAGCCTGGGTTTCCTGCTGTGCCTGAGACATGGCCCCCCCTGAAGCACAGCACGAAGACGCTGGAATAAAGCCTGACTCAGCTACAAGAGAGACACCCCAAACTGAATCACACATGAGCTCTGAGTTTTCCTTGCAGCTCCCCCAATGCGGGCTGACTGTGCCCAGCCAGCGCTTGCAAAACCCCATGAGATCACAGGCGCAAGCGAGCGTGGAGAGGGCTGAACCTCAGCCAGGCACTCTCCAGGTGAGATTGCAACACCTGATGCATCCACTTGATGCAAAACCTCAGCCCCCGCTGACAACCTTAGCAAAACCAGTAACATGCCAACCTGCCTGCACTGTCAACTCCATGGTGGGGGTGGATTTAATGAGGGCAGTGCACAGCCTTCGTCGCTGGAAACACCTCAGAGAGGATGTGACCTTCATTCCTGACCTTGGTGTAAAACCCAGTGAAGGGAAGGAAAAAAAAGGCAGGGTTAGAGGTTCAGGATTTAACACTGCCTGAGCTCAGTCACAGTGCACCAGGCTGCAGACTAAAAAGGACAAGGCTGTAAACTGTGTCCTTGGGTCAGCCACGTGCTGCTCGTAGCTGCAGGCTGGGCACAGTGTTGGGGGGAGGCACGGCATCACAAGGAAGCAGCAGAACAGGGAGATGATGGCTACCCAGAAAGTCTGCTCATGAACATAGCTTCATGTTTCAAGTTTCCATGCTGCAGACTCTAGTGAGACCAGAGCAGTGGGTCCCTCACATTCTCATATCCTTTAATATCAGGGGTGCTACCACCTTCTGGCCACCTGTGCTGCGCCAGACAGGTCAAAAAGATGCAAAATGTGCTTCCTCTGAGTGTCACTAAGGAAACCTGAATTGGAAACAGAACTTGAGCCCAATGCCAGAGAAATGGGAACAAGAACTAAACACTACACAGACAGGTACAAGGGAGTTGGCATGCTGGGCAACCACATAGTTTAGCATTAGAAATGCAGTGACAGGCTTGAGAGTGCCAATGTTTAATATTGTCTGAGGTCTAGGGAAAATTCTCTGTGTTCCTGCCAGGATCTTAGGCTGAAGCCCATCAGACCTGGCTGGGCTGGGAAAGGGAAGCTGAATCTCCTCAGGTTATGACTAATGAAAGAGGTAAACCAAAGGATCAGCCCCTTGAGAGCAAACCCAGGGAGCAAGAAAGAACTAGAAGGTTTTGTTGTGTAGTTTCCTGCCAAAAATTGGCAAGACTGTAAAATCATGCGCACAGAACAATAAGATCTCCTCTCCCAGCAGCTGCTAAAGCCATCACCTGGGGAGCTTCCTGCAATCAGCCAGTGGAAGGACAAAAAGGAGCTTCCACATGTTTTCCTGGAATTTGTCATATGTGTGATTTACACTCTGGTTAGTCCCTGCCATCCTCCCCTCCCCCAGGGTCGGGTGTCTCACCCTTGGAGAAGAGGATGTGGTTATTAAGACCAACTTCTGTTGAGGAGCAGGCTCATCTTTCAGACTTGCTTCTCCAAGCAGCAGGAGGTGTTTTTCTTTATGACTTCTGAGTCACCCTATAGCCTCCCTGCAGACATATTTCCCCTATGCTCATTTTGCTCTCTGGGCACTGCTTGGACTTCCCCTGTAATCTGGGTACTATTACTCCTCTAGCCTGCTGCACCCCAAAGAGACCCAAAGCACTCTGCAAATATTCTCTGGATAACGCACATTGCAGCTCCACTGCTTATGCTTACCAAATAGTTTGCATGATGCTGTCCCCACCCTCTTTTTAGACAGTCATGCCTTTCCAAAGCATTAGTCTCTTGGTCTGAACACTGCCATACTGGATCTCTCCTTGCAGATGAGTATTTTTAGAAAGTTTGAGCTAAGACCATGCAGTCACTCCTGAGCTATGCCAGGGTGAAAAGAAAACAACCACTTTTGCATGAACAATACAGGCATGTAACAAAAAGTCACTGCAAATGGGATTTTTCACCATCACTCAAAACTAGCTAAGCTTTGAAAGATGAAACTTGCAGTCAAAAAAAAAAAAGAAAAGAAAAGAAAAAAGGCTTCTAGTGAACAGAAAGGGCTTTGACAATTTACTTAAAAAGCCAGATTAAAGCAAAACAATGTTATATAAATACTGGAAGGCATGTCACAGCTTGCATGCAGTACAACACTCCACTTGCATCACATCTGCTGTGCTAGCCAGACCCAGAGCACTAGTTACCTGCTCACTCTAATGTGCCACAACACGGTGGTTAAAGCAGTCTGTGAGGAAAGGAACTCAGCAATTCCTGTACCTGCTGCCCTGGGCCCCGTGGGGAAGCGTTATTGCTTTGGGGTCAAGCAGAAGAAAGCAATCTCGGGCATCATAGCTCCTCTCCAGTCCTAGGTCTGTGAAGCTACATGCACCACATGTGCAGAGCCATGTAAGATGCATGTCCTCTTGCTCCCTGCTCTGCAGGCACCAGGACGGAGGACCTGCAGCAGCTTGGGAGACCTGAGGTTACCATCATCTCCAGAAAACACCAAAATCTATGGTGTATTTTGTACTGTCTGGACAAACTGAAGTGGATGTTTTTTAGGACTCTCATTGCAAAAATGTCCTGTTTTTCAGTACTACTCAACTACTTCTCTGATCAGAGGAGAGATGGAGCTGGGGGTGCCTTTTTGCAGCTGGGGAACTAGCAGTGGGGACCAAGAAGGGCACCAGGAACTCAGCCTTCCCCTAAGAGGGAAGAGCAAACAGGCTGGGTCATATCTTCATTCATCAGCAGCTACAGTGTGCGTGTACATAAACACACACACACACACATATATATATATATTCAGGGACATTTCTCCACAGAAGCTACATGCCCTGAAGAAAAGTCAGTCAGTTCTAGTGTATTTTTATTGTGGCTGTTTTGATTACCAGGGTCTGGGAGGTCCACGCAGGCAGGCAGGAGGTTGGGTACTGCCCTGGAGCAGAGCCTTGTTGTCTGCAGCTGTCCACACTGTCTGCCCATTGGGATGAGTTGCTCCACGGTCCCCCACTCTGGCCCCTCTGTGTGGGACCGGTCCCCCAGTCTCAGTCCCCACTGGGGATCTCTTGCCACCAGTGCACCAGGGAGGCAAATATAGGGTTTCTCCTTGCTCCAACCCCACTAGGATGTGGAGAGCCACGTTTTCAAGCTCTCTCTAGAGGTTTCCAGTTTCCATCCATTTGGCTGCTCTGGGAGCATAAGGGGAGATTTGGTGCCCCACCCCTCTTTCCCACCACACAGGTTTCCCCTGCTTCTCCTGGCTCCTTCCTTCCATGGAGCACAGCACTGAAAGAAAAAAAGCAACTGCTCCACTGCTCCCTGCTTCCTCTCTGAACTCATAGCCCAGGGCACCAGGCACGAAATAGGGGAGGGAACAGGTATTGCTCAGCACAGCAAACCCTTCTGGCATCACACTCAGGCTGCAACTGCAGCACTGGCAGTTAGTTGCAGCCTCCAGTTTTTGCCTCAGAGAGGTTTTTTAAGAGGGAAAGTGTTAGTGAATGTAGAAAGTTGCAGAGTCAGAAAAACCACAAGGTTTACAAGTGATCTGAGTGTCCTTGAGAAGAACAACAGAAAAGCAATACGGAAGCACAGCTCTGGAGCTGACTGGGGCACCTGGACCTTTCTCACCTCTCCTTTTGTTCTTGCACTGCTGGGAAAGATGGACGGATGTATGCTGACAGACTCAATCCTGGGTGGGCTGGAGTGGCAGGTAACAAAGATGGGGCTGCATAACAATTGATGTATTTTGATTTCTGTCTGGACCTCAAGACTTTGATAATTTATCTTATCTTTTTATTGCTTAGAATATTTCAGCTCCCAAGCTATGAGGGTATTACTATAACTTGTTATTCTTTAACTTACATGAAGCTTCAGTGATCGTTTAATGCGACTCAAACACTTTTGAACACCATTGAGCCTAACATTGCTGCTAATAAGTCTTCCAGGGTTTGAAATTTTAATTGCCAATTCTGTCTGAATCCTATAATTACTAATTGAAAAAAAAAAAGGAAAAAACCTCAGAGCAGTTAACAAGCTGTAGTGGCAAACAGTAAAGCCAGGTTAGTGAAAGGCCCTGCCTAGGGCAGAATTAGTGATGGCTGTTTCCCTGTTCACATGGGACTGATATTTGTTTCTTTCTTTACACTGGAGGAATGGTACAATATGTTGATAAAGCAAAGGATTTACTATTAATAATAGGTGGCCAGACTGCTGAGGCCATATCTGATTGGAACCAAATCTGGCCCCAACTCCTGTCCCCATCAAAGTTGTACGCGTATTTGTGGGGAGCCAACTCCCTGTATGCTGCAAATCAGGCAACCTGAATTTTTCATGTCTACCCACACATTGTTCTGGTCGCAGCTTAGCATACCTAGCAGAAAAGGTAACACAGTTCTCCTTCCCTGCAGGTCTTTGGCATGGCACAGAGCAGATGGAGTTTAACATGGAGTTCAGCAGATGGACACAAACATCTTGAGGAAAGGAGCAGCCGCTTTAGGGCTTGATGCAAGTCAACAGAAATGAATGGAAAACCTCCAATTGCCTTGAATCAGGCCCCTTTGTCAAGAACATGAGCACAAAGGCAGAGGTCAGGTACAGGAATTTTGTGGGGGTCTTGGTGTTGGGTTCAGAATGCACCTGGGAGCAAGAAGCAGGTTTGGTTCAGCTTTGCACCCTTGGAAAGCCACCAACTGCCACACGTTCTTAAAACAGCAACCAGGAACATCAGAAGCAGAGAACAGTGCTGTAATGCAGGCAGTCCTGGGCGGGAAAAAGTAAATGTTTAACAGATCAGAGGAACGTTAGACATGTTTAACTCCAAAAATGAAGAACAACTGCATCCTTGCCAGAACAAGAACAGAGAAAACATTTTAACAACTGACCTGGAAAAAGCAACTACAGTTGAGACATAACCTATTGCATTGTCTCTCTCAGGAATGACCAACATCACATTCAGGTGGCATGAAAATTGCTTTGTAACCCCCCTCTTTTTACTTCTATATAAATACACTGCTTGTAGTGCTTCCCACTTACACTTCATCTGTTATTAACAGCAACTGTGGAAATCCTTGAAGCCTCCCTCAGCAGACACTAAACAGGGATTTGAATTAAGATCCTGCTGCAGAAAACATCTTTGCACTTTTAAGTCCTGTACCATGGCGAAAATTTTGCAAATCACTAAGGGAGTCTGAAGGTGCTCCCAGACTCTCCCTTCTCCTTCTCCACCAGTTATGCTGTTTCGGAGAGATTTTTCACAGTGCACCACATATGTGGGTCTTCAGTATTTACCTTAGAGAAACAGTTGTGGTTTTCACGCAATGCGTTCTAAAGCATGCTGGCGCTTTAATAACTGAATGCCACATTAGCTCCACTTTTCCTTAGAAGGAAGTGATAAAATAGCTAATTTATACTGTCTCTTAAATGCACAATGCAAAGTCACTGTGTTTTTTCCTGTTCTGTGGGATGGTGAGGCATGAAAGTTGACTTTGTTGCATACATGACGCTGTTCCCCTATTTTTCCTGCATGTGCAGGAAAATGGAGACTGTCTTTACTAGAAGTGTTTATGGAGCAGGAACGCTGAGGTGAACTGAAACTGCAGAGCAAGTTGCCTGGCCTGAAACATGAGCAGGATACCAGCAGCATAACTTTGGTGGTCTCAAAAATAAAATAAAGTGCTATTTTAACTGATCATAATTGACCAACAGTGCTTTGCTGAATTACCTCCAAGTGACATCACTTCCAGCAGCATACTATGTCAGCAACATGCCAGGGTGTTAGCTCAGCCTGAACCTGTCAGCAAGGTACTCCCTTTAAGGCAACCGGCACCAATTTTGCTGTTGTTCAGGCCACATGGTGCCCAGGGTGAGGAAAGCAGGTGAGAACAGCAATGCCTACAGCACTGCAGTTGCAGCATAACACGCAGGACTTAGATCACCACTCCGCCACTCCTTAAAAGGTCATAAATGGTTATTGCAAAGGTGTAGAAAAAATTGCCTTGCTGCTTTTAACAACCAACCTATGCCAGGGAGGCAAAATGGTGCAGAGCCAAAGCAGTGTTAAGAGCGACTGAAGGGAAACAGAAGCAGGGAAGAGGAAAAAGGCTTTTACATGGTTATTAAGCATTTACAGTGTTCTCATGCATCTTAGGTAAGTCACCTGAAGCTAAGTGTTATAATGGGCATCAGCCCTGGCCTGGTGCTCTGCCTACAAGTGCAAGGAGGCTTGGAATGGGGCACTGTAGAGGAAAATGGGAAGCATCCAAAAGTCAGGTTGACTGGAGACAGGTGTAGGACAGGAGGAGGAGGAGGAGGGAAGGGCTGAAAGCTGCTGGTGATATGAACACACAGTTCCATCCCTTGGTCTAAAGGTCAAGGCAATTAAAGTCAAAAGGCTGCCTTTTGGCATGGCTCACCTGCGTGAACAGATTTAATTACTCACAAAACAGAGAGGGAGGCTCTCAGACTCCTCAACCAGGAAAGGACTGAAAAAAGCACACTGGGTGTGTGGGGGGGTGCTAAGCAGGTTTGTTGTGTGCAATGAGCCAGTGTTCCTCTGCACACAGGAGAGTCCTTTTTCCAGAGTCCTGGATTCAGCAGCACCAACAGTGGGTCTGATCAGACCGGGAAGTCAGAGAAGCAGCACTGAAAGCCCTGTAAAATAATCCACTTATTTGTTCTTAAGAATATTACTTTTTAGGCTATGGGAGTGTCTCAAGTCCTAACCTGCACTCCTCCAACCCATCATGAGAAATAAGCCACTGCTCTGCTTATCTTCCTTCTCACCTCTCTGGACAGACAAGGGGACTTCCCCAGGATTTCAGAGAATCAAGTTTTATTCTCCAAGTAGACAGAAGTGACCAATAAAGTTCTCTTTATTACAGACCTACAAAAGGACACCCATAAAATACTTCTCTCTATTTTCTCTTATAAAAGAAGAAGCCCACAGATTTGCAGAAGATTCGTACATGTCCCAGCAACATGAGGACAGAGGGACAAGGACACGTTTCACAGACAATGCAGAGGCATTCTTGGCTTTAAACAAACCCACCCAGGGCAGGTATGCATCCACATCTTGCAGGGAGTAGCTGCCCTCTGCTCTGGGCTATCTGACTCTAGGCAAAGGGAAAAACATTCCTCCTCTAACTCAGCAGCAGTTCCACACGTCAGCTCTTTGCTGATAAAGATGGGCTCCTAATTCCAGCCACATTCCCCACTTTGAGAATAAGCAGTCATGCTCCCCAGCACCTTTTACAACTACTGCTGCCCAAGAGAAGGGGGGAGTGAGAAGGAAAGGTTACAACATTGTCCGTCTCCTAAAACCCCCAAAACAGAACAAAACCCCAGGTTGTACAAGGCAGGCAGGTCATGTGCCCCTCAGCTCTCCCAGGCAAGGAATGCACGACATGGATGCATCCAGAGGCAGAGGTACAGCCACCTTTTTACTTCAGGCTCCAATGAGTTTCTTGAGGAACGCTTCCAGCTGATCCTCATCTTTTATCCCCACAAACTTATCCACAACATCTCCATTCTTCATAGCCAGCACGGTCGGCACTGCTGACACCTGGGGGACGAGAGAAGCAGGGATGTGTGTAAGCAAAGGCTGCGAGGAGCCCGGCTGCACTCAGACCCCAATTGGAGCTCTACAAAGACCTGCTGCGCCTCCTCAGCATCCCTCACACCTGGGAGCAGCAGGTTAACTACACTTGGCTAGAGACCAAAAGCCAGGCATAAGAAAAGAGAAAGGTATTTTTAGTTAAGACTTTGTTTTCCACTTCCAGGGACTTCACTTTCCATGGCTAAAGGCATTTTATTAAAAGCAAGCTCTGTAAGAGAGTAACTGTACACTGGCCAAGGCTAACATGTTCCCTAGCAAAACCAGGGCCAGCTAGGCTCCGTGTTCTTCTTCTCTCTGTGGCCTTATCTCTGTATTGACTTAAGTAACACTGCTCAAGTCTGTGCAACTTTTCTAGTTTAAGTAAGACCCAAAATTTAAAAGAAAAAAACCCCAAACCTAATAAAAAATTAAACAGTTAAAGCTTTTGCCCCCTCCAATACAAATTCCTCTTCTCCTTTCAGGCTTCCACTTTAAGCTCTCATGATCAAACAAACCCAATCTTTACCAGTACTTTCCAGGACACCTCTCAGACATGATCTTTGGACATTTTATGGCTGGGCTGGTATCAGACTGGGCCTGTGTTTTTCTCCAGATAGGACAGGAGCTAGAGGACGGTTCCCCACCCATCACTGAACAGGCAGAAGATTTCCTGCTCTATCCTACCATAGTACTGACAACTCCTTCCAACCCATCTGTCCTTTTCAATGGTTTAGCTTGTCACATATCAGTGGCTGTCCACTGCGGATCCCTGACAATTATGTAAAAAGAGAGAAATCCCTTCAATCAGAGACAGCAAGCAGCCGCATTGCGCTGGGTGCTACTATTTTAGCCTAGAACAAAATTTGCTGGGAGTTACCCAAGAGAACAGCAGTAGAAATGACAATGCTCCCCAGGGACCTGCCGAGTGAACAACAACAGAAGAACCTTCAGGCCTTGTGGACACAATATAGAGAAGGAGTGGTCAAAGCTCAGAGAGTTGCATGAAGGGGAGATCTGGTTGTGTTTCTGAATAGACAGCTGCATACCCCTGCAGCCTCAGCACCCTTTTATCTGTACAAAGCCTCTCCCCTGAAACACATCCTGTCCATATCTCGCCTGCTGCCTGTTTGCCAGCCTGCAGCGCCTTCCCTCATATGCTCCCAGCTGTCCTCCACTTCGCTGCCAGCAAGGATCTGCCATGCTCACAAATCCTTCCTGCAGGAAACCCTCCAGAGACCTGGCTTTGCTTCCATCAGGAGTTTGAGATGAAAGACACATTTTGTTCTTCCGTTTCTACCACATCCTAGCTGGCCAGTCCAGCATGGTTCCTTGTAGCCTGTCCTCCAGGGCTTTGTGCAGTCTAATTTGACAGGATGGCAGCAATGGGGCCTCTGCCATCTCCTCTAGTGCTGGTGCAGTGCATGTTCTTCAGCTCCTCCTAGTGACTGGCTGCAGCAGATCTGGAAAACTTGGGCCCCAGGGCTGTTGACATGCTCACTTGTGATTTTAGACAAGAGAAGTACAACAGTGCAAGTACTACATTTGACTGGTCTCTCCTCTCCTAGAAGGGCAAAGTTCCACAGAGCTTCCCTCTGATTTGTTAAGGGGGGTAATAACAAGCAGAGTTACCCCAGCTCCATTCAAAAAATAGTGTATCCAACCAGCAACATTAAATCTTATGTCACAAGACACAGCACTAGGCCAGGTGAGGTACAGATGACACTTCAAAGCACTAGAGAAGACCAGATAATACTGAGTTACAGAGTTACAGGGCTCTGCATGCTGACCAGCAGACCCATGAGCTTCATGCATACTTGCTCCCTTCATCTCCTCCCACATGTCTCTAGTCAGGCAAAATATCAGCATCAGCAGGCAACATGCCCAGATCTCCTCCCTCCCTGTTTCTCTGGGGTGGCAGCAGAAGTATTGTGCTCTATGCTTTTACCAGTCAAAGAAAAACCCAACAGTCTAAAAGAGAAAGGTGCAATGGCAGTTTTAAAACTAGGCACCATGAAGTTGGAAGCTCTGAGTGGGGCACAGCTCCCCTTTTTTGTAGCAGTGAGGAGATCTTGACAACAGGCCCAGGGATTGAGACTGCAGAGCTGGGCAAGAACCAGGGACCCTGTGAGCTCCTTGCATCTGCTCAGAGAAAATGACATTCGTGACAGCATCCCTCCTGTTAGCTACAGAAGAAGCAGCCTGTTAATGGAGCATGTACTTGGTTTTGGTGCTTGTGAAGCAAACATCATGGGAATTTCTAAAAGGCAGGAAACTTTGGGCTTTTTGTTGTTTTCTCCTCTTTTTTTGGATCCAATCTGCACTGAAACAAAAAAATAAGCCCTCCTATTCCTCCAGAACATTTCTAGAAAAAAAGGTCAGGCTGCTTTTGATCAGCCCTGAAAAAAAATAAAGAAAAAAAACAATTAAAAAAAAAAAGAGAGCAGCCATCCAGGCTATTCCTGGCAGCACTTCTACCAAGGAAATTCTCTCCCAACCAAAGCTGAGGCTTTTGTACTAATTCAGATCCTACACAGCTAGGCAGGGGGAAGGATTTCACCCATATTTGGGAACAAGACATAAAACTCCCAACAGGAATGAGCTCTGTTGATGAATGACTGTCCCTGTGTCCATCAACTCTCCAGGGCTACTTGAGGTTTGTACTGCCCACCCACAGCAGAAGGGACTGCTCTTTCCCAGTGGACATGCATAGGGCAACAGGCCAAGGCAAAATATAGATTTAAAGAATTTTAAGAGAAAGCAGATGAAACAAAAGTATTCCTTATCCCTTTTTGCTCTTGGGGCAAGAGGTCAAGAGCAGAGTGGAAAAGTGGGAAAGGGCTGCAGTCAGAGATTAAAGGTGTTAGATAAAAGGAGTAGGAACCCCCAGAGAAAGAACTTCTGTGTTGTGCATAACTGGACAGGGAAGGGTGTCTGGGATGTCTCTAGTAGCAGGAAATGCGTCTGCACTTCGTGCTAAGCCAGGACAGCTCGGAGCCAAGGGCAGACAGAAGCGCATGTGAAGGAATGCACAGGCATTCCTCAGCTCTTCGAGGGGGTCTCTCCTCCTCTCTCTTCCTCCCCCCACGCTAGTGAATCTGTTGGAGAGGATGTTGTGCAATCAGGCAGCAAGCCGGGGTCTACGTGCGTGGGCAGGGAATAAACACAGATGGGAGGAGATTTCCTGGCAGCTAGCAAAGGAGTTATGGGGGTGGCATGGACACTGAAAACCCCAAAGGTGAAAACCATCTCAGCCTAGAGACATCCGATCCCAGGTGGAAGGGCTTTAAGAAAAATCCCTCTTTGGCTTTCCTCATCTCTTCCAAATACCATCTTTGGTCCTTCTTTGATCCTGACGTAGTATCTTCCCATCAGCCCTTATGCTCACATCTCCATAACTGGCAACTTCCCAGAACAAGAAGCAAAACCAAGCATTTGCTCAGTATGATATAAACTGGGGACCAAACTTCTGTCTTGAAAAGGATGCCCCAAATTATGAAGACCAGATCAAAAATTCCTCCTTTACCCCTAACCATTTGTGGCTATCTTACTCACGGATGCTGCCAAGAGAGGGGGTCTTAGCCACAGGATAACAGTCAAGACTAGACACACACATCACCCAGAGAGCAGAGGGTGTGGTGACTATCTCTAGGCTGTCCTGCAAAATGAAACTTTGTTGTGTTTAAGACACCTGAAGGAATAGCTGGAAGCCAACCCTTCTCCGCAGCCTGACTCTTGCCTGCACCTACCCCACCAGGGCTGTAGCAAAGGCAGACCCTGCAAATAAATGTACACATGTGATGGGAGATGGTGCAGCTGCTCACTCACTGCCTTGTGAAAGTGCACGTGATGCTGAACAGAGTAATCAGTCTAAAAAGGTTGAAAGTTGTTCAGTTCTGTAAAAGACCTTTCTTTACATATGTGCACTCTATTTGCTGTTTTCCAGTCATCTGAGATTATCCTCTTGTAATCCTAGCTAATTCTACCTACAGGAAGGCTTGGAACAATAAAAGAGTTAAGCTAATAATCTCCGATCTCTTCTCCTTAGATAGGACAGCTGCTACCAAGACCTTGCCTGCATCGATTAGGATTTAATACTTTTTGACCCTCGCTGAAACGACCTCCGCCTCCTCAGCTTGTTCTCACTAGCACCCTTGAGCAATACAGCCTTCAGGCTTGCAGCACACAGCCCTGTTAACAAGCCAGCAGCCATACTCCTTGACCTTGGCATATCTGTGAGCATGCTGTCACCAAGGATGGCATCAGGGGTTCTCTTGCCCAACTTGTAGAAGTTGCATCCTCCCATTTGTGGGCACCCGCTGGGCGGACGTCCCACCACAGCACAGGCAGAAAGTTCTGCTTAGGAAAGAGTGGGAGGGAACAAGCTGCTTCAGCTTCCTCCTTTTTCCAGCACTGCAGGGTATGGGAACAGCACAGAACATCTCCTCCAGGCTTAGCAAAATGACAGCTTGCTCACGAGTTAGTTCAGTTTGCTGAACAAATTGAGAAGCTTCCTGTGCTAGCCTCAGCCCTGGGAACAGGACGCCATCTAAGGAGAGGGAGCAGTTCCTATCTGCGTGATATGCAAGTGAAAATTAAGCTCTTTCTTGGCTGTAAAACACAGCAGCAGGATGCCCTGTCTCCATAGATTGAGCAGTTGTTTACAGGGGGAGACAGTAGGGGCTAGGACAGTCTTCAGAGAGGTCTTCTCATTTCTTAAACTGCCTACTCACTGATGCAGGAAGAAAAAAAAACCAAAAACCCAAAACATAAGCCAAGGTCACGGCCTTCTCTGGTCACTCTGCTCCTTCCTGGGGGCAAGGCAGCACAGAGAACACACACATGCAACAGGAGCGTGAAATACTAACATAACCACGGAGGCCCCCATTGCCAAAAGAGGGATGTGTGCTCTTATTGCTTATGTACATTCCCCGTGCTGCCTTTCACTTGTCTAAGCAAAACCCAAAGTGTCTCCTTGTGACGCATCTTAAGGATGTGACATTATCACCCAGCAAGAAAACCAAAACAAGAAAGGGAAGGAGAGGATGGGCTGGTTGCATGAAGAATTGTGTTCAAGAGCTCAACGGACTGGGGCTTGTTACTTCATGTCCTGCATCACATCTGAGCAGCCTATGTACACAGTAAAACACTGCATATTCTCCAAGCTCCTTGGGGGCAGGCAACCACTTATGTTAACACACTTCTGCAAGGCTGAAAGGACACATTTCTGCAGTGAGAGGTGAGGATACTGAACAGGAGCAGCAGAGCTGGAAGAGAGTCAAGCAGTGAGATCCACCGAATAAAGAGTGACCCATAAATCAGCAACCTGTAGGCAGTGGCACTGGGCTTCCTCTCCCTGCCAATGTTGCTGCCATGCAGACACACCTCTCCCCAGAGTGAGACTATCTTTGCATTGTCAGCAAAGCAAAGCCCATGCTCTTTGGCCCCTACCTCGTATTCAATAGCAAGGTCTGTGTGATCATCAATGTCCACTTTAGCCATCAGCACCTTCCCCTCCTGCTTGGCCACCATCTTCTCTAACCTGGGGCCTAGGATCTTGCAGGGGCCACACCATCTGATGAAGAAAGAGGAGAGCAGGCATTAGATGAGGCAAGCACAGCAGCAGCCACAGCAGGGCTTGCTGATACACCAGTGCCTTTACTGCCACTTCACCTCTCTTGTCTTCACCCTGACCTTTGTGCCACAGGACAGCACTAGGATTTAAACACTGAGTGTAAACATTAACCAACCCTCCTGCAGTCCTTCTATTCAAAAGCTAAGCTAGCAAGGCCATTCCTAAATCACGATTTCAAAAGATGTTTCTATCACAAAGGCACTGTCAAATTTTTGTAGGGGTAGGTAAGAAGAGGAAGAGGTCATTATCTAGCATTCCTTTTACTCCCAGGGTGCTTTGGATGTCATTGCAATCATATCAAAATCTGCTCTGCCAAGCTAATGGGGTCTTCCTTCCCTCTCTTCCCAGCCATTCATCCCTACCCACCTCTGTGTTCATACTGGTGCTTACACATTGAGCTGTAACCCAGCGGATCGCTCAGTTGCACTCGTGTGAGTGCTGCCACTGGGTATGGGGGTAGCAGCCCACACTAAGATTGGCTTACATTAATGGTGAAGCAGCAGACTTAGCCTCCATAATAACTGCAGGGTTTACAGAAAAGCCCCCTTTAGCTGCAAAAATTGCAAAGACCTAGCATCTGTTAAAAGATAGGCTACCTATTTCAAACCCAAGTGCAGTAATAGCAGAATTTGCAGAGCTTTGTACACAGAAAACATTCATTGCTTCCTCTAACTGTGCCAGTTAGGAAGGCATGAGTTTATTTAGTTCAAGAAAACATGAGTTAAATCTCTAAGTGCTCTTATTGTCTTCTTTTTTATTTAAAATTCAAGCTCTGGTAAGCTTTGTTCCTCCTCAGATTCTCTCCACCTCAGATTTCAGGCTTTCAGTTTGCCCTCTCCTCCCTGGACAATCCCAGTTAACGTTCATTTTGGTTTGTCTGTTTGGTCTATTTAGAGCACAAGTTTTCAGGCTGATTTGTGCTGTTTGCCCAGAATCTGTCACAAACAGGTTCAGACATTGACAATGCAGGACTAGCAAAACACTTAAGAAAACAAAGATAACCAATATCCTTAATCCAGCAGTTAACATCTAGGTATATTTTTATTGGCAATAGGATGGCAAAATCTTTACTGATGGCAAATGTTCCTGTTGGTATCACAGGGCTGTTACCGACAAAGGCTTTTGCTGTCAACAGCCCTGCCTCAAGAGCAAGCAGCATTAAGAAAACTGGAAAGACACAACATGACCATTCAGGGAGGCTCAGATCTTCACAGCCACTCATTCTTGTCATCTGAATGCTAAGAGCTACTTAAAAAAAAGTTGAAGGTAATAAAAAGAGCATTAAGGAATGATTCAACAGTGGGCAGAGCTTCACTTGTATTAAATTCATGAGATTATTTGCTGTAGTCATCTGCCTGGACCTTTGAAGAAAGGTACAGCCAGTTGGGCAACGTGCTGTAGCAGACACCGTTATGGCACAGCGCAGAGCGCATCTCTTGAGCCATACAGGAGCAATGAGCTTTGCAAGGCAGCAAAACAGAGCAACAAAACCTGTCCCTGGGACTTGTTGCCATCAGACCACAGGCTCCAGGCAGTGAAAGGCACAGCAGCACTGTGCAAACACAGGCCCTCTTAAGGTCCACTGTGTTATGCTCATTATTTCTTGTCCATTAGCTACACTGGCACGTTGATAACATATAAAGCACAGTGCTTTTCTAATGTTAATATTGTTAGGCGTTTTTAAGAGGTCATATAAGAGGGTGCACAGAGATAGGGGGAATTTTTCAGTCTTGAGGTGTTTTTTGCAGGATGATAAAGTGTTCAGACCAAGGTGACACCAAAGCATTTTGAAAGTGTAGCTATGCTGCCCAGGGAACGCTTTCTTGGTATTTTTGTTTTAAATACTGGCAGGGCCATGCTACAAAGATGTAAGACAGGTGAAATCTCCAAGGACCTCGCCATAGAGGCGGAAGCACCTTTTAACAACAGAAGCCCTGGGGAGATGGCCAGCAACACTACAACTTGCACAAAAAGCAGGGGTGGAAAGGGACAAGGTACCTGAAGGGCAACCATGGCAGGAAAACAATGCAAAAGTATTTGCATTTGAGACAATGGAGACATGCGAAAGCTGCTCCTAGTCATGGGCCCAGGCACTTACTGTGCATGGAAATCCACCACCACAGGTTTGGGGTTGTTCACTACCCGGTCCTGGAAGTCGCTGCCGTCCTGCACGTTAAAGGTGCTCCCGCAGCCCGCCAGGGTGGCCAGGGCCCTGCCAGGGGCTGGGGGGCCAGGGGGCACCAGAGGGCCATGGGGCACTCGTGGGGGGAGCCCAGCCCATGGTCCTGGTGGGGACAGTGTGCGGGGGGCAAGGGACAGCAGCCGCCGGAGCACCAGCTTCTGGGCCATCTGTGGGGAGAGGAGGAAGAACGTGGGGTGGATGCACCCCAAACCCCACAGCTGGTCCTGCTGCAGCAGCACCCTGCTCAGAGCCAACTGCAAGGGGTGGCCTTGAAGCCAGTGGGTGCCATAGACTGAAATATGGGGCACTATATGGGAGTGCTTACTGCCCCCTGCACCCAGGCCCTGCCTCCCCACTGCAGGTCCAGCCCCCCACCCCCAAGGACCCCCCACCCCCATGGCACAGGGCACCTCAGCTATAGGGTCCTAGCCATGCTGCCATTCCCATGGGGCAGAGCCCCCCACCAGGCACAGAAGCCCTGTTACCTCCTCCAGCCCCATGGAGCAAGGCCCTCCCACGCAGCCCCATGGGGTCCCCATTCCTCACCCACCCATGGGGCAGGCCCCCTGCCCATGGGGCCCCAGCTGCTCCCCCATCCCCACGGGACAGGCCCCCCTCGACCCCGGAGGCCCGCTGTCCCCAGCCCCACGAGACACGCCCCCCTCAACCCCACGGCCCCCTGCCGCACAGACCCCCCGGCCCTGGGCCCGGCCCCTCCCGCCCCGCGGGGCGGCCCCCGCCCCGCACCTTTCCGGGCCCGGAGGTGACCCACGCCCGACCAAGCATTCGCACGGCGCTGCACCGACCTGCGCGCTGATTGGCTGCAGCCGCAGGAAAGCTGCGGAGCCCGGAACTGGTACGGCTGGAGCTGATTGGTTAGCGGCGGATGACTCCGGCCGGAGCGCCAGCTGACTGGCCGGCGAAGGAGGAACGGAGTGACATCTCCCCGCCGCCGATTCCCGACTGGCTAGCGCAATGGTCCTTCAATTCCCTCCACCGGCCTGCAGGGAAAGCGCTGTTTGTGACGCAGGGCAAGACCCTGCGCGTTGATTGGCGGCGGCGCGCGGCGGCCCTTGCCCCTGAGCCCCTCGCACGTGGGCGCGGCGCGGCCCCGGCCCGCGGGGGCGGCGCAGGGCTCATGTCGTGGTTGAACAACAGACTACGCTGCTCTGACTGCTGACTTTTTAAACATTTTTTTAAACTTCATTGGAAGAATATAACCATACAAAACATATTTGTAATACAACGAAATACTACAGGCAGTAATTCACTTCAACATGACATACAATCGAATGAAACGGGGCACCAGTATTCAAGTGCAATCCTGCTCCGACAAGTGACTATAAAATGGCATTGTTTATTGCTCCTCTGTGACATCTGTAACCAGAATGGCCATTCAGTACAATGCAGTATGGAGCCACCGCTCCTGCCCGTGAGCTCCGACAGGTGTCGGGATCACCAGGAACAAATGGGAACTGTGAGGTTTCATCAACTATGCACGAATCAGAAGGACTCGCGTCCCTGCTCCCGGGGATCCACTGGCACTACAGAAGTGAGTGGAGCAGGACCTCCAACACTGAACTCACCAGCTTCAACCCTGGGAGACATACACGGGGCACACTGGAAGAGTAAGTGGGTGCCGTTTTTTAGACAGTCGCTTTCTAAGCAGAATCACAATCTAAGGCAACACATATACTGTGAATTTACAGTCTTCAGATCTCTTGCGGGAATTTGAGGATGGAAGAGAAAACATTTTGAGAAGGTGTGTGTGTGTATGTACAAGTGGGCTGCTCTTGATGTCAGCACATACAGGGAATGAAACAGGCTCTAGGTGACAGCCAGTCAACCTGATTCAGTCACAGGCTCTTGTCCTCTCCTGGATGATCCCCAGATAGAAAGCCCATGGTGCTAAAGATGCAGCAAATAGCAGCACCAGCTGAACAACTAGAGGCCGTGAGAGCCATTCCCTGGGGCAGCCTTGGAGCTGTACTAATGGAATGTAAAGTCTGTGGAGTGACACTGATCTACACCAACTGAGAACATGATATTTTTTCTTACCAGCATGCTAAGAGCTGCATACCAACACATAAGATCTCTTGGTAGCAGTAGCATCACCAGCATGGTCCAGTACTCCAAAATAGGAGCAAGAACCCCTTTGTCATGTCACTCACCTCTGTTCCCCAGCCTCTCCAAACATGAAGCAGAAGAGGTATATGAACTGGGGTTTCACAGAAACAGCAGCCAAATTTGAAGAATCGTGAATTTTAGGTACATTAAGGTATAGCCTCTGCCCAGTCTAGGGTATAAGGAAGCACAAGCGCAAAGGGGTATTCTTTTATGTGCTAAGGGGTTGGAGCATGTGTGTGTGGGGTAAGAGCCTATTCCCTCTTGCCCCTCCTCTATTCCTAGAAATCACAGGGACATTGTAAGGTTGAGCTCAAAACTGCTCTTGGTTTACAACTGCGAGGCCTTGGGAAGAATCACCAGGGAGTGACAGACAGGTACATATGGCTGACAAAGAGGGAGCAATAAAGTGCAGACAACTTACCAGTCAACACTTGTAAGAGCTCAAGGTGACTGGAGGGGAAAAAAAGTAATAGAGGATGAGCTTTTTAATGACATCAAAACCCACCTGAAACTTTCTTGATGGGACATAGTGCAAATAGGAGAAATATTGATCATGCTTTATAAAACACAGGCGCTATCACTTCAGGTTGTTTGGTGTGGGAGAAGAGAAATGTTTGGACAGCAGGGCCAATCTCAGTACAACTCTCACTATGTCCTAGGCATTCTAGGCAAGCTGCTTGTCCTCTGTGGAGGGAAAGGTACCTTGCAGTCCTCTCTGGGAAATGACAAATTATCCTTCCTACACTCTAACTAAAAAATACCATCTCTCTCCACTCAAGCTGCACAACTGCCCTCATTCAAATGCTGGAAAAATCTTGCTTGTGAAGTTTGCCTAGAGTACTGCTTCTGGATTCAGCACACAAGCAAATCTTCAAGTACGCATGGCATACAGTATCCAGTAATCAGAGAGTCTGCAACGGCCTACCGCAGAATGTAAGCATGTCACCTCAGAAGAGGAACATGACATTTTAAGTTTTCTGAGCATTCTTGCACTCTCTTCTTGAACACTTGGCCATTGCTGCAGATATTGGTCTGCGAGATAAAAACAAACACTGTCTTCAGGCAACTTTGAACTCTGCAAGTACAAAGCAGAAGTCTCAGCATCACTGGATTTCAGCTCCTGACTTATCCTCCAGAGCACATTGGTCCTCTTTGTAACAGCAAGATCTTAGCAGGTCTTTGGCAATTCATGATCAATGGAAGGGATGGGCATGAAAAAGGTACATGGAAAAGGGAAGAGTCCTGCTGTGGATCTCTGTTACAATATTGTCACAACAGCACCTATGGATTTCAGTGTGGAGTGAGAAAGGTTAAAGTTCATCCTTGGCATTAACAAGATGCTGCAGCGGAGGAACTGGCATTGCGTGATCTCTTAGCAACTGGTCCTGTGACCCCTCAGGGCTGCCAAGGAGTCTGTCACCTGTAAGGTCTGCACCAGTGTAATCCTCCAGCAGGCCAGCATCTACTGCATGGCGCTGGAGTCTCTTGCTCCCCACAAGCCCTTGCATTCTTACATATCCCTGCTGACAGAAGGGGGGCAGCTTCTGACGGGTGAAGGCAAACAGGAAACAGGATTCTGTAGGAGGAAGGACCAAAAATCAGACTCAGCAGAGATACCCTATAGAGAACAATTCCTATGAATGCTTGAGAATGCATTCAGAACAAAAGGGAGGGAGGATCAGGGAAGGTGACAGGAGTCTCCCACCTGGCACCCTGCCCTGGATGGCAGCAGAGTAACCAACTTGATACTGCAGAGCTTGAGAGATGTAGGATGGCATCTCTAGCCTGCACTTTGAGAGAAAAAGGAGCTGGATTTGAGTTTTTAGCCCTTTGTCATCTTCTTGGTAGCCCAAAATTGCTTCCCTCTGGGTGCCAAATGGGATTCCTGCATTAGGTTCCCAGAGCAGTTCTCCAGCATAATATCCCAGCACTCCCACTCCCACTCAGCAGCATGAAAACAATCCCATCAGCAATATGTGAAAACAGAACTGGTACCCGACAGCACAAAGGAACATTCAGGTAATGGAAGAGGAGGTAAAACTGCAGCTAGAAAAGGGATTGAATTGAACCTCATATAGCTTTCCCTAAAACAGGGTGTGCTGCAGGCAGTCACTTTCTTTCTGGTGGTGACCAAGAGCACAAGCTATTTGGGAACATACACACACACCAGCACTTCTCACTGTCTGGGGAGCACACCAAAGAGGTGGGACTGACTGGGAGATCACTAGCTCATCACAGAGAGATCTCAGCTATTTGCAGCAGAGATTGCTCCTGTTGCACATCCCTCGCATCCCTCCTCTTCCTGCTGCCACCTCCACTCATTGCTCAAATTACCTGCAAAGAAATTGCGCAGGTCAGTGCCGAGGCAGTTCTCCAGAAAACGTCTCAGTGGCAGGATGTGAGCATTCGGGGCCGTCCAGTCTGTCAGAAAATCCTCCACAATGTGATGGATGGCATCTGGGCGGGGAAGAGACCAGTTGGGGGGGCGAAGTCTCATCTCCTGCTCTGCCAAGAGAACATTAAAGGAATCTCTCAGAATCAAAATGGCATTAAAAAAGGCTTGGGGAGAGGAAAGCAGCAATGACAGCTGTTCCAGCTTTTGTCTTAGCCTTCTAATCCCTACCTTACTTTCATTTGCAATACCCTTTGCTAGTTCCGTTCTGAACAGCCCTGCCACTCTACAGCTGGCCCTTATCCCTCCCTGACTGCAGCACTTCCTGTCATTTCAGTTTTGTACCTTCAGCCTGGTTCCCTCTGGTTAGGGACTGCCAGTCAAGCTGAACTGTGTGTAAGCTTTAATGCTACTACTCATCACACTGCTCTCTGAGCAAGTCAGGTCAGAGCCTGACCCTATGTTTCTGAAGATGAAGTTTCAGCACACTCATTGCCCCAGGAAGTTTATTCTGAGTGTGTTTGTTTGCTGGAGGTAACATTCATCTTCAAACTCTTGCCTTTGGCTGCCTCCATCACTACATGACCCCTCAGACCTGGGCAGGCCACAGAGAGCAGCTTCCTTTTGGCAATGACACTGAACACCCCAGCCATGACTGCCAGGACTCTGTAATACACATGCTTTGCAGGGTGCCAGGCAAATGGAAGTAATGTTCATCACTGCCTCATGACTCTGGAGTCTTTTGGGGTATGGAGAAGTTCCCAGCACCCTTGTTTGTCTCTCTTCTCAAATGTGAGGTCTCTAGTCCTACTACTCCATTTCTGTATGACTGATGGGAACTTCTTACCATTTTCCAGCTTTTTCTTTAGCTCATGCAGTGATGTCACAGAGGATGGACATGAAGAAAGTGGAGAAGGAAGGTGTGCAATGCATTTGCGTACCCCCTCTTTGGCCCTGAAGTATCTTCAGCCCTCTTGATTTTGCTCATATCAGATAATTAGCAAACAGAGGCTGGAGAACTTACCTGTTGGGAGGCATTTGTAATAGTAAATAACAGGGTGCAGAAAGTTGGACTGCCAGGCATGCTGTGCCTCCCCTACAGCTCGGTTGTAGTAGAAGACGTCTTTATCGGCCCCAGAGAAATTTCTCCCGTACTCCATAATGATGACAAACAGTCCACTGGGAGCTTTTCTCCCTGTCTGTGCTTCCAGCTCAGCCAGGACTCCAACTGGGTATTCTTCGAGGTATTCAAATGCTGTAGCATTCCTAAGAGTTGCAACCACACCTGTGAGACTTTTCTGTCTGTAAGACTGAGAAAAACTAACTGTGATCCAGCACTCCCTCAGCTGACAGAGGCTAGGGCCAAAAAGCCATCAGATGATAATGATTTTTTGTCATTACAGACCTGTGCTGGACTTGATGCAGCTCTTACAAAAGCTGCATATACTATTACAAGACTCCATTATATTCCCAGACCATTTCCCAGATATCTCTCTACATTAGCACAGCTTAGGGAAAGCTTTTCCCTGGGGACAGTGAAAGGGTACTACACCTCTGAGCCTAGCAGGAAGTTCTGGACCATTTCAGTCATTTAGGAGAGGGAAGTAATTGGCAGAATGGGATTTGGCGACATCAGTTGGGGCAGTGGTACAGGGTTTGAGGTGGCTACCGACATGATGCTGATGTCCCTAGACAGCAATGGAACAATTTGTATGTGGCACCGTGGGAAATAATGGTAAAGAAAAGGAATTAAATGATGGAGTGCAGTGCTGGGAATAATTACTCACTCACTCACTCTCTCAGCAGTATGATGTCAGCCAGGACACTGAACATCTGGTAGAGGCCTGAGGCCTCATTCACCCGCTTGATGATGGAATTGGTCAGCTGTGTAATAGGGTAGACTGTGGATGGCCAGGGGACACTGTGGTGACGGTTTTCCAATAGGTGGTGGACTGCACGAGCTAAGACATTGAGAGAAACAAAGGCATCTTATTTAAAAATCCAGGCTTACACTTTTAAGAAACTTGATCACTCCACTGTGACACACACAGATACTGGCAGGACACAATAAATAAGCTTCACAGTTCAGCTGTGCTCAGAATCTCACACTCAGATCACTGCTAATTGTAGTAGAGAGGCCCTCAGAAAGCTGAGGCAATACTAAGTGGTTGGGAAGGGGGAGAGGGGTCTTCATCGATATTTCATTACTTCTGGGCAGCCCTTTAATGAAAAGGATGGGCACATACACACAAACACACAAATTCTCTCTACTGCCCAAGCTGCTAGGTTTTAACTCCACAGAACAGACCTCTCACCCACAGCATGTCACGAGGCAGAGCATCTGGCTGACAGAAATGTATTATGTTACATAAATAGGAGACAATGGGCAAGAGAGACGCAAGACAAAACAAAGACAGACAACTAAAGACTTCAGATATGACCCCAAATCACTTCCATGGCCTCTCCTCCACTTCAGACCTTGCTATGCAGCTGTAACTTGGCTGTGTGTTATTATTCTCGCTGCTAGCACCAGATTAAGGGCGATCTCTTTCCAGCAGTAAGCCATGAATTTTTCCTTTGAAGTCTAGAGCTGAACCCCAATCTCTGCCCTTTCTGTACACCCCATTACTCACTTGTATACCGGAATCCATGGATGAAGCCCCCAGCAGATTTTCTAAAGTCAACAGAGTGGCTAGCAGTGCCAAGAACAAAGAGCCCCCGAGTGCCTCTAGACTCATAACTGGGTTTGATCTGAGGATACTTCTTTTTATTCCCTTTTCCTGGCATCAGTCTAAGGGATCTAATGTGCAAAAGAGAAAAGCAGGCTGTCAGGAGGGAGAGGGATAGAAAAATAAATCATTTCTGATGAGACACAAGTTAAACTGTAGTCACTTTGAAAGATGTGTACAGAACTTCATGTCTCCACTGGGTTCAGTGGGATTTATTACTTTCCCTAGCACTTGAAGTCAACACGTATCTTCCAGAAGCCAAGTGTGCTCATTTCAAGATAGTTCTGGACAAGATCAAATTACAGTCTTAGCCACTGACAGTGAATTTTAGAAGAGAGCAGAACTAGCAGAACTAGCAGAACTAGCAATAGCATTTTCAGCTGTAGGAGACAAACTAAGATGGAGTGAAGAGTGCATCGTCAGGGACAAAAAGCAGACAAAACCTTTTGTACTGATCCGCATCCATACCATCCTCATTCAAAAAACAGCTAACCACTTCCATGTGATCTGGGGAGTCAAGATCTTCAGTTCTAAAGGCACAAGCCTTTTCTGTATGAGCCAAGTCCCAACAACACCATTTGCTCAGTCCTACAGCCTGTCTGTCAGAGGACAGAGGCACACATGTTCCCACTGGGACATGGACGTAGCTGCAGGGTGAACAAAGGACTGTGCAGCACCAGGTGACTCAGAGCACATGGGGGACCAGGTAGTACTGCCAGGATAAGAACCATGAGCACCCTGCCTGCCCTTCCCATTCCTCTCTGGTAGGGCCTTTCATAGTCTATTGCTATAGATACCTCCTTCCCTGTAGATACTGTTTTTTCCTCACCTGTTGTATATAGAGAAGTCAAATTTCCAGCCCAGACAGCGAATGACACGGTCATAAGGTGCACGGGTGGCAAAATTATCCAGTTCGTCCTGCGGGAGGGTGATGGAGTCAATGCCTGCGCTGGTGTTCCTGTTCTCCAGGTAGAACCGGAGCGTGATGTGCAACTTCCCTTTCTTGTCCTTGACAATAGCCAGATCTTCTAGGTCGCCCTCCAAAAGCCCATCAAGAGATTTCAGCTGGTATGTATCCAGCAGGCCATTGTTAATTGCTCTACGAATGAAGGGGAATGTAAGAAGCGCTACAAGAAGGGAGAAGAGGTGGGATCCAGGGTTCATCCCAGCTCCTGGAGACTGGACAAGTTTACCCAGGATCCCACACTCCTCTTCAGTGTAAAAGTTATCCCTAGTGCCTCAGGGCTAATGGGAACAGCGCTGGTAACATACGCGGACAGGCAGTGCTAGGCACCACTCCTGTAACTCATCAGGGTCGTCCCCTGTGCACCTAGCAGAAATAAAAGGGGAGCCCAACCTCTTATCTGGCCCCATTCTTGAACAGTCATTAATGCATTAATTTTCACAGCATTCCTGCAAGGTGCAGGAATGCTATTAGCTTCATCTGAAAGATGGGGCAGAGAAGCACAGAGAGCCTAAGTAGTGTGCTCACTGTCACCTAGGAAGTCTGTGGCAGAGCAAGTAGCCAGATGTGGATCTGCTGACCCCAGACTTGTACCCTGATCACTGTGCTGCCCTTGCAAAGGAACAACTTGGGAGCTAGCACTTTTTATGATACACTTCTGCGGGAACATCTCTGTGTTTCACACAGACCAGTGAAGAGCT
Source organism: Apteryx mantelli (assembly GCF_036417845.1). Taxonomy (NCBI): domain Eukaryota; kingdom Metazoa; phylum Chordata; class Aves; order Apterygiformes; family Apterygidae; genus Apteryx; species Apteryx mantelli. The sequence goes on from NC_089978.1 coordinate 163,848,856, forward strand.
CTCAGAAAGTTCCTATGTGCAGCACCTGCAAACCTGGACTGGTACTAAACCAAGGACCTAAACATAAAAGGCCTCGTGTTTCCTTAGTGACCCCCAGAACCACAGTGCCTGGTGTGCCAGTCCAACTAGTCTCCTGGGCAAGAAGTGATTCTCCTTTGTTAATACTCCAGCTGCATTAAAAAGAGGAAGAACAGTTTCCTACCTCAGGTCTCCAACGTAGTGGGTGGCCCAAGAGAGACGAACACGGGATCGGCTCACCATGTGGATAAAATTAGTGACGCCCAGAATGTTCTCTGCTGTCTCAAAGGCAGAGTTCCCTCGGCCCAGGATCAACACAGTTTGGCCAGCAAAATCCTCTGGATTGATGGACACAGTCTCATAACCCTCTACATATTCTGAGCCAGGAAAGTTTACCACGTTGGGGACCCACGTACCAGTGGCTACCAACAAAGAGCTGCAAAACCACAGATAGCATTAGGGCATACAGGAATCAGACCATCTTTCCATCTCATCACTCCTCCCTCCTCCCATTGCAAAAGACCATTGTAATGTGCCACCTCCAGCCACAGTGAATCAGCTGCTTAGTGCAATTGGTGCTCTGGTTTGGACAGAAACCTCTCCCCAGCTTCAGTTAATGACCTACTCCTATTTTCCCTATCACTAAGCCAATGAAGACTAGTAATGTAATTTTAGCAAAAGTCCATGCATAGGCTGCGCATATAATCTCCACTCTTTTCCTAAGTCTCCCTTAGTTGTTTGTAAATGTGCATGTATTGCTCATACATACTCACGGACAATATATATTACAATACCAACATGTTTCATAGGTTGATTATATGCTGCATAAAAAATTACTTCGATTTAAAATTTGCATTGCCTTTTAGTAGTGGAACACAAGTAATTTTAAAGTAGGATAGAAAATGGTTTCAGTATTTTAAAACTTAAGTACTACTCATAAAATATATGTTATCAGAATTAATACTAATCACTAACACTAAAAGTATGGTAATCTTTTTAATATCTCACTGTAGGAACTTCTATGTAAATTTTAGGGGAATTTTTATGACATAGAAGGAAATATCAGCTCAGGCTAGCAGCACTGTCTACTGTTCCAGCCTCGTTCATACAGCTCCTGAGAGTAACTCATTCATGATGTGTGGAGTCCCATATTACATGTCTGTCCTTCCATGCTTGCCAGCCAGTGTACCTCCAAGTGACAGCCAGCATGACCTGCTGTTCTAGATCTGAGATTCTCACAAGAATTGAGAAATATATTCCATATGCTCACATATGGAATATGTGAGCTCACATAGAAGCTCCATATGCTTCTAGATTATTTATAACAATGTAATTCAGTAGCAGTACAGGATATGCATGTGCGGAGTATGACAAGAGGAAGGGTAATTCAGAGATCTGTCCTGCAAGTAACCTCGACTGTGTTTTCTCATAGTCTGCTCCCTCTTTCACAACAGCCCCCCTTTTCCCTGATTCCCTTCTGTCTCTCCTGCTCGTTCCATGCTACCAAAGAGCTTGAGCTTGCTGGGGCATATTTTAAATACTGATTTTTTTAAACACATGTGGGTTAACTGAGGTGGGCTGTCACTGTACTGATTGACACATTTTACTGTGAGGGCTACAGAGCCCAGAGAGGCTGTGGAGTCTCCTTCTCTGGAAATATTCAAAAACCGCCTGGATATGATCCTGTGCAACATGCTCTAGGTGACCCTGCTTGTGCAGGGGGGGTTGGACTCAGACAATCTCCAGAGGTCCTTTCCAACCTCAGCCATTCTGTGATTCTGTGTGATTCTGTGACACAAGTTTGTAATAAAGGCAGTAGTGGCTAAGGCGAGTACAGCTGAGTTATTTTTTCACTGAAAGCAAGTATCTTGTGATAGAAGAAGCGATTTCAAGCTTACATATACGGCATGGAAATTTTGGTGGTGAAAACCACAGGCAGCGAGACAGGTCTGTGAGCTGTGGAATGCGAGGTGCTACCACAGACCGAACCAGCTGCAGTTCAGCAATGCAGACTTCTCCTCTGACAGCTCCTTATTGCTCATGAAAGGCAACACTTTCCCAGGAGCAGTTTTTTTACCCATCTGCCCCACTGATCATTGCAAAATTTTTTTGCCAGGATGGCAGATAAACCTTTGTACAGCTCTGAAAGGCTATGAAATCTCCATCCTTGGAGATATTCAAACCTTGACTGGACAAGGCTCTGAGCAACCTGATGTAGTTGGCCCTGCTTTGAGCAAGAGAACAAAATGACCTTTACGGGTTTTTTTCCAACCTAACTGATTCTGTGATTCTGTGACTCTAAATACACTCGTGGAGAGCTGTACAGATAGTCCTCAGTTTGCCCGTTACCTGCATTTGTAGTTCTGTCTGTTCTGGTCCATCAGGATGAAGTAGTGGCCGTTCCAGGCCTGCTGATCTCTGTCTAGCGTGACGTGGACAATGGCCGTGTTGTACTGGACCTGCAGCTTCAGCAGGGAAGCAAAGTCTTCCAGATAGCGCACCATCGTGTCGGCATCGGGGAAGAAGTCGTGGGAGTAGTGTCGGAAAAGCAGCCGGTGGTCGTGGCTGAGGAGCGAGTTCCAGTCGTGGCGAAGGTTGAACTCGCTGTTGGATTTGCCCGTATATTGCTTATTGATGCTGATGAGCTTGCGATGGCGAGGATACAGGGTGAAGAAGCTGCCGGGAGCGTGGCTGCGCTCAAAGACTACGTAGTCCCTGCCGGCTTGCTGGAGGAAATAGGCTATCTGCAAGCCTGACGGGCCAGCCCCGATGACGCAGTAGTCGTGGTAGAGAAAAGCAGTGGTGCAGACAGCGCCTGTGCACAAGGTGAGCCTCAGGAGCGTCCCCCAAACTGCCCGGGCCATGGCGGGAATGGCAAAGCCAGCTCTGTTGGAGAAAACCCCAGAGGCGAGTCACTGGGGGCAGGAACTGCTCCAGCACCCAGCTCCCCCTGCGCAGGGTCCCAGCAGCACCTGGCATGTGACTGGCAGTGCCTGGCCCCATCCCCATCCCCATTCCCATCCCCATCCCCATTCCCATTCCCATTCCCATTCCAGGGGCACCGCTGCCCTCACAGCCTTGCCCCACCAGAAGAGCACTGCTGATGGGAGGAGGCAAGGCCCCAGGGCACCAGGAGCAGGGCCTGGCCCCTCTCCCTGCCAGCCAATGGCAAAGAGGGTCTGGATTCTCCAGCCAATGGGTGGCACCACACCACAACCCCCTTCTCCCTGCCAACCAATGGGAAATGGGCCTGGCTGCCCCAACCAATGAGTGGTGTTGCATGATGACCCCACCCCCCCTCTCCTGCCCCCCAATTCCATGTCAGCCAATGGCTAAAAGGAGCCTGGGTCTTCCAGCCAATGGGCACACTGAGCCCCCTGCTGCCCCAGCCAACAGCAAATGGAGTGTGAATGCTGGAGTCAATGGGTGAAGCCCCTCCTTAGCCCCCTTGCTTCACTGCAGCCAACAGGAAAGAGGGAGCAGCTGTCTCCAGCTAATGGGGTGCAAACTCCTCATTTCCCCCACTCCCTGTCAGCCAATGGGAAAAGAAGGCACTAGCTGGCCCGCCAATAGGGAGGAGGGGCCCCCTGTGCTCTCCACCCCTTCCCATTGGGGGAGAACGCACATTGCCCTCCCTCCCCAGCCAATGGGAACAGGGCTTGGCCCCAACGACCCCCCCCCCACCTCCGCCCAATAGAGACAGGGGCGTGGCCGGCGCCCGCGAGCGCCGCACGTGATGTAGTGACGCACCTGGCGCGCCGGGCCGCCGCGAATCGATCAGGCCGGTCCCATCAGCAACCACACCTGCACCATAGAGTTCCGGCCGCTCCGGTCCTCCTCCACCGGGCAGAGCGTACGCCACCAACGAGCGAGAGGTGGTCAGAACGCCCGCCCGCCCTCCGCGGGAGGCGCACGCCCCGCCAGCAGCCGGACGAGTGCCGCGCCCCTCGCATAACGGCCCCGCCCCCCTCCCAGCCGGGTCACATGACGCCGCAGCCGCTTCCCACCGCCGGCTGCGTGGCGCCGCCGCACGCGTATCACGTGTCCAGAGCGGGGGCACTTAAAGGGCCAGGAGCCCTCCCCCTCCCCTCCAGCGGCACCCGCAGCGGGAAGCACCTCGAGGGAAGAAGCCCCAGATTTTGGCATGCACAGGTACGAAGGGCGGCTTGTGCTGGCTCCAGCTTCAGCAACAAGATTGCCCTTCAAAAAATGAGAGGAAGAAAAAAATCCTTAACTCCCCCTTCTTTACTGCAAGGGAGTATGTGGGAAAAGGGACAGCACAGCTGCCAGACAATACACATAAAGCCAGCCATTCAGTTCATATAATTTCTCTTTTTGTTCCACATGGTTATTTTCACTCCAAAATTTCCCATTATGTTCCTTTCATTCTTTCACAGTAAATTTCATCATAGAACACAGAACACATTTTAACAGAACAAAGTAACTTTATTCTGTTTTTCTTTTTTTTTTTTTTTTCCTTCCAGATCTCCAGAACAGCATGGTGCAAAGATTGACCCATGATCCCACCCATCAACAGCACAGGAGAGGGATGACTGTCTGGGTCACATTGCAACCCCCATTATCCAACCACAGGGTTCAGCTCTCTTCCTCTGAAAAAGAGAAGAAGAACAATAATGGAACAAGTGCAGCTGGGAGAGAAGAGAAAAAACACCTCTCCCTCCCACCCTCTTCCTTTGCTCAAGAAAATGCCACAGAGAACAAGAACAAAAAGAGAAGTCAGACATTTAAAGGCAAGTCATCCCCCCTCAACTTGCCTGGCCTCCTCAGCCAGTGCAAAGCTGTTTATTAGTCAAGGCCACATACATGTAATTTGGAGTTAGGCAATTTACATTCTTGAGCAAATTATGCAGCAACTTTAAAATTTCCATAATAAAAAGGAATAGCTAGCCTAACTTTACAGTGCGCACACACACACACACACACAAAAAAGTAAGGTATTTTTCCACATCACAGGAGCAAGAGTTCCAAGCCAAATGGCTTCCCACAGTGAACAGAAAGCACCTAAACTGCATATACCAGGCATCATAAATTGTTTTAGACAAAGGGCAAGATAGCAGCTGTCCAGTTAGACATTAGGACTTCTCCTCCCAAACTCTCAGGCTTTCAGACTAGGGATCCCCCAACTTCTTGATATTCACTTAAAAGAAACATTCATTGAATTGTCTCACTCATGGTAAGTAGTAGCACATTTTTAATGCTTTTTTTTTGGTATTCATTCCCATTTCTAGAACTGTAGTAAAAAATATCCTGATGTCAGCAGCAGTCAGCATCCACTACTGACTGAAATTAATGAGCACCACACATCAAATCCTGGCAACATTTAAAGAAGCACTCCTTGGCAAGTTCCATTTTCCTAGTCAGTGCTCTGGACCTGTCCCTTCTCCCCACCCCCTTAAAAGAAAGAAAGAAAAAAAACAAAACAAAAACAGTCCTTAGTACCCACACAGAGGCACAACATCTGTACTAACTCTCAGCTCTTTTTACTTACCTTCTTGGTCCTTCCACTTTAGTATTTTCTGAATGTCATTAACATACATCATCTCCATCACTAACTTGACAGATGTGTGGCCCTGAGGACGTTCATTATACTAGTCAGATCTAATCCTTAGATCTAATTTTAACCTTATATTACCCTTTTCATCCAGATCAGTCAAATCACTGGAAAGTAACTATCAAGCACACTACAAACCTTCCTCTTCCTCCTCTTCCTCTTCATCTTCCTCATCTTCATCAGAGCTGAAGGTGCCATCAGGCAAGCTGTAGATACGGATCACTTGCTTGTTGGGGTCTTTGAGGATGAGGTACTTTCCCTCATCTAGTTTCATGCAGATGTCAATGACACATCGCAGGATGCCCCAGGCATTCTCTATACTCAGATTAATCTGGCTGGCAAACTCATTTGGCTTGAACTGCTGCGTGCCCAGGATCACATGTCGGGCAGAGTCCTTCACATGGTAACGAGATACATACCTAGCAGGACAAGAAAGCAAAGGAATATTAGGAGACTCAGCCCATCCAATGTAAGAACACCACCAAGAGAAGCAGTGTGATTATTTCTGCGTTGAGCAGCAAGAACCATCCTTACACTGCAATACTGAAACCTGACAGGATCTCCTGGCTACAAGCTGTTTCCACGTCTGTCAGTAATGTACCTGAAATCCTTCCACTACCTCAGATCAGAAGACAGAAGAATTAGTTCCACAAATAAAAATTTTGCAGTAGCATGATTAGCAGGGAGTTTGGACTCAACAGATGCGACTGAATCAGTCCCATATCACAAGGATGGAATCCAGAAGAACTGCAGAGCCACCAGAATTGAATTAGCAAATGCTTCTCACTAGCCCCAACCAAAAATAAATAAATAAATGTATATAAAAAAAAACATGTATTGCAGTAACAATCTGGTAACACTTCAACAGAGGCAAAATAAACAGTGCAGCAGCCACTTCATCTGTTTTGATATCTACCAATGAGTCCTAGCTAAGGGACTCACATCTGCTCTGTGCTGGTGCTGTGCAAAGGAACCACAGAAAATCTACTCTGACTGAGACACCTGGGAAACTGCATGCCTGGAAGAAGCTAGCACACAAAGCAGCTCATTCAGGCCATCAATAATGGGACACAGACTCACTGATTCTAAGCTGATTCTAAATTGGTGGAAGGGAGGTACTGCCACAGCTCAATTTCTCAGTAATGATGCACTAAGGATCTCAATCAAATTCCTGACAGGTAGCACAGTCTTTGGATTTATTTCCCTTGTTGGCAATCTCAGAAGTGAAGAAGTTGTCAAGAACTGCACAGGCCGCCTGCCTCTCACTTGTGTGAGGTCTCTCAAGGTCACTCACAATGGGTGGCACATCAATCAGATGCTGAGGGGAAGCAGCTTACACAAAGGCCAGGGTCACCACTGACAACACTCACTGCAGGCTCTCTCTGCACACTCCAAATGTGAGGCAGTTCTACAATTGCTCACATTCTACAAATGGTTTGACAAATACTGTGTTAAAACAATGGAAAACGCACCCAAAAGATGTTTGTTGTTAAAATCCTGTCTTACCCGAGTTTAAGATATTCTGATCCAGCCAGCAGCGCACAACATGTCCAACGGGCTAATTTGTAGCTGTTGTTTTTCAACTCTGTGGCAATCACGGCTCCTCTCTGAGAATCAAGCTTCTGGCGCCAGTCTACTCCATTGCAATACTGAGAGGAAAATCAAAACCAGGGTCAGTCTAACAAGCCAGAATCAGTCATCTCTTCAGCCATCTTGACATGATGCAGGAAAGTTTTTTGTCTACCCTTTGACAGCATAACAAGAGAATCCAGACAGTAACTTAAATCCCTTGCACAGGGGAAAGGGAGAAATGAGAACAGCATGTATGGCCAACAGACGTAGAACTAGTTAGGAAGGGAAAAATCTGAGAGGGAAGAGTTCACGAGGGAAGCATTTGAACAGACTTGCTATTGCAAAAAACACAGGAACAGAAGAGGGTTCCAACCAGCTACCTTGTTTCTGGGGGAGAGACTACCAGCACTGCTTGTCCACCAAAGTTACGTTCCTTTGATGGAACGTAATAACCAAGGGGACACCATCAGATGTTTGTCTCATCTTGCCTGCTATACCTGGTATGTCAGGCAGCAGTGAAGCAGTAAGAGCTAGCTTTGGGATCTTGTTCTTCCTCACCCTGGAATCCCATTCGTTCAGTGTTTTGATGTTGATGAATGACACCTCTCCATTAGCTCCCGTCATCACTCCATCGTGTTCACAGCGGACAATGAGATCTATATCATCTCCCAGCTTCCACCTTCGGTATCTGCAAACAAACACTCCAGTTGGTTATTCCTGACCCTTGCCCTCTTTTAGAGCTATGCAAGTACTCAGCAAAGTTCTTTCACCCTCCATCTGTCCACTGTGAGGAAGTCCAGGCATCCCTCTCACAGTAAAGCTACAGCACTACTACTGACAAGTTTTGCCTGCAAATCACACCAATAGCCTGCACCCTTGCCAAACCTAGGCATCAGAGATAGAGCAATGTACCTGTACGCAACAGAGGCTACTTCATTTTTATCCATGTCATCCTCCACAAAGGGGTTTGGGTTGGGAAACTTGTATTTTTCCTTTCCCTGCAGAGGAAAAAAAAGAAGGGCACATCAGGAAAAAAACAAAGGAACTACCTCTATAAGACAAATGCTCTCTTACAGCAAGAATAACGAATCTCTTTTACATAGAAAGAGCTTAGAAAATTAAGACAGCTAATAAGAAACCTCTTCTCCACCTTAGCCACTTAGCTATAAGCATTATTTCCATTGGCACTTCAGCTTTGCTATGCATACTCAGAAGCCTGCCTGCTTCACCAATGGGAGTGGAATTTCCCATTTGTGAAATAAAGTGAAAAATTTTCTATAAAAAGCACACTGCTGACCCATCCCACCTCTTTCAAAACTCAAACAATATTAGTGTGAAGTATCTTTGTCAAATAAAATGTTTTTGTGCTGAACAAACTGTATTAATAAATCCTTAATAAAATCTCTCCTTGAGACTCTCCAAAACACAGACCCTACTACCCAGGGCTGTTTGACCGTACCATCCTCAGACACTGTTGGGAGAAGTTATGGTTGATGTAGGTAGCCTCCATGGCAAGGTTGCGTGGAGAATTAAATGAGTTGCCCTCTTCCTGTGGTGGTTCATTAGCTGTTTCACTCACTGTCAGTAGGTCTGAGAAAAGAACAAGTCACAAGTGGTTATACCAGAAGAGTAACTATGACTCCTTCAAGGAGCTTCTAGCCCCATGCTGAAACAGATCAATGTTGAAGTTACCCTTCACAGCTAGTAACTGTACTGCAGCAGTCACACTGTTCCAACTATAACCTGGACACTGAGACATAGAATAAATTCAAAAATAAATAAATAAAATAAGCTCACCAAAATCAGAATTGTCCCTCTTGTCAAAGAAGAGCTTGGATCCAACTCTCTGGACAATGATGTCCCAGGAATACACAGAGCGAGTGCAACTCATCAGTGTGGCCAGGATGGCATCTGTGGCAAACACATTTCCTTGGGTCTTTGCCAGCTACAGAAAGGGAAGGAGGAGAAAAGTGTGTTTCAGCAATGTGAACATACATCCTTTCCCTTTCCAACCAAATTCAGTAGTGTTAGCAAACCAGACCGAATTTCTTCCCCCACTCTCAGAAGCAGATTACTAGACAAAGCATGAAGAACTGCCTAGCAACCCAGGTTGACTCCTGCTGCAACAAGGTAAAAGGAAGGTATTACAAGAAGTGAGCTGGCTGAGAAAAGTTCCTCATTGCTGGTAGTGTTGTAAGGAGAAATCTCCAAACTTCTGTCTTCTCCAAGAGCAGAAACTTCAAGAACCAGACCTCTAACCTGGATGTTTCTCTTCCAGTATGGCTCAAGTACTAGTCTGCCTACCTTTCCAGAATTATAGCTTTTCCTTGGCCAATATTCCTAATTTTGCATTAATCTATCTCTGCTTTGGATCTAAGAAAACTAATGGTTACCAGCTAAAGCTCTTTCCTGTAAGCATAGAGATCTGCAGTTTTTCTGCCCATCTCTTTTCTTACTCAGAGACATGTCTCTACTTGCAGACCCTTAAATTTGGTCCAACTGTGACAACAGGCCTCTAACAGCATGCAGTGAGAAACATACTACTGGAGTGTGCAAAATGGTAAACACACCTTTCGGATAACTGGGTCATCAGTAGTAGTGACAGTATGGAAGATGCGCTTAATGCTCCTCAGTAGCTTCTCATTCCTTGTTGTAATGCGGTCAAAGGCTTTATCATAGTATTCCAAGGCTCCACAGCACTCTCTGCAAAGATATGACAAGGCAATATTGATACCCCCATACAACAAATAACATCACCCATAAATACCACAGGATTGAGGTGCCCGTCAGGCTTTCCATTAACACTCCTGCTTTTGTGACTTCAGTGGGAACACCGGGCATGGGCCAGGAGGCCCTTGCCCTGCTACTTTCCAAAATCCAGTCAGGTCAGGAAGCAAGCACCCAGCTGTTTCTGAAACTCACATGTCCTGTGGCTCTGACACCTCCAGGTAGCGCATCTTCATCAGTCGAGGGAAGTCCATCTCTTCCTTCACCTCCCAGTCACTGCGAACTTCAACAGAGGAGTCACGAGGCTTCTGCTGTGCAGCGAGAGGGTAGACAGACAAAGAGACAGAGACACAGCACATCAGGATTTGTGAAAGAGAAGTTGCCTCATGAAAGCAGACAGAAAGCTAAACAATCATAGGGGTCAGAAAGCTAGTTTACCTGTGATTTTTGGTCCCATTTCTGCCTCACTCCAAACTGTTTCTGAAACTTCTTCTGTAGACGCAAACGGTCTCTAAAAAGGCAAGTATGTGAAAAGCCATCAAGACAAGTTCTAGATTCCTAGATGCCACAACCACTCCTACATTTCCAATTTACCAAAGGAACAATGCCTTTAGGCACCAAGCCACTGAAACATTTGCTGTTGATCAAAATGCCTGAAGCATTACAAGCTCTGCTCTTTACTTTGAGCAGTTCTTTAAATATTTTCTCCTCTGAAGACTACAATACAGCTTCCAAAAAGGGTATATTCCATTTTAAATTACCGTAGTCATTTTCTGAACTGGATTTAGAAACTCTCCTAAATTCTTAAGTAGCTGTTTGAAACCCATGCTTATAACTACAAGTGACTTCAGCAAAACACTGGACTTGAAAGTATCTTGAAGTTCTTCTTTGGTGACTGTTAGCTCTAGTGGTTTCTATCGCAGTAACTTAACCAATTTATCAAAAGCTTGTTGACACACTTTGTACAAGTACAGTATATTCATATCTGAGGCACTCACCTCTCCTTCTGCTTGGCACTCTTTGGCAGCGTCTGCATACTGAACTGCAGCATGTTCCGACGGTCCTTGTCTCTCCGAAGGTTCCTCTGTGAAAAGGGGACAGGGGAAGGAGGAAAAAAAAAAAAAGACATTTCAGTTATAAAATTATTGTCTACCACTCAAGCTCTCCTTCGGGAGTTTCAGAAAACAGGTGTTACCTGTGCAAATCGCATACGATTCCTCTGGTATGCGGTTTTCTGTGTTCGTGCCGTATCCACCAACTGGAAGCTAGTCTCATCCTCCTCATGAAAATATGCATATTGGCTTCCTCCACCAAACTGTGAAGAGTACTTGTCTGAAAATAAAACACAGCATCTTGCTACCAAGCTTCCAGGAAAAGATCAGGGGATGGGGGAACAAACCCCTCCAACTGCCTTCCCCCAAGTCTGATGCATGAGTTGGGACTGTCTGCCTTACACCACCACAGTTTCCTCTCCCTCCAAATCTCCAAGAAAAGCACTCATCATGAGGTAGTACAAAATCAGGAGTAAACCCTAAGGACAGGGAGAGCCCTACGGAGCTCTCCCAAGGGCGAGGCACACTTTTGAATATAAGCAGCTCTTGCTGAGGTATGTAGATAACCACTAGAGCTGGTACGAAACACGAGAGCAGGAACGACATTTGAAGTAAACTTTGCACAAAACAAATGACTGGAGCAGTCACCAGACATCACATACTTGTATATCTCTTATCCTGATATGTGGCTCCTGTCCAGTCTGCAACCTAAGGACAAACAAACAGTCAAAATAAGTGAGTAGCAACATGACATTCCCTGCTACTCTGATTTTACATATGCAGGACTTCAAGCAGCAAAAGCAAATATGGTTCTATGCTCCAGAATTAATCCTTTCAGTTCCCACCTCTGCTTGCCAGCCTTACTAATAGTTCACAACTGTGCTAATTAGGATGCACTACAAAGAATGTTTCAAGAACAATAACAGTAATTAGTAAAGAAGTTCTAAAAACAAAACATCAATACGATGCACAGGTGAGATGTAAGAAGGAATACAGGGATCGTTCAGCAGGTTAACACAGAGGCTGCCACCTTCCCTGGCTCCACATTATGGCATGATTTTAATACCTTTCCCAGGCGGTCTCCTTTACTGAAGGGCTGATATGGCATATCCCTGAACTGCTCGGGCACAGCACAAGGGCCCCAGCCAGAGGGGTTGTCCTGGATCACGGGTGTCACAAACTTGGCCATTCTTTAAACCTTCAGGAGGAAGAAAAAAGAAAAAAAGAAAAAGAAAAAAGCAAACAGAAAAGCTCTGTTTTTAAGTGGCGAGCCCTGTCAAGCGCCGTGACACCCGCTGCAGGCCAGGGCTGCGCTACGAACACCGCTGGCCGCGGCCCACCCCCTCTCGAGCAGGGCTCGGTGCCCCGGGAGGGGAAGGACGGGGCCTGCTTCACCGCCCGGGCCCAGCACTGGCCCCGCACGATGCCGCAGGCGGAGCGACGCGGGGAGCCGCGGCCTCGCTCCCGGGGTGGGTACTGGGGGGGGGGGGAGGGAACCTCGGCCCAACCGGAACCGGGGGCAGAGGCGGGGCCGGGGGGGGCCCCGATACCCGCGGGCCCGGGCCCAGCACGGCAGCGAGCCGGCCCCGAGGGCGCCCCCGGCGGCTCCTCACCTGCGCGGCCCCGGCGCGGCCCCGATGGCGGCGGATACGGCGGCACGAGCCGGCGGCGGCGAGGAAAGGGCCCTACGCAGCTCCGGCCCGCCCTTATCGCGTCATCGCCGCGCGCCGCCGCCGTAACGATCAAAAAAAAAAAAAAAAAAAAAAAAAAAAGGCCGCCGAGAAGCTTTTTCCACGGCGCTGCCGTAAAGCGTGGGCGCCCCTCCCCCACCCCGCCAAACGCCATACGTCATCCTGATGACGCCTGAGCCATAGAGCCGCAGGAGGGACTGGCTAGAAAGGCCGCAGCTCGCCGGCGGGCGGCAGCGAGCGCCCCATGGTGCGCCGCGTTCCCTCCACTATCCCAGAGTGCCTTGGGGCCGCGGGCCTGGGGGCGACGGGTCTCGGGGGGGTCTCGGTGTTGGGTCCCCCGGCAGCAGCGATTCTTGTGTCTGCCAGAGTTTTCCTCCTCGTCTTGCCGCCTGCTCGCAGGACTGAGCCTGTGGAGTGCCTCAAAGCCCTCTGTCAGCGCCCCGGGAGCTGCTCTGGGGGTGCCACTTCTGCTGGGATGGATGGGGTGGGGGCTCACGGTTCAGGTAAACCCGCATCACCTGTAGCTTGTGTTGGGGTTGAGTTAGCCTGTCCCGATGATGTCTTTTTGTTGTAACAATAACATTTACTGAAATCTCACACCCTCTTCATTACCTGCACAGAAGTATGTAGGATTAAGGAAAAAAATGACATTAATGGTAGTTTGAAAACCCATTGAAAAGCTTGGGTTTAGCCTTAAGTAGAAAAGGCTGAGATGAGGCATGACAAAGCCTTTCGGTTTGTACCAAGCTGTCACAAAGAGGAAGGAAACATTGTTTTCCCTGCCTGCTGAAGGTAGAGTAGAAATAGGGAGTTCAAACTGAAACAATGGAGATCTGAGTGAAATGTTAGAAATTTTTTTTCTTGTAGTAAAGTTGATTAAACTTCTAGAAATGTGTAACATCAGTAGGGGTATTTAAGCCTTGTTAAGCCAATATCTATTGGGAATGATTTTGATATAATTGATCTGCCAGGCAGCAGTGGAATGGCACAGATTGTTTCACAGAGTTCCTTGTTTCTTCTATCTATTACTCTCGTAGGGATACTTGAACTTCATGATCGCAGAGGTGACTGCCCCATATCAGAAGACTTTTTCTCTTTGACAGAGCTTGAGCACAAATTACTCTGCCTAAAATTGTGTATAGGAAAGAATACTGATCCTCAGCTTAGTAAAACAAATATTTATATGGCTATGGTTCAGTCCCCCCTTTCCAGTTGTGCCAGGCTGTTCTGCAGACATGAAATAGATTTACTGTAAAGTCTGGCAGGTCCTGTTTTCACAGTCCTGTTTTCACAGATAGACATGGAGACAGAAATTAAGAGATTTGTGTCTGTGATAAAGAACAGACTTGCGGGGCTCCTGACAAGAAGTATGTCAATAAGACAGTGCATCAGAATAGGAAGCATGATTTAATTCTATGCCTCTGAATTTTGTCAGACAAAATATTTTTTGTTAGCCTCTTGAAATAAAAATGTATTGAAAACTTTGTAATGCTTTTTTAGAAAAGTAGGTAGTCTTGATTGCAGTTGTATGATCATACAACTGACCTTGGTTTTAGAGGCTGTTACAAAATACTTGACTTTGAGGGGTAAGGATGTGTGAAAAGTGGTAATTGCAGTTGTCCCTGTTGCCTTCACAATATGGTATTCAATGTTTTGCATTGTCTCTGGTGGCTTTCCTTGACCTGCTAGAGGGGAAACATAGGGCTACAACTTCAGATTCAACTCCAGAGCCTCTCTAGGAGACCCTGAACAAGTCATTTGATATATCATATGCCTCAGGTTCCTGTCTATAACTGGGATATATTTCCCCCTCTCAGATGGTGAGAGCAAAAATTCATTGGTAAATCTTAGATGTTTACATATCAGAGTGACTGAAATTTTCTCTAACATTAAAAAGAGCAGGATTCAGTTTACAGCTGTCTTCAGCTCACAGGCTAAGAGCTAACTCTTTAGAGAATTTTTCTGGGTATCCTTAACCCAAGAAGAGTCTAGATCAATATTTTTCAGAAGGGTGTGCATTTTCTCCTTTATTTATAAATTCACCACTTTTAGTTCCTTTCTGAGAAAGAACGGAAGCTACAGCAGTCTCTACTTTGCCAGGATGCATCCCCATTAATCAGGAGTAGGATTATTAAATCAATTTTCCTAGCTGGTGAAAAAGCCACTTATAGAAATATAGTTTATAAAATACAATTTGTAACTGTCCCACCTAAACGGCCCTCCTGGGGACAAACGTAATGAGTGCTGGAATTGCCTCACTGCTCTCCAGTGGCAGCGCAGTGGATTCTAGCTCCAGATGACTCCTGCAGCACCCTACCAACTCCCATTCCCTGCCCTCCCCTACTTGGGTGCTGGGCTGAGTAGGCTCAGAAGGACTCTGGCTGTGGGAAGTGGCCATGCACACCTTTGGGACTGCTGTGGCTGTATTCCAGCCTATAACTAATTTCCTCATTATCTATCTATGTGGAACAGATAAATACACTTTATTCAACTTGACACATTAGATTCAGTCTGAGCATTGCTATGTTCATGTCCTGCTTAGGAGGCAGTGATAAAAGGAGCAGGAAACCCCAAAGAGAAAACTGGACTAGGGATTGAATAAAGAGAAGCAATGACAAATGGACTGATAATTTAAATCCCTTTCACTCCCAATCCTGTGTGAGGTTCTTAAAAGAGACTGTAATGCTGCTGTTGTCTTCCAGAGCCGACAGATTATTTGCAGTTTGGCCTAGCCCAGCAAAATACCTTCTCTGGGGACAGAGTTGGGTACAAGGCATGATTCAGAGGGCAGAGCTTGCATAGGGAGTGTCCTGTCCAGAATAAATACTCCTTTGGGCTCCAACGTAAAGTACCAGTTTCTTATTTAGGGGAAAGTATTTCAGTTCTAAGAACATATTCCAGACTGGAAGAGGGTGAGATTCTCTGCCACATTTAGATCAAATTTACTGGGGGGGGGGTGGGTGGGGTGGGTGGGGAGTGAGTAGCTTTATCTCACTTTTTATTTAGCACCAGACACTGCAGCCTCTGATTTCCTGTCCCATGCTGTGGTCAGGGCTCCAGTGTTGTGTGCACCCCTCTGTTTCTATCTTCCTAACCCCAAGCACCATTTCTGCAAATAATTTGCCATCTGGCTGTTAGCTCAATGACAGGCATATGAGTTTCCCAGTGAAGTCTGGAGTTGCTCAGAATACACTTCCTTGCAATCATTTAATCATTAATCCACAATTCCAGTTAATCAATTAATTAATCAGGCTAATCAATTTTCCCTGGAAGATGCTTATGAGAACAGCCAGGATAAATTGCTCCTATCTGATTTTGCAGACTTGTTTCCCATTTCTCTATTTTGGGGATCTGCACTGGTGTTAGCAAATCTATAAAAGCAGGCTTGTCCTAGCATCATGGCTGTTCCAGTCCAAAGGCTTCATAGCCATAATCTAGTGCTTTCCCTCCATCTCCCACAGCAATTCAGGGCTCATTCAAGAGCTGTTGTTCTGTGGGCTGGCTGTGTACTGAACAGCAGACTCATCCTGCTGAGCAAGTACAATATGCAGCTCAGGCAGTATCATCAGAAGTTTACCGGATTTAAATGAAGGAAAGAAAATCAAAGCTCCCAACCTATTAGGGTCCTTTTCTAGAAGAAATGCTACTCTCTTTCCTAACTGGAGACACCTTAGAAAGCCTTAGGATAGGAGCTGCTTTCCAACTTGTGTGACTGTGATTCCCATTTGCTGTGCAGGACTTCTATTCAAAGAGGGGACCTGAAGACTAACGTTCATTGAAACACTAATTTCCAGTAGTTCCTTTTGTAGTTCTTATAGCAAATGCATCAAAATAGCAGATTGTTTCTTTTTTTTTAACTAGACAACAAGCACACTGTATGCCTGTACCATATGTTTAGTCCAAACCCAGAAACCAGAGAAAATAATCTTCAGCCTTAACACCTTCCCCCAGCTGAGAAGCCTAATGTTTACAAACCTCTTCAGATCAGACTGTTCTTCCAAAGTCATCTTTTCTAAAGTGGCAAGATTTAATGCTGGCTCCTG
Source organism: Apteryx mantelli (assembly GCF_036417845.1). NCBI lineage: Eukaryota > Metazoa > Chordata > Aves > Apterygiformes > Apterygidae > Apteryx > Apteryx mantelli. The sequence continues at coordinate 163,865,531 of NC_089978.1, forward strand.
GGTTCTCACTGCAGACGACCTTCACTGTATCTGAAGTGGCTCCTGTCACAGGCCAGCAACTATCTGGCTGCTCAGTTGCCCATAAGGATCACTGTACACCAGAAAAAGACATGTTTCAATTGCTCTCTCCCTCTGTTCACAGATTGAGAAGCCCTCCTACCTCCCTGGCATGTATTCCTCTTTGCATCTCATCTTTCCAGTTGCACTTTTAACTGCCTTCTCAATCTGCTGTTCTTCTGGGCCAAGTGCCTTCAGTGCTAAGTGTGGCTTCCTTTTGTGCTCCTTCTTCACCCCTCTCCTAAACTGCCTGGATGTTGGACTATAAACCTGCCTTTCTTGAGTGACAGTTGCTCACCAGCTTTTTCAGGGTGATGACTGATATGATTTTTAGAAATCCTGGAAAAACAGCCATAGAGCAACTTTCCTGTTTGTGTGCTGGGAATGTGATTTTGAATTTGCTGCCTGTGCAATCCATTTGGGTTGGTAGCAGGTGGCACCTGGCTGATTTGCTGCATGTGTTCAGACCAGTCATGTCTGTACAGTAAGGTCCAAGCAGGGGAAGGGCTGAGTGTATTCTTGGTAGAGGATAGTGCTTTCACCTCTAGGCTTTCTCCTTGTTCCTCCTTGAGCCGTGCTTAGTGCTCCCTACTTCTGCTGGGGCAGACCATCTCACTTCCAAGGATATATGGAAACCTGGCAAGCACAGGCTTCCTCTTCTTTGTAAACCATATTGCTTTTGCAGGCTAGATGTAGAGCTTTGCCCTACTTTAGCCACTCCTTTCATGCTACTAGAAAAAGGATGTTGGGCAAAGCTTCCTGGAATATATTCTAGGAAATATTGTCCTTCTCTGAATTAATACTGTCTCTTGCCTGGCTTTGACTATTTTTATTTGCACTGGCACCAGTGTCACATCTCTCCAAGGCACCTGTAACTTAAAGCTTCAGGACCTGGACCACATGCATTATCAAAGGGGCAATGTCTATCACTCTCTATCCTAGTCCTCAGCTGCTGAACACTGCCCTTTCCAGAGCTGTAGAAGGAGCCCAGGGTTCATCTGTCTCCACACTAACTGTTGGGAAGATTGTCTCCTTTGATCTGCATTCAGCACTGGATCTTATCTCAGCAGCCAACAGGCTAATTCCACAAATTTATTCTACAAAGCTCAATTAGAGCAGCTGGTGCCGGCAGTGTCCCTGCTGGCTCTGCGCTTATAGGAGAGGAAGGCTGGTGCAGTAGCTGGGGTATGGGCTTGGGGCTCCCCTGACTGAACTGCAAATCCCTGCTGCACTGCAGTCTTCTGGGCGACTCTCGCGAGTCACGTCAGTGGGAGTTAGGTACCTCTGTGCCATTCAGAATTGGGGCCTGGGTCATAGTGCTGGATGTGGGTGCTGGGAGGGACAGCATCTTCTTACCTCATCAGGGGGAGAAATACATTAAAGATAAAAGGTGCTTCTGAATGATGATGATGAGGAACCGTTTAAATAGAGGCAGAAGCAGATCATGACTGCTGCATCTGGGAAATGCTGTACAGACACGAACAGGAGCAACAGCAGGGAAAAGAATGGGGCTCTGAATGATGGTGAGTGCAGGGACTGTGATGACTCCTCACCACTTAATTAGCATTATGCCTTTTAACTGTGGGAGTCCTGCTCCATGCCCTGTGGTTCTGCAGTACCCAAGTTATATTCAGTACTGCCCTGAATTGGATCTCAGTGTATGTGAGCAAAACTGCAGGCAATGTATGGCATATGCAGGCTTTCTTTACAAGGGCCCTGCCCAGCACAGAAGCACCCACAGTTATTTCCTTCAACCTGAGCAGTGTGACAATAACCTCTGTGAAAAATCAGGATTTTTTGGAGCTAAATGTGCTGTACAAATGCTCCTGCTCAGCTGTCCCCCTTGTCCTCTGGAAAGCTTACTGCTTAAATAAACCAACCAGGCAAAACTAAGCAAGACATCAGGAGCTGAGGAAGAAAAACAGAATAAGCGATTTCTACTAGGGAACAGTGTCAGGAGTCAAGCCCCAGTTGCACAAGGCCTAGTTATCAAGGCAACTCTGTCTCCACAGAAGGGAGCTGAATGCAAGTGCTACCAGTATATAATATGCTATTCCCCTCCCCAATGGCTCTCTGACTCTGCTCTAGTACCTTCCTTCCCTCCGAGCTCTCTGAAGCAGCAATATTGGGCAAGCCAACCTTCCCTTTACCTTGCTGTCTGCAGGATATGCCACCTTCAGCCCCCAGCCTTACTTCCCCTTTCTCCCTCATCATCTGAGGCAGCGGGTTTTCAGTCTAAGTGAGGAAAGTCCCCACAAAAGACAGCAGGGGCAAGGGGCACACAGCAGTCCGGCAGGCCCACTGTTGACATTCCCTTCCCTGCCCCTCAGAAAGTCAGAGACGGGGTTGGCTGCCGCGCTTGGACAGGGACAAATGTGCTTCTTGAGGTATATGGTGTGCTAAGCCTCGAGGCTATTCCTTTCTCTCCTCTTGAGCAGATTTCAGTGCCATCTGCTCCATCCTGCCTTTGGAGGAGTCAGCTGTGTGCTTTTGTCTCTTCTGGCAAAGCTGTGCTGCATATGTCCCCTATTGGGCTTCAGACACCCCAAGGTAGCCGGGAAGGAGAATGCACAGTTTCAGCCTTGTTCTAGAAAACTCCCACTGCAGCAGGCCAAGGTGTTTCTCTCCTCTTCCCTGTCCTCTACCCCTCTCTCCGAATTACGCACTTCCCAAGGTCACAGCCTCTGAACCGAGGCAGCCAGATGGCCTTGGCTGTGCAGGAGAGGATGGGAAGGGCCTGGGGTGGTCAAAGGACCTATCCTGCACCTCTTGCTTCCCAGAAGGACACACAAACAGTGCCAAGGTGTCAGGGGAGAGCAATAGAGGTGAGAAAAGGCATAGGACAGGCACAAAGCTCCCAAAGTCAGAACTGCTCAGTGGGACTGTGCTTTTCTCTGCACGTGTGAAATATCTCGGAGCTGAGCTCTCCGGGACAATCCCTAGCGCAGCACCAGCCAGAGACTGGAGGAGCTGTAAAATTTAGGAGAGGAAAGGTTGGGGAGCTGATGAGGTTTGCTAATGGCCTTGGCTCTGCTCAGCAGGCAGCTTGTTAGGACATGCCTGCCTCAAAAACTACCACACCAAATTCAGTGCAACAGCTTTGTGTCTGCTCTCTCCTCCTAAAAATCATACCTTTCCCCCAGGCTGGCTAGAGCATGTCCAGGATGGGAATGAGCTGAATCGCTGTGTGCAACTGAGTTATATCATTGTGTTCATTCTGAGATTTCCTGCTGGAAGGAGGGGGAGCAGAAGGAAGCAGGTAGTGAGGAACCCTAGCAAACTGGAAGTTGCCCTGTGCACATCTGATGGCACATACAAACTTCGTTTTTGGTTAAAAGTCAGTGTTACCTAGTTGCAGTGTACTGGAGTGCATGTGGGAGCAACAGCTCTGCAACAGCTCCTGACCTACTTGTTTGATCTCCCTGGCACTTTCCTTCTCTTGTCTTTTGTCAGCTTGGGCTGTAAGCTCCTGAGTGCAGGGGCTGTACCCCTCAGTGGTATGGTTTTGAGCACACCTCGTGGTTGGTAACACTGCTTAGGAAAGCTTTAGCGAAAGACTTTTCTTGCCTTATCTTGGTGACAAAGAGGTCTTTTTAGTTCAAACACTCTGTAAGGCTTTATGCCAGGCTCTTCCCTGAGCTTTTGTGCTGGCTACAGCATGTCCTGACCAGTCTGCTTGCCTGGCTGGCCACCCCCTGCACACAAATGGGACTCTGAGTTCCGGTCCTGCTGCAAAGAGCTGGGAGATCTCTTGCAGGTTCACACTGTCTCAGAACTGTGCATCTGCTCTGCTTCCTGCACAATGCGGTTTTGAGACTTTCCTGCTATGCTGAGCTTGTCCCACAGGATGGCACTGCCTGCTAAGGAATGGGCAGAGAGGCCTTCACTCCTGGCAGGGATAAATTCAGAAAATTAAACGATGGTGGCAGATTCTGATTGACAGGTCCCTAGAGAGCAAAGTCCCTTGTTTTCTCCATCCCTGAGGGGATCAGGAGTGGTAGGAGGAGCAGCAGCAATGAAAACCTTTTCCCTAGCCCAGTGCTTTGCCCTTGCAGATCTGTTTCTGGGACTCAACCCATATCCGTATATCTTGACCCCTTTGCTGAAGCTGCCGATGCTGGGCCAGCTGGCTTCCAAGCGACTTTCCACAATGTCAAGGGCTGGTCACTGCAGAGGACAACAAGGCCTCCTCATGTTAGCTCTCATTGCGCACATGAGATGTTACATCCTCCTCATTCCACACCAAGGTTCCTAGCTCTGGTGGATCACTCTGTACCCCATTTCCTACCTCTGAATAGGCCCAGAGGTTTCAATAAAGGGCAAGCGAAATGAGGCCAGCAGGGTTTGGCGTCATTCACACATTACTCCTCTCCACAGTGTAAAACTGGCACAAATGACAACGCTCTGCCAGAACAGTTCACGTCTGCATCAGCTCTGCCAGAGCCAGGTCAAAGCTGGGATTTGCAGCCCGGGAACATGAGGGCTTTGTGTGCACCCAGACATCAGTCTTCTGCTTCTGTTGCTGTACCCACAGGAAGCAGTGCAGCCCAATGGCCCTCACTTATCCTGTGGGGCCCTCACATCAGCCCAATGCCCAGCAGCTCCCTAACTCCCCTCTACCAGCTAATGCTGCTGGTTGATTCCTTTGGGCCAGGGTATCCATCACAAATGCTGGAACATCACGGGTGTCCTCTCTAGCCTTGTGGACACAGATCCCTGGAAAGCTGGTCTGGGAGGATACTCCTGGTTATTGAAGGTAGCAGGGGACACTGTCAGTTGTAACCAGGAGCCCTGGGATTGCCTGCTGATGATGGTCACTGGGCTGCTCTAGTCTCTGCTGCCAGGAACTTGAGCTTTGCTTGTCTGTGCTGCCAGCAGAATGACTAAAGCAAGGCCAGGCGGTTCTCTTGCTTACGCTACTGCCTTTTAGCCTGCTGCTCATTTGCCTTCAAGGGACATATTTTGTGCTGGCTGGGCTGAAGACAGCCTGGGGCCTCTTGACAGCAGCTGGATAGTGTACTGGTGGGCTGGTTTGCTGCTGGGTGGACAATGAGGAAAGGCCCTTCTAGGACCTGTCCTAGGGCTCTGGAGAGCCCGTCCTGCGTAGGGCGCTCTGTTAGCGTGAAGGTGTGTGCCAGGCTTGCAGGAGCAATGGCTGGGCAGTGTGGGTTGTCTGTGCAGCCCAGGCCCTGCAGGGGTCAGCAACTGCTGTGTTGCATGAGCGGACTGTGTCCCTAGAGCAAGCAGGAAAGAAGAGGCAGCGTGAAGCCTGGCTCTGCACCCCGACTGGGGCTGTGACCACTGATGTCCCTGCCTCCCTCCCTGCAGTCAGTGTTTCCAGCCAGGGTGCACAGCCTTTTCTAGGGATCCTACGTGCAGGAGCATCCAGCCCCCTCTTTCCTTCCCCTGGCTGAGATGAGCCAGAGGAGACGTGCCTGCCCCTGCAGGCACTGCTGGAGAGCCTCCCTCAGAAGGGACTGGGATCAGTGCCAGCTCTGAGAGCCAGGTACTGGAGTAGACACTTCGGTCACCTCCCCATTTCAGGGAATAGAGGCAAGAGGCCTGGGGCAGGAACTAATGGCCACCCCAGTAGCCCCCAACCTGGCCGCTAGATGAGCCAGGAGAGGAGCTGGTGACATGATGCTGGGTGTTGCTGGTGACCTGCCAGGAAGGAAGAGGCATCTTCATGCATTCACCCTAGCCAGGCTGGTATCTCGGCTTCCACTCAGGCTAGAGGAGACAGGTCCTGCAGCAGAGAGGTGGCCATGGGGAGAGGTGGCGTGTATATGGTGCCTGATGCCTCGTTGATATCCTCTTTGAAAACATCCTTGGAGGTCCAGCTGTCGCCCTCATCCTCCTCTCCAAAGTGTCCTGAAGAAGCTCTTGTAGCCATGGAGTGGTGCCTTCCCAGCCAAAAAGGGCTCCCACCTAAAATACTTCCTGTTGCAAATTTGTCTGCCCTTTCCTTCCCCCCAAGCAGCTGTTCCTGTGTTGGTCTGTGCTGGAGGTAGCCTGGAGATTTTCCACTGTTAATACTGTGCAGCTCTCAACTCCAGCACTCCCCCGTGGCCAGTGATCTCCAGGTAGATGTGGGTGACCTTTGCAGAGTTGTGTCCCTGCACATACCCCTGCAACAGGGACCAGAAGCACTCCTCCACGTGGCAGTCCCAGGGCAGCCATCTTGCAGGGCTGGCCAAATGGGAAATGTTACAGTGGAGAGGCCTGGAGTGAGTGATGGGGCAGGCTGCATGTGCGGGAAAAGGGTGTTGATATAGGGCCCATCATGCCTTGCAGGACATGTGTGTTTGGGAATGGGGCACTCAGGAATACTGGACATCTGGACTACACACAGTGGCACCGTGAAGACTGTTGTAAAACCAGACTTTCTCCTCTCTTCTGGGGATTTCAGCTTTCAGGGCACTGCTGCTGGTCAGGGAGTTTGGGAACAGGACAGAGTAGTTACAGCTACAGATACCACCAGCTTCAAGAAAGGAAAGATGGAGGGTAAGGTCACCCAACCATGATCCTCCTCCCAAACCTGAACTGCTCTTTGAGCAGAGAGGAGCCTGCAGTGCTGCAGCACAGCTGCACGGCTGCCCTGGAGCTCTGCAGAGTCACCAAAATGCAGTACCAGTGCACCCTGTTTAGTCAGGACTTCTTATAAATACCCTGCCTGGATCAGCAGCAGCATACTTGGCAGCAGTCCCTGGAGGGTCCAGCTTCATGCCTCATCTTTGTGAGAGTGATAACTTGTTCTCTGCTTCTGGAGGGAAAATTCAGGCCAGTGGCATTTAATTCTTACTCCTTAACTTTATATAGGTCCTTGGACACTCATAAAATTTATCCTTCCTCTGCCTCCCTTCTCTACACAAACTGTCACCTCCTCTGTCTGTCTCTTTGGTGGGTGCCCAGAAAAGCCTGAAGGAAGGAGGGAAGAAACACCCAATAGCAGAAGGCACTGAAGGATGGGTCATCAAGCTGCCTTGTGGTTGTTAAGGCAGTTCTGCCCTCCAGGAGACATTTAGCTGTCCTTTGTCAGCCTTGCTCACTCCTGTGGCTTTCATTTAGTTGACTATACTCCTCACGGACCCCCTCTCTCTATGAGCTGTTCTTCCCAAGTCTTTCTCCCTTCTTGGCTTCAGTGCGTGTTTTTTGAAAGGTGAGATAAGTGTCTATCTTACTCCCTCGTGTAAGTCTTCACATGCAAATAAAACAATAGATTTGTGTTTCTGATGCCTGGCCTTTCTCTGTAGTCATTTGGCACTAAAAATTATCTGCAGAGAAAAGTATTGGGCTCCATACCTGGGTCTTAATTTCCTCCCTCACCAAACCATTATTACTAATTACCACTCCTAGGTGTTTAAACCATTTAAATGATGCTGTTAAATGCCCTATGTTAATTTAATAGCCAAGTATCTGGGTTTCCCCACATGCAGAGCTCTCAGAGTATCTCCCACAGAAGCAAAACCAAGCCAGCCCTGGATGTAATCCATACTAGAGAGGCAGCAGAGGAGCAGAGAGCACATGTTAACGGCAGACCCACCAGAGCCAGGAGCCAGGCATTACTCAGCAGTAGTCCCACTGCCAGCCATGTTCCCTTGCCGTGTACCACTCCCAAAAGGGAACCCCATCTTCAGCCACATTGCCTCTACAGCGAGGGAAGATCTGGTACTGCTGCCACTGCTGTCCTTTTCCCCTGGGCAGAGCATGTCCTCTCGAGCTTGGATACTCTGCCGGATCCTCTGGAAGGGCCCGTTGGCTCCACTAGTGGCTGGGAAACCTTCCCAGTGTTGTGCTTAGGGCAATTCCCTTCCTAGGGGACTGCATTTCCTCTCTGTCTGAGCAAGGCAGCACCCTTCCTGGCAAAAACCTTGGCCCCTTTCCACCTGTCCCCAGTCAGTGTTTGAGAGCATGTCCTCAGATTTGGAGGTGGAGGCACTGCCTGAAATCATCCCCATGAAGGGCGGGGTGCCGATTTCCTCCAGCACCTGAAAGCTGGGGAGGGGGATTCCCCTGAAACAGGCAGTGCCAACTGCAGCGTTGGAGCAACAGGCTGGAAGACAGGTCCAGGGCTGGTAAGGGGCTGGGGAGCGATGGGGTCTGGCTGAGGGTGTCAGAGCAGGCTCTGCATGCTGCATCTCTACTGCTGCTGTGCTGCAAAAGGTCTGCTAGCTGTCCTCACCCTGCGCTGTGGCTTGAGACTGAGGGGCTTTTCCAACCCAAATATTTTAACTAATCTCTCAATCACAAGGCTGGAAGTCTCCCAGCTTCCTAAGCCCTGGGTCTTTAATGGGCCCTGCAGGCGCAGCACCGCAGAGGAGAAGAAAACCCTGATGTCCTGCCCACCCTTTCACACGTGGTATACCCAGTGTCCAGCAGACCACACTGCCAGCAATGGGGGAGATGAGCAGGAGCACTGAGACATAATCTAGTGAGGTCCATGACCCAGGAGGAGTACACAGTAACAATTTAAGGGCTCATGCCTGCCAAAGTGTTAATACACCCTGGAAGACGGGGGAAATGAGGGCTCCTGCCCACATACAAGCCCCTTGCTTTCAATGCTGCCCCTTTAAGACATCACTTAATATGACAGATTAATTAGATAATGTTTGTAAAGTGCTTTGAACATGAAAAGTGCTGTATAAGTGCTGAGTATTAGTATTAATTATTCTTACACGGAGGGTTGGCCCTGTCTGGAGCACTGAGCAGAATTCACCACATCTAATTTCAGGACTGTGCCTTTTCCCTGCCTCTCTCCTTCTATTGTCTGAACCTAAAAAGGAGAGAAAAAGAAAGGAAGAAGCAGAGAGGAGAAATAAGACCATCTGAGTCTTGCAAGGAAGCAGCACCTCATGGAGGCAGGGGAACTGAGCCATGTGCCCCAACAGCTCTTGGCAGGGCCTCTTGGGAAGTGGGGCTGGAGCCGTGACTTCCCTTGGAGATCTCAGCAGCCCTAAGGGGCATATCCTACCTGGCGTCCCACTTTCAGGGGGAGCAAACACTGAAAGGAGCTCCCCCAGCCACTGCCGCAGCCCTCGCTGCCTGCGTGACTCCCTGCGTCAGTGCCTGGCCTGCTTTGATGCTGCTCTCCCCTCCTCATGCCCTCGTTCTCCATGTAGGCTCCTCGTGGAAAGGGTCCCCAGAGGAGGAACAGAAATGGAGCGGCGGGTGCCTGCAATTATCTCTGTGATGAAGAGTCCCGCTGGCTGGCTCTGGCAGCCTGCTAATGTGCAGATCAAAGGGCCATGGTGGGCTTTGATAGCAGCCCCCCAGAGGAGCAGCTCCTGCCGTGAGCTGAGCCAGCAAGGAGCCAAAGAGCAGCAGGCAAGGGTTGGCGGGAGAGGAAAGGGAGAGATGATGCCTGGCCAGTACTGTTGAATCGGAGACCTCTGTGCCAGCTCCCTGCCACAGCCTGCAGCCTAGCCCCAGGGGAGCCATGGGGCCTTTATCCCAGTCTGGCTGTTGAGGTCTTGGGAGGTCTTCATATGTAGACCTCACAGCAGTTGTTTATGGTCCTAGAAAATAGGCACAATAAGGGATGCTTTGTCTTGGGCACCATGGGCTGCCTGCAGCTCTGCTCCATCTACACTGAGGCCACAGCTAGCTGCAGTGGATGGAGTGGCCCAGCAGGATGGATGTGGCCCCTGGCTTCTCACTTGCCATGAGAAGCCACGTAGGCCACATGGGGTGCTTCCCAGGGAACCAAGCCCTGGAAGGACTCAGAGGGGGAGGAACAAGATTCGTGTGTGCTGAGAGACAGCCAAGCCAAGAACGCAAACGGAAAAAGTGGGAGGGAGGAGGGACAGTCTGGGTTTGAGTCCATACAGAGCACTGAGGGGAATGCCAGGAGATGCTCAACTCCCTGAGGAGTTCAGATCCCAAACTGGAGGCCTAAGGGGTCACAGCCCACAGCCCAGCCAGGTTCAGCACCCCAGCCCCTCCATGTGATGTGGGGCAGGGGAAGAGTGCTTTCACAGCTCATAGTGGCTAAACATGGTTCAACCTTGCAGCCTTGCTTTGGGGGTTCAAGGTAACGTGTTTATCTATGGTCCCGCACCACCCTTTGACTTTAATGGCCATTGATTTTCTCTGGTGAGTGGGGAGAGGCTTGGAGTGGCTGAGAGGTGCTACTGGGGGGACTGTGGGGGTCCAAAGGAGAAGGCTGAAGGAGCCAAAGTGGGTCAGGCCGGAGAGTGACAGAGGAGGGTCAGAGAAGATGCCTACAGGTGGCCCCAGGAGTCAACTGGGGAATTGGGATGCCATGCTCTGGTATTGATCTGCAAGAAGTGCAGCAGGCAGCAGGGAGAACTGCAGTACTATTCATACGGAGGACACACTGCAATTCATCAGTGTCTGCTGGGAGAGTCACCCTGCCACTTTACCTCCCCTTCCTGAAGAATGGTTTTACCTTCAGCCCTCTACCCCATGGTGCAGCCGAATTAACCTTTCCAGTCCTGTGTGCTGGTTCAGCTCATGGTCTCTCTCTCTCTCTTTGCTGGTAGGATCCTTCCCATCTTCCTGGGCTTCAGATGGGCTTTGCTGCTCACCTTGCTGCCCAGATCAGCCCTCTTGCCACATTGGGCTCTGTGGGAGCTGGAGCCAGGTGAGCTCTATACGAGCATGTGGAGGAGCCAGGTGTCCCTCTCAGCCTTTCTCCCCAGTGCCTACTCCCAAGGGGACAAGGAGTGGCTGTGCCCGCTCTTCCCTGTCACTGGTCAGAGCTTGCAGTGACAGGGTCCAGTGGGGAGTCCTGGTCTAGTCAGAAAGCCATAGCTGAGGAGGGAAACAGGGAAAAAAGGACACTGGGAGAAGAGAAGGGTATCTCATTGCTTTGGTGACATCCCTGCTGCCAGTGATGAGGTGGGACATGAGAGGACATGGCAGCATGACAGTCCCCTCGCTACCAGCTGAGGGTGGGCTCCAAGATAGGGTGTCGGACCATCTCCTCCTGCTCCAGGTGTCCCTCCTGGGCCAGGTGATGGCAGAATGGTTGGAGGAGTGGGGCTGTGGGTCCAGTCTTCCAGTCACTGCCTGTGGGACTCTGGACAAGTCACCCCCTTACATACCTGTTATTTCTCTGTACAACAGGGAGCTGCTACTTACAGATAGGCTAGTGCATCTGAGTTTGGGAATTAGCCTCAGGTGGAAAGGATGGGAGAAATGGCAGGAGCCTTGCCATACCTTTGCCATACACTCCCATTCCCCTTTGCCCTTTGCTTGTACCTTAGGCGTTCCCACCATTGCCCCACGGGCACCAACCAACTCCAGAGGTGCTGCTTTGCCCCAGCATTCACCAGTGTCACCCCTCATCCTGCCTGCGGGCACCCCTGCTCTGTCTGGGCCAGTGCCAAGACTTACCTCTGGCCTCCTGCTACTTGCCACCCCTGCGGAGGACTACGGGGGCAGGCACCTTCTCACTCTTCCTGCTCTCAACGTTTCAAATCCCTCTTGGGCTTGCCTATGCTCTCTGGTCCAGCAGCTCAGTAGCCTTGTCCTCTCTGCAGAGCTCTTGCCTCCCTTCTGTGCCACCATAGCTTTGCTCTCCTGGTGCCACCACAGACAGGCTGGGTGCTGGCAGGCCCCAGGGCTTATCTAGGAGCATTCAGGGCACTTCTGCCTGCACCCAGCCTGGAGAGCATGCAAGAGGATCCCTCTGTTCTGTACATCCTGTCTCAGCCAGGCTGGAGACTCCTTGAAAGCAGCCTTTCCCTGCAGGGTTTAGCACCAACACTCCAAGAGAGCAGCAGTCTTGATGCTCGGCCCAAGATTGGAGATCTCAGTTATACTGCCATCAGCTAATTCAGCCCATCCCTCTTGCTCTCTCTCACTTGCTTCAGGCTCAGAGCTTTGGCTGTGCAGGGCTTCACAGAAAGGCAGATGATCCTGTTCATGTTGGTCCCTGTCCTCTGCACCCATCTTCCACGGGGCTGAGTGCCTCCCCTTCCCCCCTGAGTTTTCCAGCCATGTTTTTGAGTGCTAGGTTAGAGCAGACCCCGTAGTACTCATGTGAAAGGTGTGTGTCTGGGTATGTAACTCTTCCACTCTGGAATCCAGCTGTAGAACAGAGTTTGGACTATTTTAAGCCTGGATACTTCCACCAGGCAGATATTGTCAACTCAGCCACTGAAAAAATCACAAGACAGGTCTCTCTTCACCTTGAAATCCTGGGAGTGGCTGAAAATTCATGAAACCATAAAACAAAGTTAGGTTTAGTTTATTTTCTCTTTGAGCCTTTTGGCCTGCACTAACTCAGCACTTCCAGCTGTTTTTGTTTGCCTTCACAGAAGTTACTGTTCTTTTGAGCTTTAAATGAAAGTTGGGAATCCCTTGTGATTACAAGACTCCAGGACCTGGAGCTTAAGAAAAGCAAGGAACATCACAGGAGGGGTGATACTGTGAGTTAAATAGCCAGTGGACCAGATGTTTTGGAAGAAGGCAGGAAAAGCTCACAATGCATCTGACTGCTTTTCAAGGACAGATGAGTACATGACTCCAGTTTAACTGCATTTAGTTCAAAAGCAGTACGGCAAACCCATCTCCTTAAGACTCTTGCCTCATCCTTCCTTTCTGTATTGCAAAGATTGGCTTGAGAAGAGCAGCTGAAGCAAGAACATCATCTGAATCTCCAAAAAAGACAAAACTGTCTGCAACACTCTACTTTGTTGTTGGTTTTCCAGGTACTCCTCCAGCACTTTGGGGCATTCATCTCTTTAAGATCCCCCAATAAGTCCACATAAACAAGGACCAAGTTATAAAAAAAAATCTTTATTTCATGTACCAGGATTTTTTTTTGTAATTTTCTGTTTTTAAAATTTTTTTCTTTTTAACAGTCTGAAAAAAAACACAGAATAAAGAAAATGGAGGTTGGTTTCTTGTACTGGTTTGAGCTGGAGATGAGCAATATCCTTGGAAAAAAGCTTCCCCGCCAGCCCTCGTCCTCCTAGTCTCTTGCGCACTCTCTCGCGCTCTCTCCTTCCCTCTCTGACATACCCGCTATCACACTTGGGGGCTCACTTGGCTTTGCACTTCGCCCTGTGAATGCTCACGAGCTCCGCGAGACGTTGAATTCTCAAGAGCAGGTTTGGATTTAAACCAAAATACCATGCTCTGTCTATGCTGGAGTTTGGGAAACCAATTTTAACTCATTCCTGGGGATTGGGAGATTTTCTTTTGAATCTTTGATTTTTTTTTTTAAGGGTTGGGGACTGGAGCAGGGGGGATTCGCAGGAGGGCAGGGAATGAGATATCAGCAGGGAGTCTGGACAGCCAATGCATGCTGAGCCAGGCCTCTTGGACGCCCCATCTCATCTTTCCTTGTGCTGCTATGCCAGTGCTCAACTCTGTGCCCACCTAGAGCCCAAGGAACCCTTTCAGCCCTTCAGATCTCCCACGTCTTCTCCCCAGCCCTGCCCTGGAGGGGAACTTGCTTGCCTGTGCCTGAGGGGGAAAGCAGGTTAGAGCAGCAATATTTGGGGGTGGGAAGGGTCAGGATGCTTTAAGGAACAGAGCGGAAACTCCAATGGGACCCGAACTGTGGGACTTCGAGGCTCATAAAACTGGAACAGCAGAAACTGGAATGGAAAAAGTTGAAAAAGTGGGTCTGAGCTGCTGAACGGCTTGGTGGCCTCATCCTGCAGACCCTCAGCCTCACACCCGCCCAGGTGCGTGGCTGACAATGGTGGCACTGCTGAGAGCTACCCTGGGGGCCTGTCCTTGCCCTGTGCCAGCTGGTGGCTTGCTGAGTGTCACAGAGGCACGCTGATACCCCTCTCCCCTGCCTTTGCTGTTCACTCCCCATTGCCCTCTCCATGTCCCTGTAGCAGCATCCAACACAGAGCTGAATTAACAGTAGTTTCTGGGACCCCGACACCTCCTTCCCCCGGGCAAGGCAACGGCGCTGGGTGCCAGGCTGGCTCCCCGCATTGCCGGAGGGAGGGGGCTCACAGCGGGGTGTCGGGGCAAGTTTGCAGCTGGGGGTCCCAATGGCAGGGGCCTGACTTCCCCCTTGCTGCTTTAAATCAGGCCTTAAGGGGATTAAACCCACAGCAGGAGAGACTCAGGCGGGGATGAGGAGGCAACGGAGCGGATGTGGAGGAGCCCGGCGGCTTCGTGCCTCTGCTGGGCACGGCCCCGGGCCAAGGGGGTGCGAAGGGCCAGCGATGGAGGCAGAGCTGGGGGCTCGCTGCAGCTATTCAGGACCGGGGCCGGGAAGGTAAATACACGCAAAGGCAAAGCAGTGGATGGCCGGCTCCCGTGCGGGTCTGCGTCAGCGCAGGCTGCATGTACCTGCTGGGGGGACAGGACGGATATCAGGGGGCGGCCGGGTGAGCCCTTGCCGTGCCCCCCTGCGTAGCTGCAGCCCGGCTGGCAAGACCTGACTGAACCGGGCAAATCTGAGGCAGCCCAAGGAGCGCCCTGATGGGCCAGGACCAGTCAGGATGTGGCTGCTCCAGGGAGCATCTAGAGCATTCACAGGAGAGTGTGCGTGTGTGTGCATATGTGTGTGTGTGTGTGTGCATGTGTGTGTGTGAGTGCCAGTCTCCTCATCAGCAGACTACCCTTGGTTTTGGTCTCCCATCCCCACTGTAGCAGCATCTTCCTCTTTTCAGGAAGAGATGTTTGCCTAGCCCGAAGCCCTTGGTGCTGAGGGGAGCATTTCCCCTCCTCCCAAGCAGATGCTCTCTGAGGTCTTAGTGCTTTTTTTGTTTTTGCTGAATGGATTCAAGTCCTGATTTCTCTTTACAAGCCCCCCCCTCCCTTTGCGGATCTGTATGCACCTCCCTCCCACCCCGTTTCCCACTTTTTTTCACAGTTTAAAGCTGGAGAAAACAAAAATGAAAAGAAAAAATACTCTCTTTTTTTCTTGCAAGTAAATCCACTTATTATATTTACATTTATTTATAGTTGTTGTTTTATTAAAAAATTGCTACTTTTTAAAGAAACCTTTTTTTTGTCTGTTTTTTTTTAATTTGTTTGTTTGCTTTTTGCACTGTCACTGTTAACCCCAGGATCCCCATGGCCTGGGAAGTCTGGCTGGGTCACCAGGAACCCCCTGGGAACAGTGTGGACCAGTGACTCAGCATCAGCTCCTGAGCTCCCTAAGGACAGGAGTCACTGTTAACCCCCAAGGACTCACAAGAGACAAGCAAATCCCCATGGATCCTGGGATGTGGGGTAACTGAGCAGGTCATGATTAACACCGGCACTGAGATCTTCTTTAACCCTCGGACTGCCCAAGGACACAGAAGTCACTGCTAATCAAACCCCCAACTCCTGTCCCCCAAGGAGTCTGTGAGTTTATGCTGGGTTAAAAGTAAGTGGGAAACAAAACATAAAATTAAAGAATAAAACCCCCCAAAATCCAAAGAGCTGCCTCCTCTTCCTCCCACTTGATTTATTGTTGTTATTTCTTGGTTCCCTTTTATTTTTTTTTAAATCTGTTTTTATTAAATGTTAAAATAATGGTACATGGGAAATCATGCATTTTCTTTTAAATTTATTTTCTATTTTTAAATCTCTCTCAGTTTTAAAGTTTTTCTTTTTTTTTCTTTTTTCTTTTTCTTTTTTTTAAAGATTTTTTCATTGTAGTATCTTTCCTTGTGTTTCCTTTGTTTGTTTGTTTTTGTTTGTTTGCTTGTTTGTTTGCTTGTTTGTTTGTTGGTTGCTTTATTTTTTTGCGTTTGGAAGGTTCCTCCCCAGGGGCACTTTCACCTCCTCCTTCCCACCTCCTCTGCCCCCTGCCCTCTTCCACCCTTCCCACCCCTGCCCGCCCCCCGTCCTCCTGCCTGTTCCTTCCCCATTTTCAGCTCCTGGCGAAGGCTTCATACCGGGGTG
Organism: Apteryx mantelli; assembly: GCF_036417845.1. Lineage (NCBI taxonomy): Eukaryota > Metazoa > Chordata > Aves > Apterygiformes > Apterygidae > Apteryx > Apteryx mantelli. The sequence continues at coordinate 163,881,422 of NC_089978.1, forward strand.
GTCCGGCGGTTGGCTGTGTTCGTGTGGATAGAGTCCTTGTTCTCTTTCTGGATACAGTTGTGAACCTGGAGGAAACTGTTATCCCTGTCGGAGTTGTAGGTAGCAGTGGGAGTGGTGGTAGCCTTCAGCGGGTCCCTGGTCAGGGTGTACATCGAGATCTCTGTTGATGGGAGGGTGTTGAACCCTTTGATCCCGACGGGAGAGGCATCCCTGGAGTGTGAAGGCTCAGTAGAACGGGAGCTAGAGCGGCTGCGTCTCTGATAGCGGTACCGGTAGCTGGGGATGCGGGTGATGGCAGAGGACTGGAGGTAGTCCGTGGCACGAGCATTGGCACGCAGCTGTTTGTGCCGGTCTATGAACATGTGGACAGCCAGCACTCCTACCATCTCGGCTATAATGAAAGACAGGGCCCCAAAATAGAAGGACCAGCCATAGGAGTAACTGTTCTTCTTGGAGTCACTCTTCGAGGGGTCTCCAGCATTGGCTGATATGTATACGATGATGCCAATTATATTACTCAGACCTGCGAGACGGGTGGCGGGGGAGAGATAGGACACTCTCAGGAGGGGAAAGCACTGCGGCAGCTCTGGGGTTGAGCCCCTGCTCCCTCTGCTTGTGGGAGTAGCCCCAGGAGGGGGGCGACAAGAGGGCTGCCAGCCCACCCCCTGTGTGGTTGGCTTTCCTACAGCTGTCCTTGGGAACCCCAGGCAAGCCCCTCCTCCCATGCCCACTGTGTCCCTGGACCTCGCTCCCACACTGATCCCTCAAAGTCCACTGCCACAGGGAAACCCTCTCCCTCCAGCGGTGCAGGAGGAGGTTCAGGCTCTGCTCTGCTCCCCTCAGCAGTCTCCAACCAGAAGGAAAGCCCCTGCCTACAGGACACTGCTGCCTGCCTCTGCCAGGAGAGCAGGCAGACTGGCATTGGGTTTCCTATCTGAAGGAGGCTTCCTCATCAGGGTTGCTTTCACCTGGAATAAGGCTCATCAAGGTTGGAAAAAAACACCTTGTGCCTATGCAGACATGCCACTATAGGGCAGCTGAACTGGGCAGCCCGCCACCCTCTTCTTCACCGGAGCACATTGCCTGGGTTCTGCCTCTCCTGCATCTGTGGGCCACATTTGTCCCTTTACCTGCGGACACGAAGAAGATGCCGGCACTAAGGATGATGTTGTGTCGGGTTTTGTAGAACTCGCTGGCTGCAATGCAGAGTCCACCCATGAAAAGCAGAATCACGCTCAGGATCGGAAAAATACTAGAGGCTCTAACAGCCCCTGTGAAGGAGAGAGGGAGGGGGTAGAAATAACAGCACACATGTGAGAGAGAGGAAACAGGGGCATGGCAACAGCACCAGAGTGAGGGAGCACAGCAGGGGAGGGAAGGGAGATGGCCAGGAAACAAAAGCATGTTTTGTGGGTGGGGGAGAAGGAGAGAGACAGAGAGAAGCATAGGGGGGGAGAAAATAATTCAAGGAGGAATAAAGAGACAGAGGGGGGCGGAGAGAAAGAGAGATAAATAAAGTGTGTCAGAAAAAGAGCGGTCACAAGCAGCTCTCCCACGCGTTAGATAGGTGCTGAAACTATCATGAAGCTGGTGACCTGGAGCAGGGGAGATGGAGGGGGCTGAGGGACCAGTGGGAGACCTGGCTAAGCTTGGACCCTCCCCTCACTACCTGTCTGTCTCACACTCTCTTCTTCTTTTTCTCATACTTTTGGTGGGACTATAGCCCAGACACAATCTGGTCTCTCCTCCCGCAGTGCAACGCCACTTGAGCCCAGTCTTCAAAGAGCAGCAACCCAAATGATTCCTGCTGAGCTGATCAATCTTGAATCATCCCGAAAGGACACTAGCCTCTCAAGGAGAGATTTTTAGGGCTGGGAAACAGCTCCTCATGCAATGCACTGCTCAGTGACTGCAGTGAGGACTGAGAAGTAAAACTCCTAGCCCTGAGCTCCAAAAACACAGGCCTTATCCTAGTGATTAAACGACGGCTCCTTCCAGAGGACAGTGATCTGTTTGTATGTGCCAGCTCACACACCCGCATCAGTTGATACTGGAAGAGCTCAGCCAGCAGAGGGCAATGGCATAGATGCACATATATGCTCATACATGCATGCAAAACATACACAAAAGCTTCTGGGGGAACTCTCGCATATTTATGCAGTGAAAGGCAGTGATTGTGTATATGTGCAGACACACATACATGCGTGCACACACACACACACACACACAAACACACACACTGCTCTCATGATGTTCAGCAGATACCAATGGTCTGCATGAGTCTGTGTTGCCAATATTTGTATATTTTGCTAGGAAGGCCTTCCTTCCTCCCTTCCCGGGAGAAAATAAGCCATTAAAGTGTGAAATGAAGCCTTGCTTGATAAAGAAAGGTATCAGATGGGCTGGTACAATTCTGCTTGTGGAGCAAAGATTTGGAGAGGGATGAAAGCAAATCCCTCCTTTCCTACAAGAATGAGCCCTACTGAAGCAAATGCAGGGCTTTTCCCTAAGCAAGCTGAGACCATGCTTCATAGGCCCTGCTGGCACTGGGGTGCTACCAGGCACAAGCAATTGGTGCTTTAGGAGGGGCTCTAGCCCACTGCCTGTGCATGGGTAATGCAAAAAGTAGGGTGAAACCTCACTTGCTTTCCAGTTCTGCTTGGCTGTGGTTCAGGGAATGGAATAGTGATAATAACCATTTTAATAGCTTCTGGAAAGCAAAGGAGGATTTGACAAGAAGCTAAATGGCAGTAAGTAAATATCAAGCAGACGTCCTCTGTTCAAAGGGTTTGTAGAGGGATGCTCAGTCCCACAACTCCACCCTGACCACACTACTTTTGGCCAGGCCTTTATTCTGTAATTCACATCTGTTGGGAGGATACAAATTTGCAGGTTGACATGGGGAGCTAAAGGCATTATGTGAAGTGTAAGGACAGCAACCTCGCTCAGCCCCTGTCTTCTGCCTCTCAGAAGGAACATGCAAGCATGTTCCTGGGAAAGAGAGGGGCATTGCAGAATCTCATCTAGTCTTCTGAGATCCAGAACCTTTGATCTAAAGAAAAAGGCATTCACTATGCTGTTTGGATGCTCCTTTATATCATCTGTCTACCTTCTAAATTCAGTGTCTCCTACCAAAGAAATACAGTGATGGTTCTGCTTCTTCTTTGACACCAGTTATTTGATTTCAAGAAACCTAAGACCTTGTATGTGAAAGACTGGCAGAAATGAACTTTGAGCCCTTCTGGCCAGGCTATGGACACTGCTGCATCCTGTCATCTTGGTTCCCTAGCCCAGGGAATCACCTAATCTGACAAGAATAAACAACTTCCTAACCACTCTTGCCAGTACCATCAGGTGTCACCCACACAGAGTTCCCAGGAACTCCACTTTGACAAAAGTCTTGGGAAGAAGCTGTCCAGTAGAGTCCCTCTCCAGTCAGATCTAAGCCAGCGGAAGTCCTCCTTCCCTTGTGAGGGACCCAAGTAGTCCTTTATTGCTGGACAATCTGCCATTAAACCTAGTTCTTTCTTAAAAGGGGTTCTACCCTGGGGACACTGTCAGGTCCTAACATTGAGCCATATTTTATCTTCTGATCTTGTTCCATCTGAGGGAACAGATTCATAGTTCTTGACATGTTTTTCCCCCGCAAAATCCTTCTTTCTGAATTTCAGTTAATGCTAGTGGCTTCCTCACTCCCAAACAATTGTGCAAGAGCTTATTTGCCCTCAGAGGCAGCCTGTGCCAAAATGGATCAAACACAAGTTTTCAGCTCTGCCATTCAAGGGCCATATAAGGATTATGAGACCAGTTCTGTAGAAAGGCATTTAAAAGAAACAATCTCCCTGGGGTTATTTAAAATAACAGTGGGTGAGGAACTGTTTGAGAAACCAAGAGGAAGTTGTGTAAAGTCTGCCTCTTTACACATACAAATGAGCTTCACAGAGCCTAAATTATCTCTCTCTTCTCTGCTGGAGGGCTGGGCCCCTCCACATCCAGCTTTGAGCACATCCAGATGACAAGGAGCAATTCTGAAAGTCTCTGGGCCCTGGAGACCCCTGATTCTTAACTTTGGGGAGTCAAAAACTCTTATCTCAGACTCTTGAAGGGCAAAGAGCTCTTCTCATGATGTCAAAAGAGATGTTTTTGGAGGAAGCAAAGGATAGCAATGTGGGGGCTTATGAGGAGAAGCGATTCCTGTTTAGCTGTGCTAAAGGAAGAGCAAGGTCCTGCTTCTGTGGCAGGTGGAGATGCTCGCTGGTGACCAGTTAGGGTAACATGTAATATAGATCTGCCCTGCTAGTAGACTGCCTCCATTGTCCCCATGCACACGTAGTGTCTTCACCCGCGTGTCCCAGGCTGAACTCTGATCTCAGATTAGGTTTCCTTATAGAGACATAGTAAGCTTGAGGTACAGCATGTCTTCCAGGGGCCCTGGGTAAGCATTTGGTCTTTTCTCTAAAGGGCTCAGACTGTCTTTTCTTCTACATCCCATTCCCACCACTCCAAGCTTTAAACCTCAGATCCACAACCTCTGTAGGCAAGTGTTGTTTGGGGAAAGATGACAGGATGCAGAGGTAGGTGCCCCTCAGACAGCCCATTCTATCAGCTAATTTCTTAAATTTGATGCAACTATAGAGTATGAGCTAAGGAAGTATAAATTTCTTCTGTTCTAGATGCACACACACACTGCTTCAGCTACGCCAGTCCTGCACTTATTTTGTCAAAGGCAGCCAACAGGACTGCTAAGCATTGCCACTATAGTGAGCTGGCCTGCTGTAGGAACAGGCTCACACCTTGGGCCTGCCGTCTGGGGGTGGCAGTGTCAGAGGCTGGTGATCTGGACCCAGAGGATACCTGCATTTGATACAGTGGTGTGGAGGGGAATGGTGGTGGTCCTGCTTCCAGGGCTCTGGCTGCAAAGCTGACTGGAACAATGACCTGTGCCAGAGTAGGAGGAATACCCTACAACTCACCCCATGTCCCCATGTGTCTTGCCCTTTAGAGAGGGGATTTTAGATAGTACCTTTGTCAGGTTCAGAGCTACACTCAGGAGCTCTCCAGCAGATTTGGGCTAAAAGACTCTGGATTTATATAACAATTAATTGCCATTCATTAAAAAGCCCATTTGTTGTCACTATGAGTTTGAAATTTGCACTGTCTCATGGACATGGTCTCAGAGAGGTGAGAATGGTGTCATCTGTGGGAGATAAAGAGGGTCTGAGACAGATGTTCAGAAGCCCTGGAAGGTCTCTTCCCAGCTCTCCCAGTGGTTGCCTTCTCTGGCCTGCTAAGCCTCAAGGGGCCCAGAATCTTAATTCTGTCATCTTCAGAAAGCAAAAGGCACCTGACACTAGCACCTATGAGCAGTGGCAAGGAAAAGAACCTGCAGACTTACGGAGGAAATATTCTGCTGTATCGGCTTCATAATCTGCATCTTCAGGGAAGTGATCGATTTGCTTACACAGACCTTTAAAATTCCCTATGGAACAAGAGAAAAAAGAACAAATGAGAACACCAGAAACCAACCTGAGGAAACAACTGCCCTCTGCTTCATTCTTTATGCCCTCCCTTCCTTTTTCCCAGGCAGCACACACACTCACATATGGATGCCCATTAAATGTCCTGGTACTCTCCTCATATGCACATGCATCTACCTCTCCTTTGCACAGGAACGTGGGAAGCACCATCTGGATCCAACCTGACATCCACCTAGTTCAGCGTCCCTTGTTCAACAGTGGACAGCACCAAAGGCTTCGGCTGGCAGATATGACTTCTGCAGCAGACAGGAGATCACTGTCCACCTCTGAGGGAGGCTGGGATGAGAACAGTGGTTAGAGACTGGGTTAAGCTACAAAGCATGAGGTTTAATATCCCTTCTGTTAATATCTGCTGGAGTAACTTTGGATATTTGTATATTTATAGAAACACCCACTCTCCACTTGAATTTCACCTGATGTGGCCTCAGTGAGTTCCAGCAGTGCTGTATATGGTGGGTTGATTATGTTTGTGTGGGAAAGTATTTGTTATTCTCAGCTGTGAATTTGCTACCTATTCATTTCACTGCTGAGATATATTCCATTGTTCTGGTTTTATGAGGGAAGTACAAAAGCTTCTAATCTACTTTCTCTGTACAACTGCTTGTTTTATACACCTTTATCAGGCCTCCTCGTGTGTCCTCTCAGATACTAAGTCTACACAAAGCTTGGCACAAGTGTGTGGATGCAGCTCTGCAGCAAAACACCCCTTTGCACTGTGGGAGCAAAATCATCCATCATGAGTGAGAGAAGCTCCTCTGGTAAATCTCTGTTTCATCAGGCTGGTTTGCATGTCTTCTGCCCATGTCTCTGCTTTAGTCTTGGGGTACCCTCTTTCACACACTCCATGACCAGCAAAGCTATCCCAGCAGGAAGTCAGAGAAACCTTTTCAGTCTCTCATTATCTTGGGTTTTTACCAGGCTCTTTTTTCTGTTGTTCATATCTCTCTCTCCTTGAATTCAGAAATGCCACTCCAGAGGGGTAATCCATGGGCCTCATCCAGACATCATGGTCCCTGGTTGACTAATATCTTGAGGTATCACAACATTTATGCTGGTACAGGGGTGGCCATGTGGAAGGCAACTTCATTATACCTCCTGGGAAATCTCCAACCTTTTTCTCCCACTGTTCCTTACATTTCCCTCTTGACTCTTGCACTGACAGGCTGTTAGCACAGAATCGATTGGCATAGTCTGGCTGGAAAGGAGGGATGCAGGATCTTCATGAGGTGTGTGGCTGGGCATGGTTATCCTGTGGGTCCCCTAACTGGAGCTCAGTCACCAAAGTGGCATTTGAGCAAGAGACTAGGGAAGAGAGGCTCTCCCTCTGAAGAACTGTGCCTTTTCCGTGACAGGCCTGCTCCCATCAGTCCCAGGCTGACTGAGCCCTCAGCAGGGGAGTTTGCAGCCTGAGTCCGGAGAGGGACAAGTGCTATGGCCACCTGGAAATCAGGCTGCCACCCTGGGCCTGGACCCTGGCACCGGACCAGCCTGACAAGCAGGGTGTGGGGACAACATAGCCAGCACAGTTGCAGCTATTGCCACCAGGAAGGGTTGATTGTGAGGAACCCAGAGCTCCTCCAGACCAACCCTTCCCAGGCTGAGACTTTCAGGCACTATATCAGGTCCCTGAGTAATGTTTTGGAAGATTTATTCTGATGAATTCCAGTTATCTTCCAGGTATTTTGGGACATCTGGAAGAAGAACTGAGCAAAAAAGATTTTCCCTGAGTTTTTCTTGAGGCCAAACCTTGCTGGAGAAGGTTTGGGATGCTTTTGGAGGCAGCGCTGAGCAGATGACTGTGGAACAACGGTTGCTGAGTTCCTCTGGATCAGCCCCCATGCTCTCCTCCTTCTGCATCCTGTCTGCTTGCAACGGATATTTCTGAGATACTTGTCATCTTTAACTAGTAGTTCAAAGAGCTTCCATGAAGAGGCTAGATACAGCACAGAGGAGTGCATGTGTATGTAAGAGTTAAGTAATAGGAGGAGGAAGTAGGAACAAAGTCTCTCTATGTACCTCTGAAGTGTTATTCCCCCACTGAATCTGTGGCATATGAAAGGAAGTCATTAAACACCCTTCCCAATCCAGTTACCATGTTCAAGAACTGCCTGCTTCTCAGTCATGACTATTCTGGAAGGAAAGCTTTGTAGCTGAGCAAATTCCCTTGCCACACTCCCACCCTGCAACTTGCCAACTTAAATACCTGCAAGGAAGGCAGACATAACATGTAGGGGGTCCTTTCTCTTCCTTACCCTTGACTGCCTGGGGTTAGGTGCCCATGACAGATATGCATCTCATCACCCTGTTCTTTTGACTGTGGGTCACTGCTGTACAGTCATCTGCTTTCTCAGACTTTGGAAGAGCAACTTTCAGCCCACCGCCAGTGGAAAACTATTTTCCTGTGCTGACCCACAGCAGCCTTTACAGCCTTTACCTTGGTGTTAAACAGCCTGCCCATCACAACCTGCTAGCTCACTCTAGCACATGAACACTGCTGCCCTTTGAGGCATCTCAGCGCAGCTATCAGGAAAACCTCAAGTCTCAGATTTCAGCTCCCTGGTCATCAGATTCAAGCTATCCCCCTGAGTGCAGAGTGCTGAGTTCCTTCCAGCATATGCTGGGGGAACAGGCAGAGCCAGCATGTATCTCCTGAGCAAGGCACATGGAGCACAACCAGAGCCCTCTGGATGGAATCAGGCAAGGAAGGAAGAGATGCTGTATTTGGCCCTGTGGGAAAGGAACCCCCCTTGCTCTGTGCCATGTTTTACCAGCTTTCTCTCTTCTCCCTCTTCCTCTGCCCGATTCCTTGCTGTATTTTAGCCTGATTAATCCCTATGAGAAGAATCGAGATACTTGGGAAAAATGCTGTTTTGTGCAGTGTGTTTTTTATATGGACTTGTGTGGGATGGCTAGCTTGGGGTTCAGACATTTAGACAAGGTGATGGGACAGTGCTGGGAGTCCAGACAGCATGTGCTCTTTGAAAACCTGCCTCTGGTGCTCAGTTTCCAAAGGTGTCACTGATCTGGCTCAGCAGGGTCCTTGGCCATCAGGGTATCTAACCCTGGCTTGACTGAAGTGCTACAGCCTTGAGAAGCTGCCCTTCACTGCAGACTGCCACACTGCACCACACTGATCCCTGTCCCTGATTCAACCCTGTTGGTGTTCATGAAGGGAGGTGGTCAGTGTTGGTCCCACTTTAGTCACTGCTTTGTCTGTACTCAGTACAGGAGACCATGATTCTGGACACTGATTGTTAAGTTGTGCTACCACTCTCTCCTTCAATGACTCCTGGCTCATCTGGGTGATGGAGAAAGGATGAAGCATTCAGGTCATTAACCTGCTAACTGGGAACATAGAACAAGGTTCAGTTTCTGCTCTGCCACAGGCATGCTATTAAAACCACTTATCTCTGTGCCTTAGAGTCTCACTCTGCAAAATGGGGTTAACTGCACTGCTCTGCCTTACGCGGTACAGGGATGTGTTAAAGAGGACATGGTATCAGTGCACTAATATCAGAGGCTGTACAAAATGCACGGAATAGGTGAGTGATGGATGGCAATGGTTCAGAAAACAGCTCAGTGTGGGGAAGGCCTAGATGTCACTTCTTGCTCCAGGGTCACTCAACAATCCTCTCATGGACATCTGTGGCCTGCTGAGATGGTTCAACAGCCTCCCTGGCACCTGCGCTGGTGGAAGCGCCTCAGCTACACATGGGGAGGGGGATGGAACAGCTCAGCAGCATTTACAAGGACGAATAAAACAGCCTTTTCTCATTCCACACGTGCAGTTTGCAGAGTCAGGGAAGGAAGAGACATGTGCCACACACTACTGCTAATACTCCTGAAAGCCTGAGAAAGAGCAAATTGTTATTTGGATGGACATGTAGGGCTTTGAGACCCTGCTAGGGGGGTAAGACCAATGTCTCCTCTGTACTCATGTCCCTTTGCCCTTCCCATTCTTCACTTGAGCCATTTTATGCAGCAAACCCCCAAATGGGCAGGTGTTGAGTTCTCAAACTTCCCATGTGAGCCTCTTCAGGAGCCCTGAGCACTTTCACCTTCTCCCCCTTCTTCCAGCTCCCAGTGCAGTTCCAGCTCTCCCCTCACCCTCTTTTTCATGCTCATCCACCAGATCTTCCTCCTGTTTCTCAGTCTTGTTTATCTCAGTCACTTCACTCTCCCTGACAAGTCTGTTTGGGGATCCTTTGTACAGTCTGCTTTTAGACACGCAGGCTGCAAAGCAAGTGTCTGGCTTGACACAGGACAGAGAGGCTGGAGAGGTCCATGAAAAATATTCCTAGCCCCTGTCCTGCATGGCCCCTCCTCCTTCTTGCCCCTTGCTTAGCCTTCTAACGCTATGGCACAGTCACAGAGCAGTCTCCAATCCCCCTGGGTATTCTTGTGAGTCCCTGGATGAGATCCCCATTGTCTGCTTGTTGCCTGCCAAAGCTTTGGAAAATACCATCCAGAGCATCTAGGACTGGCACAACAGGCATCCCACAATGCCTGGACAAGGACAGAAGTTGCCCGGCTGGGACATTAAGAGCAGAGACAGCACATTAGGCTGTAACCTGCCAGACTGCCAAGAGGGTCTAAATGTCTAAGATATATGAAAATCAATGTTAACTGCATGTTCAGCCCTCAAAGAGTCCTCCTCCTATGTGGCCAGGTCATCATTTGGGTACATGCTGTCTATCCAGGACAGCTGGCAGCAGTCAGCTCTGCTGCAGTGAGAGTCAGACTGAGTTACCCCCGATGAGAATCTGGCTCAGTATTGTTGGTGATATGGTTTATTTTTGTATCGCTTTGTGCAGCCCTGTCTTTTTTAGAAGACTTGCTTGCCTGCAGAGTGCAATTCATCAGATAATAGTAAGTTCCAAAGAATAAAAAGCTACTCCCTTCCTGCAGAGTAGGAACACTTTTAAATGGTCAGGACTGTACATCTGAAAACAGGGAGCCAGAGGTAGAGGAAGAGATGTCCAGAAGGAAAGAAGCAGACAAAGAGGGAAGAGAACAGAAAGACCTGTTTTCCCAGAATGATTTGTGATATTTCCATTTATGGAAAAAAGCAATCCACTGAGAGCTCTCCTTTAGTCTCACTCTCTAATTTAGCAGAGGTTTTGGCATGATCGTTTCTAGAGAAATAAATGAAAGTGGCTGGATATAGCTGTTGACTCTAAAAGCTTGGAAGGAAAGTCTGATGTTAGCCAAGGATTCAGTATCTCCTTCTGCCACACATGTCCTGCATGATTTTAGGCAAGTCACTTAAGCCCCTTCTTCTTCCATTGAAAATGGGTATAGTGGTATTTCCCTGCCTCAGGAAAATACAGAATGACAGAATAGTGGAGGTTGGCAGGGACCTCTGAAGATCATCTTGTTCAATACCCCTGCTCCAGCAGGATCAGATAGAGCAGGTTGCCCAGGACCATGCTGAGTTGGAATATCTCTAAGAGTATCTCTAAGAATATCTCTAAGAGTGGACATTCCACAACTTAACTGGACAACCTGTTCCAGTGTTCAAGCAATCTCATAGTAAAAAAGTTTTCTCTTATGTTCAGACAGGATTTTTTGTGCTTGAATTTGTGCCTATTGCCTCTCATCCTGTCACTGAGCACCACTGAGGAGATTCTGTTTCCATCTTCTTTGTAACTAAGAATATTTATATTATCCTAGGATATTTTATTAACCCCAGCATATTTATTTTAGCCTAGGATATTTAATATAACCTGAGGATATCATATTAAAAATACAATGGTGTTCAGTCATATTTGGGGTCAAACAAGTCTTCCCATCTTCTGTTTCAAATGAAAAGTGCCCTTTGATGTGGCCTTCTCCCAGATAAGCACAAAGCTGTTAATGTTAATGATCTCCCAAACTCACACTTGTGATTCCTGCATTAGTAGTAAACCCGACTGGAGGTGAAACTAGTATTTGCTATTTATCCATGAAAAAACTGTGAGAAATGAAGTGTGAATGGTGGATAAATTGTGGTCTGACACGGACATGAACATTTCTTTCTGCTCCAGGTCCCTGTTTCTGAGCTGAGTCCATTTGGTACCAGGTGATGAAGTGAGGCTCAGAGCCAGTGTCTGGGTTAGGAAGAAAAATTTCAGAGCTATGTGGTAAACTCTTAGTATTTCATACTTATGCATATTGCTAAAGGTTTTCCAAATCAGGCGTGAAAGTTTGCCATCACTCTCAAAAAATGATACCAGTAATACTGAGTGTCTCTGGTTTTGAGTGTTAAACCTGAGATGACTTCAAGAGGAAGGAATGAAGTTTCATGAGCTGCCCAGGGTAGCACAGGGCCTTTTGAAGGCATTTTGAATCAGTTCTATCCTTCCAAGAGCAAATACACTGGTGATTTGGGGGGATCTGGTGCTGGCGAAGAATACAGCAGCAGGGAGCACAGGCAGTACTCACAGGCATCTGCTTTTACTCACCCATGTTGACATGCCCTAAAGAAAGGCTGGCTTTTCAAAAGTGCTCATTATTCCTCTAGGGGAATCTCTCCATAGACAGCACCTTAGGAAAATTAGCACATCTTTTCACATGCCTCAGTACAGATTTAAAGGCCGAGGTTACAGGCTGTAGGGTTATACCAGCAAACATGGCTACCATGCCACAGGGGACAGTTGTTTTGGTACATCAGCAGGTACCATTGTAGCAGCTCTGACCCAGCACAGTGGTAGGGGTTGCTCTGCTAGTGGCAGTACTTTCTGACTCAATTGGGTAATTTTAAGACCAAAGCGTCCACAGCTCTTCTTCTCAGGCTCACATGAGCTTTCTACTACAAGGTAAAGCTCATTGAGGCAGCAAACAGGGTCTTCAAGGGTTAAGCTGGGGCAATAGCACACATCCCATTGGAACAAGGGACCATCATAAATCTCATCACCTTCCAATCCAAATGTGATGCCCCTTCTTTGATGTGGCCTTCTCCAACACATGCAGCAGTGCATATGTTAAAAACAAACAAAACCCTAGCAACATAACCAGTATGTTGCATATATAATTCTCTCCCTGGGGAGAGGATAAAAGAACAAACCACATATGACTGATATTAAGCCCCATCACTTTATGTGCCACTGGAAACCATTCAAAGACTGGGGTGAAGAATACAGTAAAAGAGCTGATGAAAAATGGAGATTGATCTTATAGTTATTAAAGAATATTCCCCCCTCCCTACAAGGCAGAACCATTATACCAGCTCTCCTCATCTTATTATTAATAATCATGTTTACTACAGCTGTTGCTAAGAATCAGATAATAAAGGGGTCTTACTGCAGTAAAAATGGTACAAACACTGCCTTGTAGACCATCCCTGCCACAATGAGCATGAAGGAAGAGATATAGCACAACACATTAGCAATGACGAAAGCTACAGCAGTAAAATGCCTGAGAGTACCAATTTTGGGGAGGTGAATTTAGTCAGGAGGTATATAAATAAATAGAAAAAGAAATGCAGACATAGATTGGCAGGGAAGAAAAGGATGAGAGTAGCAGGTATGGGGTAGCACTAAGGAGGAGACAATGAAGTGGAGGGGGTGAGATGGAGTGGCCACTGAGCAGCAGGTAGAGAAGTCCCATCCAAACCAATACCAGGTTCCTATTTTGACTTTTTCAGCCTTTACTGCTTGATTGCTCTCTGCAGTCCTCCCTGACAGTCACTCAGTGAAGGAGAAGGGGCTAATGATAGAAGATACCACATGCACCCCTGGTATCAGCTTTAGTTTGCCCTGTATAGCTTTGGAAGTGATGGAGCGAAGAATAGCCCCAGCCTTGCCCCACTTTACCCGCACAGTTGCCCTGCAGCACTCTGCCTGCCTGGCTCTGCAGCTGTGGCTGCTAATGGGAACCTTGCTGTGTTACAGCCGGACGCTTTGCGTGCTGTCAGCCTTGAACTGCTTCGCATTTTTCCTTGGAGAAGGCAGTCTCCTTTCCTTCCTATTCTGCCCTGTAATGATGCTGTGTGCTGTTAAGTAGCCAATATACTCTGCCTCAGAACTGGCTATAGTTCTATGTATGTGCATGGAGTTGCAATGGTAGCAAAACCTATTATTAAGAATATATGAAAATTTCCATTTATAAACACCCTTTTTTTACAGGGTTTTAGCTTTCAAAAATATCCTCACTGTTGCTTGAAATTTCCCATGGTTTGTCACAGACAGAGAATGAGATTGGCTGGGAAAATTGGGCAAAAGCTCTTGAATGCATTTTGATGCAAAGACAAATGCAGCACATTTGAGCTTTACAAGCCGAAACATTGCAGGTGGCTGGTTTTCAGGGACTGCTAGATATCTGTCCAAGTTACAAATTAAAAAACTCAACGCAGAAATAATAAAAATCATTCAAAAAATCCTTTTTGCATACATCCAGTATAAACATTTTCCCTTGTTGAACAATTGCCTTTATTTTCCAGGCTTTACCAGAATCAAACCTGAGCTGAATTCCTTCTGAGAACATAGTACTAAAACACTACAAAATGTACAAAACTGCAAAAATGTAGTAGGCTCACCTAAAGCTATCCATAACTTTGCTGCTCTTAATATTGTGTTTCTTGCATTTCCAAGCTGCACTGGGATTTTAGAATTGAAAATAGTGTTACATACACATATATAACAAATACATATCATGATTTCATACATATATATATATATATATGTATGTGTATATATATGTGTATGTGTACACACACACACACACACACACACATATATAAATGAAATCATTCATTTTTCCATACTGATATTTTCCTGTATGATACAATGGAAGCGTAAAGCATTGACTACATCTCTGATTCCTCATCAAAGAGGTTAGTAACTATTTCTATAGTTGTTGGATTGTCAGATACAGGTAGGAAAAACATGAACTTTCAGGCATGCAAGCCCTGTCGCAGGCCTTTCAAGGTACATCAGTTGAGCTGGTAAAATCTGTTGCCTTTGCCTTGCAAGAAGAGGCAGAATTGACCTTTAAATGAACTGGGAACCAAAAAAGGCATTGAGAAGAGGGTTCATGGATAGCTCTACTCAGATGACGTGGCATGATGTTGGGTTTTAAACTCCAGGAGCACAATGTAAGAGCTGGAGCTGCTCGGTTGGAGGATGTAATAATGAAAGCCGAAGATGATAAGGGCATGGAGAGAAGTCTTGGCAAAAAGGAAAGGGCAAGTGAAAGAAATCAAGATATTACAGAGGGAAAAAAAATCCTGGCAAATTGTAGCAAGAACATTTGTGTGTGTGTGGAAAACGAGTCAAATGTGACACTACAACTGTGAGCCTAGTGACAGGAAGGGTGATGCAATTATCTGCAGTGAGAGAAAATGATGTGTATAAGATGTGGGAGGAGAGGAGCTGCTCCATAGCTACCACAGGCAATCCCAGTCTGTGACTGCACATCCAGATGTCAGAGGGAGATTCTAATGTAAGCCTGGAGGGAAAGGGGTGGACGGGATGAGGGAAGTATTTAAGATCTGTTGTTTCTTTTTTTTCCGGTCATGGTGACAATATTGTAACTAGGACAGGTTTTGCATATAGGGTTATAACATCAAACTCTCAGAAATCAGAGCATGTAAACAACATCCTATTTGGATGAAGACATAGGGATTTTGCAATCTCAAACTTGAAGTCAAGGGCCCAGAGAAAATCTTTGTCCCAAGGAATTTACAGTTCAGCTCATCCTGTTGGCCTGAGTCTTCTCCTCACATATAACTATATTGCTGATCTGTAAATGTATATCAGAAGGCAGAAGCAGGCCTACCTTGTACAGCAGGTAATGTTTTGGGTGGGTGGTGAGACTGTAACTCTAGGGGAGATTGGAAGTTACTGTGAACAGGCATGGATTTGCCAGGCAAGAAGAGAGGGAAAAACACCCCTCCTAACACTGTGAAATGTGACTTACACAGCCTGGGACTCAGCCAGTAGCTGTGCAGTGCCTCCATTTAGATGTGGGCTAAGCCCCTGCCCCAGTAGGAACTTGGGCCTGATGATTCCCAAGTTCCAGATCTTGAAACTCACAATTGTAATGCTGTGTTTGCAAAGCTTTTTGAATGCTATTTCCTTAGTCATTTTTAAATTACAAAGAAGGAGAAAAGATGGTTAAAAACCTTCATCTCCAGCCCCAAACTGCATTTGTCTCTGACATATCCTGCTGGATCTATAGGGAGAGGCTGTCCTCAGATAAACTAGTGTAAATCTAGCATGGGTCTGAGCTGCTTCTTCGGAATGACAGGCCAGAACCAAGAGAGGAATCAGGCTCACAGCTGGTAATTAGCTAATAAAGTACATGGTGTGCTTTAGGGTCCTTCAGGATGCGAAGTGCTGTATAAAAGTTATTATTAGTTATTAATAATAAAAATACCCGACAACCCTAGGGAAATAATACAAAGAATGGAGCAAGTCAATGACAGAGGCAGCTTTCAATCCATCCTCCCTCTTCTTAGCCACTTAAGCTCTCCTCCCCCTTCCCCTCCCAGGCTCAGACAGATGGAGAGAAGGGAGAGACCTCGACCATGGGCATTTAGCAATTTGGTGGCACAATCAGTAAGTCTCACATGTTCTCCAACACAGCATTGTCTACCTGCGGCAGAAATTGTCAAATCTGTAACAAAATTAGCAGCCAGTAGTGGAAATATTTGGGAACAGCAGGGCACTGGAATTCCCATTTTGCTTTCCGTGGGAAAACTGAGCCCCCATCCCAGTGGTCCCCTGGCCCTTTCTTCTCATTGCCCTCACAACCCTGGAGACAGGGATGAAATAGGTAGGCACAACTTGGTTTCTTTAACAATCTCTGGGTGAGAATTGGGGGACCAGCTGCATCCACATAAATTGGGGTGAGTGGCCTCACCAGCAACACAAAAACTGATCTTGGTATTCCAGCGCAGAACATCTGAGTGTGAAGTTTATTTTAGGCAAGGAAATAGAACAAGAGAAAGGTTGAGTTTTCTATAGCACTTTTTATACCCCAGGGACCCCAAAGCCCTTCATGCAACACTGAGAAAGATCCCCCAGTGTGGTGACTCTGCAGACAAGCATGGCAGCCATTACATGCTCATTGATCTTTCACACACATGCCCTCAGAGAGCAGAGGCAGTTTTACCCAGACAGGGAATACTGGTTATTCCTTATTTCATTCAAAAAGTGCACTGGGATTTTTGCCGTCCCTTCAGGCAGCACACCAGAGATGGCCAGGAGGGAACTTGGTTTAGGATTTCCTTGGCAGAAAGCCCTGCTGACTGCAACACTGAGGACGAACGCAACTTATAGGGGTGAACTGTAAAGCACGGGGCCCTACACTCAGAGAGCTTTTCTGTTCTGTGCCCTTTATGCCTGGAGATGGACCACATACAAACAAAAAATGAAACCCGCAAGTAAAAGGTCAGGACTTTCTCTAATTCTGGAATTCCCTGTAGTAGCCCCTGTGTCTTGTCCTGCGGCACTGGTGTTGCGGGAGAACCCAAGGCCAGAGAAGCTCCTGAGCCAGGCTAGGGCTACCTGGTGCTCTGCTGTGGAAGACGTTATGGGATGAGGGGAACACGAGTGTGCTGAACCCCTTTAGGATATCCCCCCTGGTAAATCCATCCCTGAGCTAGGCCTCTCTCATGAAACCAGCCAAGACCTCCTAAATGCTCCTGCAGCAAACGGTGGGGGGCAAGTGAGGTAGAAGAGTGGAAGGCAGAGCTGATGTACAGCAAACTTCTTCTTACAAACAATCAGGGAGGAAACCATTGGTGTCCCCAGCTCTCTCACATGTGGGGAGCTCCCTGCCTGGGCAGTGTCCCCAAGGTAAGGACAGCCCCCATTGCAGCTGCCTTCCTAATCAAACAAAACACTGAATCCAAACATGGTTTAATATTGTATTTCTTGCATTTCCCAACTATGCCAGGATTCTGGAACTGAAGAATCACAGGGGTTGCATGTATAGGACCCCACCCGTTTTAGCCTTATACTTCCCTGAGGTTATTTCACTGTTATCACTGGCAGGCCAAATGTCTGGAGTAATGACTGTGCTGGGTCTACAAAAGCCCTAGGAAATCAGTGCCCTCTTTGCTAAAAGGGCTGGGATACAGATTTTGCTTTGTTATGCACAAAACAAACATCATACTTATTTTTGGCTTGGGTCATCGGAGTTCAAAAAGTGTTGGTAAACAATGTTTATATCTCACGGGGCCAAACAAGGTAGCTGGCCTGTGTGAATTTGATCAAACTGTTGTTAGCACAGTTATGCTGCAGCTCTCAGTATCTCCTGATGAGCTGCTGCTGTTCCAGCTTGTTGCTTTACTGATAATCCACATCAAACATTGGATGTTAAAGTAGATATTGCACAGATTTAATTTCAGGTCCCTTTTTATGCAGCTGAGCAAAACCAAATGCCAAGCCTTGTGAGTAGTGTTAGCTTTTAGAGGCTGCTATTATAACATTAATATTTTTATTATTGTTTTCTTTACTGAGTTGCAGGTACCCCAGTGCTTTATAGGGAAACAAAGTGACTGGGCCCTCTCTTGAAGTGCTTGTAACAAAAGTTAGACTTAAGCACAGCATTGGGCTTATTTAACAAGCAAACTGTGCCAGCAGGGTATTTGGAAGAGGGAGGTTTATAGCAGTGCAAGATCATGAGACATTTACAGTTGTATGCATATGTGTATCCTGTTAGCTTACCCTAGGTTTTAAAGAGAAAACCATGGAGGGGAACAGTATCTTAGACTTAGAGATGGTGCCTGCAAGAAAGGTGAGCAGAGGTCTGTGAGGGAAGGCTGATCTGGAAGGGAGAATTTGAAGGGGAGACTGTGAAGGAGAAGCGTGAAACTACCTGTTGCACAGCTAGCAAAGGCATATGAGGGAGCAGGTACCGCTGTTCAGTCACAAAAAATCCCTTTGACGCTTGATTGTAAAACATGCTACTGCACCAATATTTTTTCATCCATTGAGCACACTAATTTATTACAGAAGAGTCTGAAGGTTTGAGCTACATACTAGGGCTAATCTCTGAAGCGTTTTCTGCCACTTGACACATAACATTACTCTTGCATCATGGGGAGGAGGCTACTCATAATGGGATTAAATTTACTCACTATACTAGACTAGGGAATATTATTTCTAACAAGATCTGGCCCAGTTACCCTCAGTTAGAAACCTGAATGGCTTTTGTGGGGCTTTGAATCATGTCTAAACTGTTTTCCCAGCCACCTTGTTTAGCTGGGATGGTTTTACCAGGAGATACGCCCATTAGAGCTTCTTATGCAAAACTGTACCCTCTACATATCCCACACATAGGGTAAGATAGGTCTCAAATCTGAAATTTCCCTACTTTGAAGTCTGCAAACCAGAACTTGTCTGTTAAAGACTGTCAAAACCTAAATCCTTCCAGGTCTGGGCAATTTTCCTTGAAAAAGGTATCAGATCTCAACTGGAATCACTGATCTGAAATTCCATCCCGTTTTTCAATTTCTAATTTACTGCTTCAGTTAAAGGAGTCTATGAAGCAACAGAGCCCTAAAATGTTGTGCTATACCTTAGATCTTGACCTCATTATCTTATCATCACACTGGAGTTGCCAGCCAGGAAATGTGTCAAGATCAAAGAACAGCAGCATTTCAGTCTCACTTTGTGTTTGTCTTTCTGTGAGCAAATCCCTTTTTTGCCCACACTACAGTCACTGCCTAAAACCTTTCTCTCAAACAGTTGGTCAGAGTTTTTCAATGAAAATTTCTCTGAGTGATTCAGAGACTTCAACCTGATCTCCTAAATCCCAGGTGAATAAGGCAAATACCTGAACTAGCAGGTTACTGACAATTTCAGTGTGTCTAACTCATGCTTATGGTCTAAAACAATCTTTAAATAAGTCTTCATTCCATCCCAGTGTAGAACAGGAAGGTTTATAATTTCAGAGTTTTGTGGGACAGGAAAATAGTTCCCTACATTGTTCTAGCCCTGTCTCTTCATCTGTGTGTCTCTGTCAGCTGGCATGTACCTTTCCCACCTTACCTGGCATACATTCACAGCTCCTCTTTAAGGCCTGCTGGGACAGCTGTGGTTGCTGAAGTCCCAGTTGTCAAGATGCTCCTGAAAGACTAGTTTTCCACTCAACTCTACCTACTGTTGCTGCTCCTCAGCCTACCAGTCTGTTTCTTCAAAACTGACCTCCCAGATACATCTTGCACCGAGATCTGGCCTGCCCTCTGGATTAGCACAGCCTCAAGGGGCAGTGGCCTTTGATTTTGCCAAGCCAACATTAGAGTCATTTCAAATCCGAACATAAGATTCAGTCTGCCTCGTCCCTCTATGTATCAGCCTCTGGTCCAAACTGTTTCCTGGAGCTACTTGCAGTAAACATTGAAATGAAGCTTGGCCAAGCTAGAAGAGAAACCATGCCAGTTTCCCCTCGCTTCCTCTGTGATGTGGACTGTGTAAATGCCTGTTCCAGGCTGGCCTTTGTTCATATGCAAGGCCTCCTCTTTTACTGTAGTGTGCTTCACAGTGCACTGTGGAGTAAGCAGTTAATACATCAGAACAAGAATGAATGACTTTGCCTAACCACCAGGATTCTGTAACAACCCCAGCACTCGGAGATTCCCCTGCAGGGGGGAGAAGAGAGAGCATTTCTTGACTAGCTGGAAGCCCTGTGTACAGAAAACCTGCGGAGACTGGCAGAGAAAGCGAGTGAACTGGGACTGGATATGTTCCAAATGTCAAAACAAAACTGAGCCTCTCAGTGGAGGATGCTAAATTTTGACAATGGGAAAGAAACAGATAAACAAAGGGTGAGTGGGAGGGGAAAGCCTTTCCCTGCTAATGCTGTCTTCTCATAGCATTAAGCATTATTATGCATTTCCACATGCCATCGTGTGTATGTGGCATTTTACTGGCAGCTAAAAAGGCAGAGTCTTGCCTCCAGGTTTTCACAATATAAAGACCACTTTGGGGCACTAGCAAGTGAAGGTGCTCAGCTCTTAACAAGAAGCTCTCAGCAGCTTGCAGAGTCAGGCCCTCAGGCAGCAAATACAAGGCCTAGATCCTGCTTCTGCTAAGGTCTGTGGGAAAACTGTGGGAACAAGACTAGGTCTGAGAGGTGCAGGCTGGGATAAGGAAAGGAAGTGCCTGAGAAAGGTCACAAGCTGAACTATTGCATGTTCACATCTTGTTTGCTTCTGGCTTTATCTGGGTATCTCTGAATCATTCCTCATCCTAAAGCTGTAATATAGTAAACAAAGTTATCAGTCAGAAGGGGCAAAGCTTGCCAAGAGTACAGAAGAAGTGGAAGTCATTAACACAGGAAGACTAGCTGCAGTGAATGAATCCTGAGGGTGGGCATGAGAGAGGTGAATAAGGTTGTGCAGTGAACAGGAGAGACAGGGCAGCAGGAGAGAAGCAAAGTCATTGCTTCAGTGAGATGGAGGAGGGCTGAGGAGGGGAAGATGTGCTGAGTTAGCACAGTATAGAATGGGGGAGGAAGGAGGGAACAGGCTCTGACAGAGCCATGTGAGGCCTTAAAAATGAAATGAGGAACTGAACTTTGATGTAGAAGGAAACTGGAAGTCAGCATGGGTATTCAAGAAGAGAGAATGACACAAGTGGAACATCAGGTAAGGAAAAGATAATGTAGCTGTTGCACGTTGGGTGTATTAGAGTATTAAGCCTATCCTATAGTCCTGCTGGGCCTCCCCATCTCTGAGAATTGAGTGGGTTTGCACTTTTCTATCTGGTCTAAGTTGCTTAGTAAAGCGTCTCTGATTGCTCTTGCCTGATAAAACAGCCACACATCAAGAATGTTAGTCTAAAAGAGAAGACAGTCATATGGAAAGGGCTGTTTGTGAGCTGTGGGATGGGTGCCATTGCAGCAGCATAACACCATTACGCTGAGGGGCTGAGCATCTCCTACACTGGCCCGCAAGTCGGAGGGCACAGATCCTTTCCACAGAGCAGGAAGTGGTGGGATCACCTCCAACCTCAGGACTTTCCCAAAAGGCAACTAAGGGGATGTTCCCAGCAGCGGAACATTTCCTGCAGTCTGCGGGTTCCCGAGGAGATCAATACCATTGTCTTTGTTGTTTATTGCAGTTTCACTCACTTATGTCCTATGAAGGGAGATTCCTGCATTACAGGACTGCCAGCAAGAGCAACAAACCTTCCTGTTACTGTGGCTCCATTCTCAGGAGAAGCCCCATCTCCCATCTTCTGCACAGATTAACAGCTGGGACAGAAGGAGCAGAAATTACATAACAGTCACTGAATGGAAGTCCCTTTCCCCCAAACACATAGAAAAGAAAAGCTAAAGGAAGGGCACCGTGGAAGGGGGAAGCAGAGGAGCGTTCATCTCTACATGGCACCCAGGAAGATGTGCCTAACCTGAGTACCAGGTTTTATTTCTAAGATCAGTTAGCTCATTGTGAGAGCAAGGACAACATTTGAGCTATTAGGCTATGAAATGAGATGAATTCAGATTCAGAAACTCTACATGGGTCTTGTGTCCCTTTTTATTTTTTTAAACAGCTCAACTTTCCTTTCACTCCTGATGCAATTTTCTGCATAGGAATCTCTCATATTTTCTTAGCCCCCCAGATCTTTCAGACTTCTTGCAATCTGTGGTTTATTATTCCAAGTTTGACTCCTCTTTCCTCATGATGGCCCTTCCTCTTTCTTCTCCCCCCTTCCCAAATACTGGTGTGCAGTTTCTCTCCTTCAGTTTCTTTATCCCTGTGACTCCATCCTAAAGAGCCCAGTTTTTCCATTCATATCCAGCGCTGCCTTTTTGATTTGCATCACCTCCCTGTTTGTCTGTTCATCTCAGGATTACACTAAACCTTTGATTCCCTTCAAACATTCTTTCTATGCACTTTTTAGTGCTCATCTGCAGTTTGACTGGTTTCTTTCTTTCCTCCCTCAGTCCATTACAGCAATACCTGCAGTGCTATCTTATTTCTCCACTTTCATCCAACACTGACTGCGTTTAAAAAAGAAAAATTCATCATATGTGATCTTCTGCAGGATACTTCAGTCTCTGATTTTCAATCATTTGGGTCATACCTTCAGAAACAATGGTACAAATCCTTCCTCCAAGTCCAGCAGAAGACTTATGACAGTTTAGTATGGATAATTCTGTTTCTATTCCTCCCTCATTTCTAAAGCTGCTAGTAGCCCTTTCTCCCTATTTCTCTGGCACTGGTATTCTTCCCAGTTCCCATATTGTTCTCACCTCCCAGCCCTTTTCCAGACAAGTACAAGATACTTTTTTCCACTTTCAATCACAGTTTGCCCTGATTTATCTTGCCTAGACCTAACACTTCCCTCTCCTGATCCTTTCTCATGCCTCTCCTCCTACTCTCTTTGTAGCCCTGAAAATATCTGACATAATTCAGTTGCGCAAGGAAACAACTACTTCTCTTGACCCTGGTACCTCTCATCATTTAGGTCTGTCTCCTTACTCCTGCTTTTTACTTTACTCCTGTTTCCAGTAATTCCTTAGCTTGTGGTACTCTGCTCAGCTCTTTGAAAATAAGCCATTATCTTCCGTGTCCTTAGGCTCCTCCACTGTCACTGGCATCCTACTTAACAAGCACCCAGAGTCTCCTTATTCTTCATGGAGTGCTTAAGAAAGTCACTCCCTCTTATCTCTCCTACATGACTATCCCTGTCCGTTTTCACTGTATGTTCATGTGGACCGTATTGCAGAAATCTAATGATCTTCCTTCTGCTAATGACGCCTTGTCCTATTTCTTTTTACCTTGTGGCAGCTTTGTGAAATGGTGGCCTGCTCTGTCCATCCTGGGGTATTCATAGTGATGAAGGTACTCTGGTTTCCTAGCAACTACTCAACTTTCAGGCAGTTCTTAGGACAGGGATCCCTCCTCTGAGCTGGCATCCCTTCTCCAGGGATGAATGATCCTTTAAATATTTCTCTAGTAAAAATGATAATCATACTTAACATTCATACTGCTTTTCATCCGTAGAGCTCAAAGCATTTTACAAAATCGATAAGCATCATTTTCTCCATTGTAGAGACGGAAAAGCTGAGTCACAGAGATATTAGGGCCAATATTTTCATGTGTTCATTCATTTGATGCATCTTCATTTCTGGGAACCCAATCTGAAATAACTTAACCTAATTGATTTGCCATAGGACTTGGAAAGGAGCAATAGGTCTTCAGCACCTTTGTGCAATACAGAATACAGCAGTAGAGGCAAAATATCTCAGATGAGGCACTCAGAAGTGAACACCTCTGAAAACGTGGTTGTATACCACCTGATCAAGACCACACAGAGCTCACCATTACTTCTGGCATCAGAGCCAGAGACCTCTTAGGCTCCATTCACTAGGATACTGCTACTTCAGGGTCTTCCTTCTGCCTTAAGTGGTGGGGAGATGGGGATAGTTCAAAGCATCAGGATATTTTAGAGGTTTCAAAATAAATCTCCAGTTTGCACTGTGATATATCCAGACCTCCTCAGTTGTTTTTCCTCCAAGGAAGAGAGAAAACAACCCTGTCCTAGAAAAAGTAATGATCTAGTGGCTGGACTCACCCTTGAAATGGTGGAAACATTGGTACAAAATTCTTGTTCTCACCCATCAAAGACTTCATCCTGGATTTTTCATATTCCAGATGAGTGAATTAATTATTTGGTTCTTCTGATTGCCTCTTCTCTTTCTCTCGTTTTGACTAGCAATCCCATCTCAGATCTAAGCAACCTTTCTTGCTGAGACTGGAAATTATGATCCTGCAAAGACTGTCAGATTCAACAAACTGACATTCACAGACAAAAAATGTGTTTCAGTAGAATATTCTTGTGAGGTCTACCAGCCACTTTTATGTCAATAATATTCAAATACACATACCTTTTATTAATTCACTGGTCCTTCCCTGCTTACCTGCAGCCTCTCTGGCCTAAAAAAGCTTCTGGACTTGTATCAGCTTTTCTCAGTTAACTCCTTCACAGGCAGAATAGTTCCTCTTAATCTAAAATGCCTCAGATACATCCATATTTCTTTTCTATTGTCCTTTGAGATTTCTTCTGCAATGTTGGGCATAACCTGGGCATTGTCCGGGATTCTTAATTCTTCTTCTCTAGCGATATATGTCACATCTGAAAATCTGTCAGTCATCACATCTGCAGTATGGTCTGGCTTTTGCAACTTTCTTGCCTTGTGCTTTTCCAAATTTTTTTTTTACAGCAAAACATGATCAGTATTGTATCTTTGCCTCCTTGTCTCAAACTCATGTTTTCCCATTCTTTTCAAAGCAAATTTTAACATTCCTCATCTTTGTTTTCAGAATTGATTTGCTCCAGCCTGTCTCATTACTCATATTTCTCTGCTAGCACTGGCTTCCTCAATGTCCCACAGCTTCAGCTGTTGACAGATCTAAAAGTGCTTCTTTGGCCTGGACTAGCACTTCCATCTCTCTGCTTTTTTGACTCTCTCTTTTCCCTCTGTCTTGATTTAAATTGATCTCAGATTCAATTTCAGTTGTTCTATAAACTTTGTTCTTATATTCTCCTACTGTGAACCCAGGCCAAATTGTATTCTTCTAACACACAGTAAAAATTTTACAAAAAATGGGATTTTAAAGCAACGTAATATCACAATTCTGTTCACGATCAACAAAAAGCAAAGTCGTGCTTTCCTTTGAAGATTCTCAGGTAGAAGTCTGGGAGATATTTACTCCCCACAGATTATTAATCAGATTTAATCCTCATACCCATCTGTTTTCAAGTTGTCCTTGGAGAAAAATCACAATCACCCTGAATTTGTTTGTTGACTGACATTTTTTTGACAACACAAGGGCAGTTCAACCTCTGATTTGTTTGCTAATCCTTTTCTGCCACTATTACTTCAAGTATCTGAGATGTGAAATTCAGTTCTGTTATGGCTGGAAAAATATACCAAATGACTTTTAACTGGAACAAGTCAGAAAAATATTCATCCTTACCTGGAAAATTCTGACATTTGTTGGGGAACTCCAAATATAAAAACTGCTTTGACCTATGCCATTAACTGGAAATTGAAAATGTTTTATTTTCCATTGCTTCCCTCCCCGCTCCCCTGCAAAAGGAATAACATTCCAAAAAGTGCCCAGAAAAACAGACACTTTTGCAACTATTGTCATTTTGTGTAAAATCTAAGTTTCTTTCAGACAACAATTTCCAGTGACAATTTGGTTGTGGCTTTAACTCATTAATAGTAGCATCTCAGCAGAGCAAATACTTTTTGATTATAGGTTCAGCATTTGCTTTCTGCAAACATATTCACTTAAATGTTGCTATTTGAGTGAAAATGCCTGCCAGTAAATATGTTGTTGGAACATTCATAGAAGGCAAGCACAAATGGAGTGGGAACACAATTGAAGCAAATTTGTTTAAAAGCAAATTGAATGATCACACACAAATATTTTATGTAATACTTACTAAAGTCTGTCTCCTTGCATATCAAATAACCACTGCATAATTTTTGCAAAGTAAGATACCACATCCTAACAACGGGCCCATCAGAGCATAACCCATCACTTAAAATGGTAGGAGTTAATCAACGGTGGGAGATATAGCATGTCAAGTTTTCATTAAAAGAGTAGTCTCAGAGGCTACTCCAAAATTCAAGTCACATATGCTTTTCACTCCAAATGTATGCACACACTCTGTCCCAGTTTGACTGCAACTGCAGAATCCCTCCTTGATGAAATAAGCCATTTAACAAAGAAAATGTGTCTAGAGAATCAATACTTAAGGATAATGATGGGTAGACAGTATGAATTACTACCTTCTCTTGGTGGAAATATATCAGCTTTCTCAATTACTGATATACCCAGCTATGTTTCTTTTCTTGGCTACTCTAGGAAAGCTACTCTTGTAGTACAGGGTAGTCTTACAGGTGCTGTTGTGAGTACCACATCACTATCCTCTTTATTGGATGGCTGGGGACAAATGCAGGGGAGTCCAACAGCAGTTAAGATAGTTTAAGTTGTGTGAGTTATGTGCTGGCAGGACAGAGAAAATGACACATTAACAGCAGCTTGCTCTGCCTCCAATTCACTTAGCTCAAGCTGTGAATGCAGCCAAATATAAAAGATTTGCTGGTATTTTTATTAGATATAAACTTCCACCTTCTCCATCTGAGCCAGTGAAACTGCTCTTTTAGCTTGCTGGACGTGAGGCCTTTGCTCCTGAGTAGGGAAGTCCTGAAATTAAATCCCAGATGTTGCATGTAGTGAAATGGCTACAGTGCAGACTAAGAGCTGTACGTAAATAAAGGTGGTATGGAAACTTATATTGCAAACATCAGATGAACTATTTAAAAGAGATGTCAGAGATGACACTGTTACTACATCTAGCTCTGGATCAATTATGCTACTGTATGCCATTACATGCCTAATATATAGATTATAAGCTAGCTATAAAACCAATAAGCAGCCCTTGGAATCACACACATTTCAAAATCAACAAAACACCAAGTGCTCATCTACCATATGTAGCACAGCGATACTCTGTGCACAGGGTGCACTAATGAATAGGAAGAAGCAAATTTGAGGCCATCTGCAAAGTCATATGACTGGGTTCCCCTGACTGCACAGTATAAAGTTGGGACTACAATATCTCTCTTTATTATAGCCCCAGTTCCTAGCTAGCCTGGGCATTCAGTTCCGGGAAAGTGGGATTAGTAGTAACTGATATGTGTCCATGCAAGGAATTAATGAAGGTGACAGTAGAGAGGAGATGCCTACAGCAAATACAGCCACTGACATAACAGATGGAAAGGCTTCTGACTATACAAGAGGCCCAGGCTTTTACCAGGGATCTGCAAAAAGCTGTTTGCAGCCCCATGGCCGGTGGCTCTGGAGCATCAGCAGGCAATAGCACCAGAGATGCAGCCTCAAGAGTCCAGAGTTCGGGAGGCCTCCTCTGGCTTGAGGCCACACTGACTGAACCCGATCCAGCAGGCCAATCTAAAGCCTGTTTCTGTGTTTATCTAACATATCACAGGAAGAGATACTGCTTTATGAAATACTTATTGTTTGTAATTGTGACCCAGGGCTATCCAGAACCATGGCATTGGCTGACAGAAACTCATGTGATCTTAGATTGCTTTCTACTGTGTTTTACATCCTCTCAGTTGACCAGCGAGCCATTAAACTATTGAGCAGCCCTGGCTGACGCAGTTCCACAGCCCTGAAACCTACAGCAGTAGAGACTCAGCACATGGGGACTACGATCCCTTGTCACATTTAGGGGAAAAAAATCCTTTTTACCTGAAACAGCTAAATTGCTTGCTCTTATTGTTATTCCTTTTATGCCCAGCAACAGCTAATACTTTCATTTATCTCTTTGCAATTTTTGTTTGTGTATGTGAAGCAAATATTGCTACTATCCTGCCTAGTTTGGAATCTCTGTATAACTTCGCACTGTATAATGAGACTAGTAAAATCCACGCACTGTTGTACGATTTCCTGAGTAAACAGTGACACAAATGGGACTTCACAAGGATATCCTTCCCCTAGTCCCTCCTGACATCAACTACAACCCGGTGCAGGAATCCAAACCCAGTAGTATCCAAGCTGACCAGAGACAGCTATACTGAGTTTAAACACCTGCCCTTGCTCCCAGGACCCAGTCCTTCCAACTGTGGAAGATCTTGATGATTTATGATGTGGTGATTCCTCCAGCCTAGCCCTGAAGACTTTCACTAACAGAGAGATGCAAGTGCCTGTTACATACTCTCAGGCCTCTAAGAAGTGACTAACTCCCATGTGCAGCTGATGTGGGAACTAGAAATAGGGTGCATAGGATTTCACCCACTGGCCTTCAGAGGCACAAGAGATGTTCCCATGGTTTCACAGCCTTCAATGTGCATACACTGAGCTCCCACAGAGCTTGGTACTGCAAATCACATTTTTCTACATTTCTTACTCTCTGGCTACTCTCTATGGTAACAAGGTAGACAAAGCATTTCCCTGTTCTTTCATCTGAAAACTTAGGATTGGGTGTTCACCTCTCCACCACCAGACATGACAAGGATCTGTCTGGACATATGTCACCTTCTCCCTACTTGTGTGTACCACCTACAAAAACAGTGATACAAAGTGCTTCCTTTGACTTTTTTTTTTACAAATATATGACGTAAGCAGGGCTTATAGCTTATATTGGTTTGAGATCTGAGACCGGCTATTTTCAGTCCTGGATCAGAACCTGAAGAGGACTGCTAGAGTGAGGAGCTGGGATAAGTTTCAAAGGTGTGATGCACAAACCAGTAAGACTGAAGTATTAATTTTGAATATGTTGTCTGCCACTGGAAGTTTGGGCATCGCTGCTCTTCAGTGACATACAACGTTCATTTGTACTTCTGCTAGGATAGGTTATCAAACCTGGCCCCTGTTGGATAATGCCCTGAGCAACCTGGCCTGACCACAGAGCTGATCCTGCTTTGAGGAGGGAGTTGGACTAGAGACCTCATGAGGTCATCTCCAACCTGAATGATTCAATGATCCTATGATTCAAACTTTACTAACACAACTGTCTGCTTGATCTTTTCTCTCTCAACACCAACTTCCCTATGACTGAAGGGTGGACAAGCACAAATGGAGTTGAAAGTCAGTGTTATACTATCATAAAGTTTGTAAACTCAGTACTAAAATACATACACAGCATGATAATGATCAGACTATAAATACCTACAGAACCTTAAAAATTTATTCTGTCACAGGATCCAGCTCCTGAATTTGTGTTTTAACTAGAACTGACAATGCAAGAGGTAATCAGATTGAAAAACATATATAGAGAAGTAGAGACTTTCCCTAACTAGCAACGTATTGACAGACTTCTGTAAGTGCATCATGTACTTAAAAAAAGATTATTCTGTGCCAGTATGTACATAGGAAAAAGATGAGTGCTCTGGCTGATTCATCCCACTGGGGCCATGGTGTTATTCATAATTGTTAAGACTCTGAGAACATTTTGGGATGGAAACCCAAGCTTAAACTAAGATTTATGATGCATTATTGTTTCAAACTGATCAATGAAGCCAAATCAGAGGACAGAACTGAGACTGGACTCTGACTCAGGCATCCATGGATGCTTTATTCAGCTTGGGGTAACCATGGGTGTCACCACAATTTAGAAGTGCTGTGTGTAAAGCAGGAAAAAGAGATTTGGGGGATCTTGGTAAAACAGTCTCAACAGCTGGAATGCAGTATGTTTCACTGGATCTTGTTGCAATTTGGTGGAAAGTAAAAACTCAGTTTGTAGTTCACAAGGAATGGCAGCAAGTGTCCAAAACCCATCGACTCACATAGCCACCAGTAGACCCCAGTTCCCTCCCTCTTCAGCCTTGGGCCAAAGATTTCTTCAGAGGCATACCAGGTCATTTCCGAACACGCACTTGCTGTAGATGAATGGATCGGGACTATTAGTTTTGTCTCTTCTCCAGCGGGGCTTGTACCATTTCACTCCATTATTGCAATGATGAGATTAGTACAGGCAATGAGGTCATGACTGCAGCTACCTTGGACCTTCAAGGGTCTCTGGGGAAGTGTAGCTCTTGTCTCTAAGAATGCAGCTGCACACTTTCAACCTGCATTTATCTTACAAAGCAGTGTGTCTTGAACTGAAGTTCTGCACAACAGGATTCTTCATGATGGACTTGACAAATCTGGGGCAATACATAGAAAATCTTCCTGCAAGGGAACAGGTTCAGGTGCCCTGACACCAATTTTCACTCTTCAGCAGATGGAGGACTATTTGGAGGTGGAACACTGAAGATGGTGTTATTGCCAAGACTTGTACCCTGAAGTTGAGGGGAAGGGAACTGTCAAACAGAGAGGTTACACTGGTAAGAAACTCCCAGACCACAATAACTCCTTTGCAGCAGGAGGAATGAATGATTGGTGACCTTGGGCTATCCCCACAGAATGTGGCCAAGGAGAGATATTAAGTGTGTCTGAGGAAAGAATCTAAGATGAAACAAGGAGCGTACAGCCATCCAAGAAGATGGAAAGTGGTAGTGCTGACTGGCCTGACAAATTTGTTTGCATGTGTAAGGCAGAGACTGGAGATGAGCTGCCAGGGATGGCCAAGCACATTCTGTCCCTGAGGACTTCTGTATGGGTCCTTAAGATCCTCACAGGATCTCCCTGTGAACTCAAGGAAGTGTACATCAATTCCAGACTGGGTTGCCATGCTCACTAGCTTGTGAGAGGATAGTAATGAAAAGACAATCTTGCCATTTTGGACTTCGGATGTTACTCTGGGGGGCCAGGGACTTCACTCCTCTGCTGTAACCAAGGAAATGTCCTAGGCAGCAAGCAGAGTCCCGGGGGGATCATACAGGATAAAGCTAAGATGGGCATGCTCCAGCTTGTAATGAATGGCAAAGAACAGAGATGTAACACACTTTTTCTCTTGTTGCCCTGTCCTGCCTGTAGGCATTGGACTCTGTAAGGCTGCTGAAATACTACTAAGTCACTGTGGTAGACAGTGCTTGCTAACTCCCCTGTATATAAAAGAAGAGTGAGGGGTCTTCTGGGAAAAGACAGAAAGAGAGGGAGTACAGAGAAGATCCTGGAGGGAAAACCAAGGACAGTCGAGTTTAGGCAGGATGCTTCAGCTCAGATGCATGTTGAATAATGCTTCTGTGTTATCTGTAAAGTCAACATCCTGGCAGAGGATGGATCTGCATGCTAACTCAGCATTTGTGTGCTATGGCGAGAATATCGCAGGCACTCGGTCCGTTTCTCTTTTTGAAATTTTCAGCTCCAATAAAATGAATTAACTTCATTTCCCCCTTATCCCACCTAAATCATCCTCCTTTGAAGCTCTCCTTCTTCATTCATGCTGTCTGTGACCTATATGTATAAAATCCAGTGTGTCTCAAAGGCAACTGGCATAGAAACCACAGAAGGGACACTGAGGCCTTTTATTCAAAACGGACTTACACAGAAAGTTAATCCCCTTTTGGGACTTTGTAACAACTTTCAGATTAGAAAGACAGAAGAAGGTAGGATGGATGGAGTGTTGGCTATATCTTTGCTTGCTGCCCTTGAAAGGGACTGATTCAGGTGACTCTGCTCACCCTTAATGGAATGCTCAGAGAGTTACAGGAAGGTGGAAAACCTTTTCCTGATGCTACACGAGCACATTCTTTGTGTAATGTAAACTGGGCGATCAGTTCAACTCTGTAACTGTGAGAAAGCATAGCCATAGTGAAGTAAAATTGTTATAAGAATGAATGAGAAAGCGTTTAGAGACTGATTTTCTGTCATATCTCTCAGGGAGAGAAGCTCAGTAAAAGCCACCATTATTAATGAAAGCCCACTGGAACTTGATAGGAATTATTTTGCTATTTTGTCAGTGTTGGTTGGAACATAGGGATTTAGGAAGATTTCTTATGTAGAAGCACATCTAGGAGCACAGCACTGTCTCCTCTGAGCTATGAGATGCACACGTCTTTGGGAGTTTGTGTTTCTTTCAGGATCTGGTTTGTGTTTAACTTTTCAGATTTTTATGGGAGACCAGCAAACACACTTTGCTGGAACCCATTAACTGGTCAAGAACACGAGCACAGACACAGATCTGCCTACATGTTGTGAGGAAACCAGAAGAACAGAAGGGAAATTCAGGCTGATAGTTCTAATCACTACACCTCTTTTAAAAATAACCTCCATGAGCTAGAGAGAGGGGAGGCAGGAAGGATAAACATAGAAATTCTCACAGTGGTGTAAATTGCCAAATCCCAAAAGATGACTTCAAGAAAGTCCTTCTGAAATGATTAAACAGGTCAAATCAAATGAATGGCACCCAAGAAAGCAACCTCTGTTGTCCATTGCTTGCTTCTCTCATGCTGAGGCATCAGTTTTAGGCACCTCACTAACAGTGCCCTCCACACCTGTGTTTCTGCTGTTCCCAGAGGGGGATCTATGGAGCAGAAACTCGATGGTTTGTCATGACGGTGTAAGGGTCCAGGAACTGGGGTGGGAAGGGTTCGTGGTAAGTGGTGACTAGGAGCTGCCAGCAGAGCATAGAGGGCTCCCAGGCAGAGGTACATGCTACAGCTGAGAAATTTCCTAGCTGTATTTGCTGATATTAGGCCTGCTCTGGTCAGAGACATCTGTTGCTCTGTCTTGCTAGCACAGAAATACTCCCTCCCATTAAAAGGAAGGAGAAGGAAGAGCTCAGCTGCAGGGGAGGACAGAGAAATCAGAGAGTGAGGGAGGGAACAGTGGAGGAAAGAGCAGGTATAGTGCATGTCCGATGCTGTCCATCTGTTCCTCATTAACCAGATGTCCCCCACCCACCTCCTGAAGTGCCATTGACTGTGTATTGTCAGGACCAGAAAGGGATAACAATGCCACCATGGAGCAAACATTCATACACCAACAGGAGTCCTGCCATGCAGCCATCCCTCCCTCCACTATGCTTCCAGATTGGATGCCAAGTCACTCTTTTCCTAATGAGCTCTTAAACAGCCACATTCTCATACAGCTTCTTGCATTATAATTGCCATGTGTTTGACCTAGCTCTGAAAATGGCAAGTTATTTCAGCTCTGTTTACCACAATCAGAGCTTACTTCCTGTAAGTGTGCCATCACTTCCTGCAATATTTAAATGAAGAAAGAGTAAATTCTTGATTTAGAAAGTGATTTCTGCTTGCCAAACTTCATCATTTTAAGAGTCAGAGAGTCCTTGGATTCACATCTGTATCCAAAGAACAGCAATAGATTTATGGACAATTCAACCTACTAAAGATTATTCAGAAGTGCAGGAAGAGCCATAAATTACTTTGCCTATGTTGTTAGCCAAGGATCATTTATAACAAAAGCCCATCGAGCCAAGGATGATCTGTGCATTGGTCTGTGTGTGGGCATGTCAGTGTAAGAAGATTCTGTCTCATACCCTAAGTTTTATTCTCCGCATGTTCATGGGAAGCTTTCCTTTACTTCCATGTCCCTGATGAAATCAAAGCACTCTGTCCTCTTCCCTCTAAATCATACCTCAGCGCAGCTTATAAATTGTAGTGTGCAAATGGAAAACTGGCTGAGCTATAGTCACAGATTACGTGATACTTCCACCTATTTCAGTCTGCAAAAATGTGCAGGCTATGTAGTTGCTGGTGTTTGTGACCTGTGCAACTGCTAGATAATCTGTGTCTTCATGCTCTAAACTTCTGTGCAAAGAACACAAATGGGTGGAGGAGATCCAGGTAAGCAGGTGTCCGCCAGAACCAGTGGCTCTGATCTCTCGCCAGGTGAGCAGCTGAGGGCCGCAATTGCTTGTTGAGATAAATGTGTGTCTCTTTTGAGGTCATTGTACCTATCAAGCCTTTAGCACTGCTACAATAGCAGTGGATTTAAATATCTTCTCCCTGTGTGCCAGCTTTTGAACAGCTGGTCCTGATCCTCATGGTGATGTGGGATCTCTGTATGAGTTATGCATTCTCCTTGATGTTACGGTGTTATTACATTGCTGTTACTCTGGGAATAGTTTCAGTGTGGATGTGTGCTCACTATTAGGTAGAAGAGATTGTGGAGTCCTTCACACATCACTGACAATAGCTGGGCCTTAAATTCTGATGGGTGATGACTGAGGTCAAAGACGGGGATGGTGGGATGGCTGAGACCCAGGTGCATTACAAAAAGCTGAACAAATAAGCCAGGTAAGGATGGAAAGGATTAAAGAAGGACTTGCATGAAGAACAAAACAGGAAACTGCATCAAGAGACAGGAGAAAATAAGTGGTGAAAAGGAGAGTGAACAGCTTTTTAAAAAGTGAAACATAAGTTACTGAAGGGAATAACAATATTCAGAAAAGACAAATCATGAGCTTGCAGCCTGAAGGTAGAAGATCTCCCATAGAGTCAAAGGGAGAGGGAGCTGTGGGTAGGAGTATTGTGTTTGTTATTTGTTCATGATCTGTATTTTCTGAGAAGTCTGAAGAGATGTCGGGTTCAGATGCTATGTGCAAAATTCATCTTTATTGCACGTTTGTTACATCTAGCAGTGCCTGATAAATTAAAGTGTAAGCCAGAAGGCTCATGCCTTATGATAGCATTCTGTGAAAGGCTGTATTTAAGCCACCTGGGGAAGCTGAATGAGCCCACAATGACAGGCAACTGCAGTAGGAGGTCAGGCTCTTGGGAGGAGCTGGCTGATAGAGTCTCTGTGCCCCCAGCACACCTCTGGAGATTCTCAGTCAGGTGTAGTGCTTTTTTCTCTTCACACTCCAGAGGCTTAAAGCACATGGGAAACTCAGCAGCTGGGTTCTGTGGTAGCAATCTGATGAGCATCCAACAAATGGCTCCCAGGCAGGTTTGTGACAACCTGATCAGTCAAATTCAGAAAATTCCTTTTTAGCTCCACAGCTGATATTGGAAAGAACTGGGGACATGCTTGGGAACTGAACGCACCTGCTGAGCATGAATAAGGAAAAGAAAGACAAGCAAATGGAGAGAGGAATGTACAGATGATGGTGAGATGATTCGCTGGGCTCGTGTGTGGAAGAAAGCAAACAATGAGAGATGCCTAGCTGTGTCTTTGCCTGCATTACATGGCACACATGGGGATGCACCACTGTTGCAAGTTGATGTGGATGCATTTCAATGTCTTGCTTTTGCAGTGGAAGAGCACAGCTGAAAGTTTCTCCAGGAGGTTTACAACTGACATGGAAAGCCTGAGGAGGAAGCTGGATTCCGGCAAGACCTGGAAAGGCACACCCACTGTGACTGTTGTTGCTGTTAAACACCATCTGTCACAGATATACCCAGGAACTTGGTATTGGATCCTTCTTGCATCGCAAAGGTTAAATGAGATAAAATGCATCTTAGCCTTACATGCATAATGAATGAATATATAATAATCAGTGGTTTATGCTGATTTATAGTAGCTATGGATTTGACCCAATAAGTCAACTGCAGACCTAACCTCCCTAAGAGCCACACTGTCCCAGACTTCAATGGCATGGATTTTCTTTTTCTTTTTTACCCTCTTTTTTTTCCTTCTCCTAACACAAAGCATTGTAGAGTTGGTTTGTTTTTTAATAATTTTTTTCTTGGTACCAAGTATGCCTGCAGTTGCAGCAAGAAGAATACCCCAGAGTTCTGTCTTTCCCCTTTGGTTCTAACAACCTCTGAGTATCAAGCGGGCTTTTCTTTGGAGAGAAAAAAGATAATAATGAATGACTTAAAATAGCCCTGCTGAGGAAAATACGAGTTTGATTTCAATTGCAGAGGGAATAACTTTTTTTCTGGCTCACTCACTGACTCCAGTAGAAGACCAGCAAGATCTGATGAGGCTCCTACGGAGACCTCCTGTGTTTAGAGAATCCAGGAGCTTGCAAGAAGTGCTGTAAAGCTTGAATCAGCTCTAATACATTTTTGATTTCAATCCATGACATTTCCGTGGTGCTTCTGAGATCATGTGTGTACTTCACACTTGGAAAATAAGCAATGCACAGCAGTTGTGTGATAGGCAGTGGGGACAGGTAAATAGTGCTGTGGAAGGATGGTGGAGTAATATGGACAGGGACCTGTCTTGCAGAAAAGTGAGTTCAGCTGTGACACAGACTTTGTGTGTATTTAGCAAACCACTTAACCTTTCTGTGTCCCAAATTTTCCATGTATAGAATGGGTATGGGAGCATTTCCTTGTGCTTCAGGGACAGTGGGACATGGAGTGCATTAAAGAGTGAGAAATAATGCACTAGCAGAATGCCTTCAGCTGGCATGAACAGGGGACAGCAGTGTCATGCATAGAAAGAACAAGTTGGAATCTCAACAGTAACATTGGTTTTGCTGATGAAAATGGGATGTTTCCTTCAGTAAATCATATGTTGGTTTTTGTTTTCCTGACTGTGATGGCACCACTGGGCTGGGCATGTCATCCTGATCGGTACTAGTAAAACTTTTTATGACAATCTGCCACTCTCTGTTCTAGAGGTGTCATGTGTGTCATAGAAAATACATTTATTTTGAGAGGTTTAAAAATGTTATTGAGACCATTCTTTTATTCCTTCTCTGTGAAAGCAAGTGTCAATTACTATTAAACTAACCACACAGACCTTACAGAAGGGCATAATGATCTTAAAAGAATCCCAGAATTTTCTTTCTATGCATTAAAATGTCAAGATTTAAACTCTTGTTATCTGAAGTGAGTGCTGTAGTGAAGCTGGGAATTTCTGGCTTTCTCAATGGTATCTGAAACAGGATGGATGGTGTGGAGGTTAAAGGTTGCTTTATACTGCCTTTGTATTTTTCTGACCATCAGACCAAACGAGATTGGCTTAGTCTCTGATGCAAGTTAGAGTTACCTCAGGGTTGTTCTCATTTGTACCTGGCCAAATCATAACTCAAAAAAAGATACCACTGAAGCAGGGGATTACTGTAACATAATGTCATGTTACTTGTATTATTCTTCCCTTGGCCACATCCCCTAATTAGGGGAGATTTATGCATTTCTTGGCTACATGGGGATTTCCCTACGATAGGGCAATCCCCAAGTAGCCACTTAAACCAGCAATGTGCAGCAGTATTCGTGGAGGTCAGGATCTCTTTCTGGCTCTATGGAGTCAGACAGCAATATAATTAACTGGAATGGCATGATATTTTCTGTTCTGAAAAAGAGGTCACTGGCTCAGTGACTAGACTCACCTGTGCTGGGCCTTGGGCAGGTGTCATTTTGGAGGGGACAGACAGAATCATCACAAAAATTGCAGCGGCTGTTTAAACTAGTAAATGAGACAAATGCACATTTTCCTGGGAAGAAATACTTCATCCATGATAAGAAGCAGTAAGCAGATGCACTAAAAGGCTACACAACATACCATTCTCATCATTCCCCTGACATATCCCGGTAGGGTTCTTGACAAGTTCAAGAGGTGGTATCTAAGTAACCCAGCATGACCTCATGACCCAGCAAAAAGCTGTATGACACAGCAGTACCTGATGTAACACATGCAAAATCACCAAGATAACCTAGCATGACCCACTAAATTGACCCTGTGACAACATTTGATTTATTACAAATGACATGGATTTAATCACTCACCAGAGAATGCTGAATGACGCAGCACAGCGTTGCTCACTGTGGCTCTACTGAACTGGCATGCTTTGATTGGCTTAGGGAACACACCCATTGGGTGATTCATCTAATTAATGAGCAGCCAGTCCTCCAAACACTAATGAAATACATCTATATTTTACTTGTAGCATCTTCTAGCAAGCCATTTAAGCTTTCCTGCTACTCTCATCACTCTAATGTATGAGTACATCATACTTGATGGACAGGCTGGTTTGGGATTGAGGTTAAAGGGAAAACCTGGTTCCTGATAGGATAGAATTGTATAATTTGTGAATTTATAATCAGAATATATATGGTAAGTCAGCTAATTAATTGCTATGCTGGCTCAGCACAGCTTAGATGTTCCCCCCATCCCAGTAACATTAAGACAGAACTCTGTCTACTAAGAACCAGTGTTAAAACATTGCTGTAAAGTGTGTAAACTGTATCTCAAATATAGTTTGAGATTCCTGCAGGCGATGAGAAAGACATGCTGCCTCTTCCCCACTGAAAAGGTAAGTATAGATAGCTTCAAGGTGAATTGCAAACTATCTGCTAAATTCACTAACGCATTAGCACGTCAGCCAGAGCGCAGATATAGGGCTCCAGGCTCAGGTTCATTCCAGTTGCTTCACCCCACTTAATAGCACAAAACAGGGGGAAAAAAAAATATTTCCTTTTGAAGACATTTTGAATATAGGGGAAATCCTGGATGAAATAAGTTCAGGGACATGTGAATGTGAATGTAGCTTAAAACTCTTTTCTCCTCCTCTGTCATTCTGGATTGTGTGTCATCCAGACAGGCCAGAAGATCTAACCCACATTTGAAGGACAACCAGTAGGGTCTGCCATGACCAAACATGGCTCAATATGTTGTTCCAACCCTGATAATAGATCTAATTTTTCTTCTTAGAGCCTCAGTTTCCCTTACTCCTTTGCATGTTCCTCAGTCAAATATCCATGAGGTCCCAGCTCATTTCCTTCCCCACATGAACATCAAATCTCCCCTCGGCTCTAGACTCTATTCCAATTTGCCACTGTTTTGCTGCTCTATGGTCTAAATCTAGATTCTCCTTCATCTGGTCCCACCCTCCTAATCTAATGCCCTGATGTTATTTTCATAACAACATGCAGAGATGTGAATTGATCTGCCTCCCATCTTGTCATCTTCTCTCACATATCCTACCCAGTTGGTAGGGTCTGATTTTGTAGGACTATGGACATTTATTCTTGAAAATTGATCACTGACCCAGAAGACAAAAATTTGTTTTCTGGAAAAAAAGATGATATTACGATTATTCTTATATTAGGTCCTGAAAAGGCCAGGAAGTCCTACTACATTATCAATGACAGGCATGAGGGTAGCTCAAGGGAGTCCTGGCAGGTGCAGAAAGTCACAAGATTTGAAAGCAAACTCCTCATTTGGTCACTTATCAACAATTTATCAATAGCTCTGTGATTAAAAACAAAGCTCTTTCACTTCATTGAACACATTCAGTGCCGTTTGCTCTACATTCCAAATGGCTGAGCTGATGTTCCAATGCAGCCTATTTTTAGTATTTCTGATTAGTACATTATTTAGGAAAATCTACCAACTGTGTATCTGTTGCAGAGACCTAATTCTTCATGTGGATCCCAAAGAAGAGCAGGGCTTCATATAGGCCTTAAAATATTTATTTGCATGTGAGTTCAACCTTCATCCCTGTTCTAATGGAGCTCAGTGAAGCGATGGTGAAGGAGTTTTCCTCTCCTTGTTTTTTTTTTTTTTTATGGGGAAGAAGCCATGTAACATATTACACCTCTCTCCAAGAAAACTAACATCAAGAATGACAAAAAGCTAGCAGTCTCAGTGAGAATTAAACAAGATACTCAAAATAAGTGATCTCATGGGTATCTGAGTAAACTACCACCTCCAGATCAGATTTTTATTTATTTTCAGAACAAACTATTTCTTTGCTGGTAGATCCTGCAGTGTTGTCAAGAATCCAATGCATTTTCACTGGTAAATGACAACCCCAGGGGAAGTAGTGGCTGTGTACTCCCAGGGCTGCTACTACATGGACAAAAGCATTCCAACATTGCCTCTTCAGCAAGCTTCAGCCCTCATGTGAAAGGACAGGATCTGCAGGTCACATGGAGATTAGTCTCTATGTCCTTCAGCCCTGTCTGCTAAAACTGTAAAGGAGAAATCCAGCTGTGATGGTATCTTCTGGCTGCAGATTTCTGAAGAACTCAAACACACATCTGGGGCTACATCCTCCAAGCTCCCTTTCAGGACCCCAAATATGATATCTCTCCCATAGGAAATAAGATCTATCCATTCATTTCCTTCAGACTACTAGTGGTTACCAAATGTGGAAAGAGAAAACAAGAAATGAAAAAGGCAGTGTAAGCATGCCAGTTTGGGGATATGGGAATTAGATTAGACTGAAAGCTGAGAGTCTCTTACTGTAAGTCTCCATGGCACAATGCAATGTGACCTTGCAGGGCCTTGGAAGCAGCACACCTGAGTAAGCGCAGCATCCTGACAGTGCTCAGACATGCTGATAATTTGTGTGTGCAGAACAACACGCTTGAGTAGCCATTAGGGCTTCTAGTACCTAAGCTAACTTGCTTAGAGTTATTCAGCTATCTCTTTATGGCACTGCCTGGTTCTGGGCAGACATACCCTGCTCTGCATTCTGCTCTCTCTACCCTGGAGAAGGAGAAGAGGTCGGTTATAGGTGTAATACCCTATTATTAATGTCAAAAAAAAAGACAGACACAAGTTTTATGTGTGTTAGCTGTATTCTGCCTTGTCACCTTTCATACGTCATTTGTCATCTTAGATTGTCACTTCTTTGGTGTAGGGAAGACACCTCCTTTTGTGTTTGCATAGTGTCTAGCATAAGATATTTCAACTCCATGCGGGACATCTTGGTGCAGCCACAATGGCAATATAAGGTAAAATATGCAGGAACCCTCCAGTGCCTGAAGAGGCAGCAGGCAGAGTGGAGTACTAAGATTTGATTTCCCCTGCTTTACCACAGACAATCTGGCCAAAATGGGAAGTCCCTGACACTAAAACTGTATTCCAGGCCCCCAGGAGAATGAAAAAATCATATATTCACAACTGTGAGGCCAGGAAAGAGAAACTCAGAGCAGGAGGTGGCCATGACTGTCTTAAGTTGCTTACATGGATAAATTTCTTGGCCTCACCAACAACAGGTCAGGACAAAAATTTTAAATTCCATGTCCAACTTTTTCTCTCCCCAGCTGTCTTTTGTCAGACTCCTACTGCATGGAGCCATGAACATTGGATCACACTTCCCAAATTGGTGGAGGTCCATGGTTGCTTAATGTGATTGATCCTGCTCTGTCTATGTGTGTCTAAAGCTTTCTTTCTCCCATGGGCTGGAGCAGAAGAGGGAGAAAAGGCCTCCAGGGTGGCAGATGCTGTCACCAGAAAGGGAGAAGAAATCATTCCCATTCCACAGGACAGAGAAGGCGGACAAGGGATTCTGTCTCTCCATCCTTTGGGCTGCTCCAGCTGATATTTCTGCTTCCCTCGGGCCGGAACAATTCAGGTCTCTCCTTCCTCCATGTCCCTGGATTTTGCCTGACTCACTCTCCTCTCTCGTACCACATTTCTCAATTACCTTTAAGGCACTTCCTTCCAGCCCTTGTCCTGCCTTCCCATTGACACCTCCCTATCTCACACCAGGGCTGAGCCCTTGGTTGCACCTTGTGTAGTGGACTCTATCCAGCTGTGCTTTCTGGCTGCCACAGACCATCTCAGCCCCAACCTTTCATCTGTTTCAGTATACGGAGATGCTTCCCTCCACAGGTGTGTTGATCTGCTCCCAGTAACAATGCATCCCCCCAGTTTCTGCAGAAGAGTGTAAAACCTCCCTGGCCCTGGTGCCTCTCTATACTCACAGTTCAGTCTGTCTTCTCTCTGAAAGCTTTCTCCCTCACTAGTCCTGTAAATGTGGGCCAAGCTGTAATGATGCAGCACACAGAACACCTTTCTCCTGTGATCTCAGACAGCCCCTGGAATCAATTCCTGGAAATCCATTTTTAGCCTTATTATGTTTTTCTGCATATACATGGGCAAAGTAATAACTGAAGAGAAGAAGAATGGTACAATAGTTAGGCAGTCACCTGAAATTTAGGGGAATTGTCAGTCCCATGCTTCCTGTGTGCTGTGCTGCTCTTTGCATTGCAGTTCACTCTGCAGGGTAGACATATTAGTTTCTCTGGTCCTCCCTTTCCCAACAGCAAAACAGCTATGCTTCTCTGCTTTCAGCAGATGTTTCCTTCAAGACTACGAGCTGCTCAAGTACTGCTGCAATGGAGGTGTCTCAGCTAGAAGAAACTGTGCAACTTTTGGCTCCGTTTATCTCCAACTCAAAGCCTGTCCACAGTTGCTGTTATGTTACCACAAACCTTTGTGCTTCAAGACATTGTCTCTGGTTTCCTTCCAAGTTTCCCACTGATCCTTTCTGTGAAATTTCTTCTTTGTTGAAAGTAACAAATGGCTCCTACTTTGGAGACACCAAGGGAACAGGAGAGATTTAAACATCTCTGTGACTGACAGACTTAGGGGTATAGCCTGATGTTAAATGCCTCCCAGCCTGGAAGATATA
Organism: Apteryx mantelli; assembly: GCF_036417845.1. Classification (NCBI taxonomy): domain Eukaryota; kingdom Metazoa; phylum Chordata; class Aves; order Apterygiformes; family Apterygidae; genus Apteryx; species Apteryx mantelli. The sequence goes on from NC_089978.1 coordinate 163,923,606, forward strand.
AAAGATCCTGGCTCTGGTTAGTTATTGAGGGAGCAGGCACACATCTCCACTTCTGTTGTTTCACAGATCAGTTTATAATTTCTCTTCATGCTGTGTAGAGTGAACTCTTTGGGCTCCAGGCAGACAGATCACTTGGGCACTAGCTGGGACGGAGGCTCCTACACCAAGCTGTGACAACCCCTCATCCGAAAAGTACACTGTGCAGGGGTGGTCTGAAGAAAATTGGAAGAGATAGGGGCCAGGTGATAGTTATTCCTGGGTGTCTCCTCTTCCCCAGGCTGCATTTCCACAGCGCTTTAGGGCTCTCTCTCTCTCTTTCCTCTGGACACCAGCTCCTCTCACTGCCCCAGAACACTCTGGGTCACCTTCTTTGTCCTCCTGACAATATTCCTGCTCTCTATGGCCAAGCATGAACTCCCAAATGCTGGGAAACTGTCTGTCCTCCAGTTATGCTATTTAATAAAACTTCATAGTTGATTCAGCCTATTCCCTCTACTTTACTTCACCTCTGAAGCACCACTTCCCAGTCTCTGAATATTGATTTTTTTCTCCCCCCTCTCCCCCCGCACATCATGACATTCTCTTCCACTCAAGTCCTTTCAGGAGCTGCTGATCTTGAAGCTCCCCAATTACAACCACTTTTCTTGTGCTGGTGACACCTTAAGAGACAACAGCAGCTGCCTATAAAGGGTCTCTGCCATCTGTTTCCTCTGCCACTTCTCTGAGACAGCTCTAGCTATATACAGAAAAATATTTATCACAGTTCATTCACTCCCTCACTCAAAAATGAGCAAGCAAAAAATGTCTTCTTTCATGATTCTGGCACTGCCCTTCAGAAAGCCGTGACCCTCAGCCTAAGAAAAAGGGCAATGCTTGAATCTAAAAGGAAGCAGCAGAAATTCTTGATAATTGATACCTTGGGATCCCATACTCTGAAAGCAGATCTGAGGGACACTCTGCATTTGGAATTGCTTCCTCCTGGCTGTCTGAAAGGCAAAAGTCAGAGCCAGGCCACTTCCCTGCAACCACCAAGTGGGTGCAATGACCCACCACTGACTGCATCTGAAAGGAAACATGCACACACTCACTTAGTTGTCCATCTATTTTTACCAATTATCCATACAGGCTGAACAGGATGGAGGAGGTTCCTACCCAGGAGGACTGAGGGCTAGAAATGTAAGGGCAAGAGAAGCAGTGTCATCAAGGGTGAGAGTCAGAGGAGAAAATGTCAGACATGAAAGATGAAGTGGAGAAAAATGGTGAAAAGGGAGGAAACAGTGAACTTGGAAGGGGACTAGTGGAAGGAGTGAATAAAAATTGAAACCAAGAAAGAAAAGTATTAGGCAACATATTCAGGAGGAAGTATAGCTGCAGAAACCTGATTTTAGAAATTTATGTTACAGTGGACAGGCCACAGTTAGGTTACAGGAATCAGCAGATGCAATCAGATCAAAAGTGGTTGTGTTGCAGCACTTGACCTATGATACTGAATGAGCATGACCATAAACCTTGGAAATATTCAGTGTTCAAATGTAATCCATCCCATTGCAGCTACGCTACTGATATAAACAAGAGCTGAAGAAAGAGAGAAGTTCTCTGAGTGATAGCAAATTTAAGAATGAAATGTATTTATGAAGCAGTGGGAGGAGAAAAATAAAACAGATACTAAAAAAAATCATATTCAGGAGGAGAATGAAAACTGAGAAATAGAAAGAAAAAAAGCAGAAATGGATAGAAAATCCAGGGGACGGAGGTGGATAGTGTTATTCTTTATTTGACAGAATGTGTACTTTATACAACAGGCTAAATCAGGAATTTAAAGTTGTTTTGCTTCTAGCAAAAACACACATCAGAAAAATTCCTACCCATGGATAGGATGGCACAGCATTCTCAAGTTTCTGTATACCACCTCCATTTTCTGTTTTTTTTCAAGGCTGGCAGGTAGGAGTATATGCTTTGGGGGACAGGAGGTGCAGGATAAAGCTCATACGCTTCTCTGGGGAGTTATAGATTTGATAGGAAGCTAGTATAAAAACTTCAACAGCCTGTGCCACAGAAACAGAAGTGGATTTCACCTGTCCTACAGGGCTTGTTGTGAAAACTCTGATTGTGTAGTTTGGAATTTTATGGGAGATGTTTTTTGTAACACAAAGAGGATAAATGGATCTGAGAGACAGAAAGCTGTCAGTATATAAAAGAGATTGAATGAAAAACAGAAGTGCAGAAAGAAGAAAAAGAGAAAGCAAAATCCGGGGGTGGGGAGGGTTCATGGTCATCTCAGCCATTTTACACTTTTACCAATCCAAGGTGAAGAACACTTAGGAGGATTTTTGCCCTACAGGGAGGGAGACCAGCTTGTTAAAAACTGCAGAATTTCTCTAATGGGGGTGAAGCTGATGAAAATGGGAATAGTTAAAAAAGTGACTGTGGGATTGGGTGACCTGCTAGTACAAGTAGGTGCAGAACCTCACTAACTTCAGAGCTGTTGCACCCACTCACACTGGAAGTAAATTTAGCCCTTAGTGTGTCAGGTCTGGCACTGGTGAAGCAGAGACACACAGTGCCCTTGGGGGCATGGCTGTTTAAAGCATGCATGGTCCTGCCCCTGCCTAATTGCCCCCGTGCCTACATGAACTGTGAAAGCAGCATGGCTCCATCCAAATTAGTGAGGTTACACCAGTGCAAGTGAGGGGAGAATCGGGTCTTCATCTCTTGTGCATAGAAACACTACAGTATTGTATGTCTTCAAATGCCAGTTCAGTAATCATTTCCACAGATATAAGAGAAAAGAGACCACCTCGTTTCTAATTTAGTCATGATAGCATCGGAGACACCCAAAGCCTATTGCTTCCTGGGAAGCAGTACTTCAACAATAATAATTCTTTGCACTTATATAGCACCTTCATTGCTAACTACTTATTTTATACCCTGGCGTATGAAGAAAAAGGACTCCACTTAATTCCATATGCTCCTAATTGCTCTTTATCCCAGATCCTTCCTAGTGAAATATGATAGAAATATCTAAACTCACTGTTAATCTGTCAAATTAGGGCAGTCATTGACACCAGCAGAAACACAGGCCTAGTTTGCCTCTTACGTTGCAACTGCAGAGCATAGCATCTAGAAACAAAAGAAATGCCAGACTAAGTAAATCTGAGCTCCATTTAATCCCTGACAAACATTTCAGGGAAGAGGCAAGAACCACATGGCAGTCAGATAGGGGATAGACTGCCCTTGTGAAATGTTATCCTAGTTTTCATGGAGACTGGTTTAATTGCTGAATTACAAAACACCCCAAATGCTGTTCAGATCCATTATGAGGATGCTTAATTTTCACGAACTCTGTAGTAAATGCCCACTTGCTTACCAAAAGTTGTTAAAACCTTGGCCCCAGGAGCTCCAGCGGCAGTGAGTTCCACAGCCCTGATACACATCGAACAAGAAAGCTTTAACTGGGTCTCCGGTGACTCACATCAGGTCCTCTTGTCTGTGTGTTACAAAATGGGGAAATCAAGAGCTCTTGATCCACCTTCCTTAGCCCATTCATTATTCAGTATAATCCAATGACTTTCTCTCTCATTCATCTCCTTTTCCAGGCAAACATATCTTCATTCAGGCTCTCTTCATACACACATTTCTCACTCCTCATTGTCCCTGTCTCCTTTCTACAAATCCTCTTCTGGCTTTGCAATATCCCCTGTTGGAAGGCCCTCCCACCTGTAAGAGTAGTGCTCTCTATTATCCCGCCTGCTCCTTTTCTCATGCCTAAGGACTTTGTGGTGGTGGGTTTTCTGTACTGCACTGGGCCACTAATAGCACTATCCCTGTTTCTGGGATCCAGCAAGCTGCTATGGTTCATTTAGATCACTGCAATGTATATGATCCTCCTTCTTCCACCAGCCAAGGTTACCCAGAACTCACAATTCACTAAGACCCACTGGGCCTGGAGACCCCTGCCCATTCTTCTCATTCCTGTAAGCATTCCTGAGAATCTCAGCTTTCATTTCTTGATTACAAAGAAAATTATCCCCCTATAAACAGCTTGAAAAGGATGACTGCTGAGACACTTCTTCCTGACAACTGGAGATCCTTCACTGTACTGCACAACAACTGCCCCAGGATTATGGCTAAAGAGACCCTTATTTTCTATTTGGATACAGGCCTGATTCATGTCTGAGAGTTGCCAGGGAGGGTATTTAGAACTGCCATGAGCTCCTTCCAACCCAGTTGCTGACTTCATGCAGATAAGCCTGCTCATCAGCTGAGCTGCCAGTGAGCCCTCTGGCCATGGGAGGTTGGAGGCATCAAAGTGGAGGGATGTTTACTTAACCACAGGCAATGAGCACAGGGGAGCAGAAGGAGCGACCTGCGTCACACCCCCCTCAGAGGTAGCTGGGCTGCCCTGAGGGAAAGAGAATACAGCAAAAGCAACTAGTTTCACACTGTGCCAAGCAGGTGCAGACACTGGACAGAGAAAGGAGGGGTGAGAGCCACAGTGAGGGATTGTGAAGGAGTTGCTTTAGAAAGGAGAGGCAGAACAGCTCCAACGGGATGGGGTCCTTCATCTGGGGGATAAACGACTGAAAGTGAGATGGGGGAAAACCAGAGTGAAATGGTGTCACCGAGAAGAAGAAAGAGGACAGACAGATGAGATGGCAGGAGCAAAGGGGACAGAAGAAAGCAAGGACAAGATAATGTAACAGAGAAGATGGCAAGGGAGATGGGCCTCAGAGAACTTGGAGTGAATCAAGGAGAAATAATGAAGGAGAAGCTGCTCTTGCAAGAAAGCATAGAAGAGACACAAAGATGAAAGAGAAAAATAAAAAGGAAAAACAGGGGAGGGAAACAAGAACAAATTAAAATGGAGAGGGATAGAATGAGTCAAAGATGGAGGCCACGGAAAAAGTTGGGGCCATATGAGCAAGGGAAAAATAATTTTTCGGTGAATTGTACTTAGAGTATGTTCTGTGTATCCCTGATTTGTTCTATGCTCTGTGTTTCCCCTTCTAGGTAGCTGTATCTCTGGGATGGGAGCTGCATAGAGGAGGAAGGGGAGAGAGGTTCCCCCCCCCCCCCCAACCTATTCCTATGGCAGGAGATGCTTTTTCCCTCCCCCGTGAGCCTTCTAAAAGGGGAAAGGTTTCATGCCTGTGAAAGGCAGCAGCACGTCCCCTGACAACTAGTTCAATATGGAAAGGAGAAGCAGCACAGAATGGAGCAGTGAGGGCTCCCCCTGGGATAAAAAAGACATGCTTGATTGGGAATCTGCTCTTAAAACAGGGGCAAGGGGCAGAGTCATCTGAGAACCTGAAATGTTTTCTGTTCCCCCCGACAATCTCCTCACTATTGCTTTTAAAATAAATAAATATGGAGATTCTGATGTCAAACTTCAGCAGTCCTCCTCCCCCAAACTCTTGATTAGATTATAACACACCAAAGTGAAGTGAAAATGGGGCTCAGGGACCTGCACAGGGAAATGGATGGGTTAAAATGGAAACATTAGATAGGAATAGCTCCTGGTCTCCCTTGCAAAGAGACATTTGTTCTATCTCTGTGTAATTTCTTTATACATTACTGCTGCCACAGTGCATCTCCATGTCCCTCCCACTGCATTTCGCTCTCACTCTCTTCAGCAAGGCAATTTCTGGTGCATTTCAGGACAATATTAACCCATTCCACTTTTTCTGTCAGTAAAAAGCTTCATAATTTAAAAGAAATTTAAAAGTCAGTTCTAGCAACTCACTGGTGTAGACCAGCATTTGCTTGTCAAATTTTACAAATTAATTGAATTTGCAGGTCTCATCCCATCAAATACCTAGCTTCTCAGTGACTTATAGTCAGATGTGAATTTAAGTTGAGAGTAGAACCAAACCCACCAAGGTCTAGGATCCCAAGTATCTCCCTCACCATCTATCTCCCTGCTTTTTGAAATTCTTGGTGTTCTTCTTCATCCTAAGGCCTCTCCAGCTCTGCATCCTCCTTTTCCCTGGTAGATGCAATGCCAGCAGCAATCAGCCACGTGCTGGGCCATTGCCTCCTGCTGCAGCTCAGAGCTATGCTATAGGCTGATCCTGATCCTGGACCACAAAGACACAGAGACCCTTGCTTAATCTACTGATATTTTCACTGTGTATTCAGAAGAGCCTCTGAATTAGGACAGCATGGGCAAGGGCCCTGGCAGAATTGTGAATCCTTAGAACTAGGATGTTAGGCAATTCTGCAGAGCAAAACTAGGGAAACTGGCAGAACCGGAGTGTTAAAGAAAGAAAGCTGGGAAAGAAAGGAGGGAAGATAAGGAAAAAACACTTGTAAGATGCATATGAAAGGTAAGAAATGACCCAGAGGCAAACAACAGTGGGAGAAGGCAGTGTAAGGAAGAGAAGCAATGCCAGAATTGTGTGGCAGAAGCTTGCCTGTGCCCTGCCTCACTTGTTGTCAGCTCTTCGTTTTTGCAAACACTGAAACTGCACTTAACTCTCATGCATCGTTCAGATATAACAAGCTGGAAAGGGAACAGACCAGCTCGTTAATTTTCCTTGGGAAGGGTCTCTAGGCAGGAATTATTTTCTGCACCAACATCCATTCAATTACTTGCCTTCACACCAGTCAGATCTACAGGGATGTCTAACCCCATGTGCATCACTCATGCCTGCCTGCCCTGGACTCTGCTCTCCCTCCTTCTTGGTATAAAAACCTCCAAGACCTATCCCTTTCCTAGTAGTAATGACAGCATGACAAAACCAATAACCTACAGATATAAAATACATTTCATTTGCTCATTTCATAAGACCCTGATAAGGCATCATCACTCACTTTTTAAGATCCTGTAGGAGATCTACAGGAGCTAATGAAAAAATTCAACATGGCATCACTCATAATAGTAAGTGTTTTAAAAAAATTGTGTGCCAAAAAGGAATTAGTTTGGAAGATCTTCAGCCATTTCAAAGTTATAAGAGGTGCAGTCTGGATCCATCTGTGACATGAGCTTGTGGATCTCAATTGCTTGGTGTATGTGCATGTTTTGTGCATATGCAGTTAAAGATCTGAGAAAGACAGTTACTCTGTCATCTTTCTTGAAGGGCAAAACTTTCTGAATGGCTCAGGGACATATTTGGACAATCCCAAAGTCTGAAAAAGAATTATCTCAATGAAGATTAAGAACAGAATCAGAAGTGTGAGCTGCAGTAATACGAACAAACACCAAATTTATGCTCTAGCCCCACTATTGAACAGGGCTTCTCTATAGGACACAGGACAGAGGGGAAAGGAAACCTGCTAGAGGAGGGACATCCAAAATGACACCTCTGCTCTGATCAATACAAAGATCTGAAAATACTCACTGAAAGTCCACTGTGGGCAACAGAATGACTGAAGAGAGGGGAACCCTAAAATTGAAAGCCTGGGAACCAAATTCTTCAAGACATAATAACAATTTTCAATGCAGCTTGTCTAGATGTACAGCCTGAGACTGAGTCCCAATGTCCTTTTTTTGCTATTGGATATCTTGGCCAAGATGAGATCTGGGCAGGAGGAAGCTGTACCACTGCAGGGAGCAGAAAAGGCACTGGAAGGATGGAGAGACTGGCAGTATGGCAGCTGGACCATGCAACACTGCTGCTAGATGAGGGAGAGGAACAGTGGATTAGGCTGTGGCCATTAATGGGGATTAACACATAAAATGGCAGGAGCCCTGTAGAGAGGCAGGCATAAGCATCACAGTTACACTGGGCCTGTGTATAGAAAAGACAATTTACCAAAGTATTTTGAACACAAAAAGTCGTCCATCACTGATAGCCTACAGTGTTGACTAGTGTCAGAGTTCCCCCACATACCCAAAGATGAAGGCAACCTCTTCAGAGGCTTCCTACCAGCGACAGAAGACTGTAACCACAACTTCTTTGGTTACTTTCTCATTACGAAACTTCCTGCCCTACCTCTCCTCACCCTATAGGCTTGCCTTGACACCCACTCCAGGCAGCAGAAGCATTTCTGCCCCAGACCCTTTGGCAAGCACCTTTGGCACACCATGGGCAGGGTGTATATGGGAACGGTCAGAGGATTTCGCCCTTTTTGTAGCCTCCTGGGATTGAGCCCTTCCACAAGTCTGTCCACCCTCTCCATGATGGGGAAAAGGAGTCTCTGCTGTGCCTTTCTCCCTCCTGCTCTCCAGCAGGCAGCTTTTGTTAGGGAGAGTGGTGGAACCACGGACACCTTTCTGATTCCTTCTGCCAAGAAGGAAGATAATGCCCTCCCCAGCTGATCAGACATGACGGTAAGAGGCCTGCCATCCGGGGTCTGCTCACAGCTGCCTGATGAGGGTATTTGGCTGTGCTGTTCTGGGAGGGAGGAGGTGCCAGTCGCTGGCCCCTGTGCAGGCTGCTGAACTGTGGGAAGCCAAGTGGAGCCATCTCAGCAGTGCCAGTGCCAGACCTGTGCCATGCCACCCCACGAGGCAAACCTGTGTCCAGGCCCTGCTCAGCATGCAGCTATGGGGCTGTTTTTGCCTTGTGCCATGTTTCTCTTGCTTCCTTGCCCTCATCAAAGTTTTGGTGCAACCTGTGCCCACAACCCGTGGAAGGCCCCAGATCAGAGCTGGGCTCACTCCTGAGTGGTGCATTGCATCCTCCTGCCCTGCTTGACACATCTACCCTGTGTTGCCCAGTGACCAGGGGAACGGGCCAGCCCTAACCCTCACATGGCTGGGGACAAGCAAGAGCATCCTGCCAGGGCCACGCAGCTTGCTCTCAGGCTGCATTTCACATCCCTTGTGCTGGACTGCAGTTTGAGCCCACAGGAGATCATGGACAGGGAGGGCAGAGGGAATGGGCTGGCAGTGCAGCATGGAGAGGGGGGAATGGGACGGGGAACTTAAGAGCTTTTAGTTGGAAGCACCCTGGCACTTTCCCTTGTCATGCAAGTCACTTCTCCACAGTGCCTGTGGGCTCCTGTCACATGTAAAGGAGAAGGAGCCCCGAGCTTCTCTGATCTGACAAACCTCACCCGCCCCTTCCTCCACCCCCTCAGACTGCGTCCTTCTGGATACAGCTCTATGGGCAGATAGACATGATCTGAATTCACTGCTTCTCCTGGCCGGGGTCCTCATACCTCTTGTCTCCACCCCAGCCTCCCTCCGCCCTCTGGCTTGGGGACACAGCTCAGGAAGGGAATTTTTCCCTGAAGCCTCCCTCCCTGCATGGCTTTGCATTTGGGTTTGCCTTTTTTTCTTCTCTCATTAATTTTTAATTAAGGAGATGTCTCTCTCTCTGGTTGTAATGAATAGCTGTGTGAAAGGCTTTTCATTCTTTATTAATATATATCTCTGTATATTTGTCTGCTTGGAGAAAATGTGTGCATGTGTGTGCGTGAGTGTGTTTAAAACATCCCCCATTAATTTACTGGTATTGATTTTCTGGCCTAGAGACAGCATATAGTATTCAGCATAGAGCTCCTCTGCAGGATATGTTAAAAGGCAGCAGTTTGGGTTGACAAAGGGCACTAAATGCAGTATGCGTCAAATAGACCATCGCTCAATGAAGTCACTTAGCTATTCAAAACATGTCCAGCCATCACTCAACCGTTTGCACCAAGAATGGGGGGGGGGGGGGAAATTCGCGCTTCTTCCCAGACACAACCATTTCCAAACAGCAGCTTTAGCTTGGTTTGGTGAGAGACATTAGGACATACATAGTTTATTCCTCCCTCCCCGCAACATTCCATCTCCCAGTGCCAGTCTTAGAAAATCAGTTCTGCGGTACCCACTTCCCATTCTCTCCCATCAGGGAGATCAAGGCACACCCTGCTCTGCTGGACACTGACAGACACATACATTATCTGTGGATGTCCATAAACCCTTGGCAACCCACCCTCCAGCTGGGAGCTGATTCATAAGCAGGGGTTTTACAATGGACTGTAATGTGCACTCTCTTGCTCTCACTCTCTCCTTGCTATGTATATAACATAAACCATGCATTTACATCAGTTGCCCCTCTCCCTCCAGCACAGGCTGAAGACCACTTCCCCAGCCCACATGTACGCCAATAGCAGTACTGAACAACACATATTTAAAAGCGAATCACTGGCCCCTCTCTTCTTTCTCCCCTCCCTTAGGAAGTCTGATTCCAGAAGTTGGCTGCTGTGGTGTCTCTTCTGCCATCAGACATATCACTGAGTTGCTGTTCAGTTTCACCACATCAGACTTAGGCTGATTTTCCATTCAGAGACTCGTTTATTTTTAGCATTTACCATAAACCTTAAAAACAAAGCCCAAACCAAACAACCACCTCCCCCAACAACAATCCAGTGGGGGGAAAATCTTAACCCCCAAACAAACCAATTAGCCACCAAATAGACCCCTCTGCACCCAACTGGTGAGATGTGGTTGCTCACAGACATTACTAAATGCTCTGAACTCTGCTGACTGAGATGACTGAAACCGTTAGATATATCATACAAGGCATTTTAGACATAACAGGGTTGCTTCCCTTTCTCTCTTTTTCCCTCCTGAAGTGAACTGATATTTGTAGCTGGAGTGTGTTGTTGTTACCCTCTCCCCATATTGCCCCTCACTCCTGTCTTGTCTTTGCAAATAAGCCATTTGCAAAGAAAACAATTATTTCACTCTGGTTACAGCTGGAGCACAGTAATAATACAGCATTTGGGCATTTCTTTTCCAGGCAATACAAACAATCTGAAGACAGGCGGACTGCACAGTTGCTTTTTGAAAGGATCTATTGGTGTTTTTGTAATACACAAATTAATCCCCTTGGGGGGGGGAGTGAATTTTGGGGGGTCATGGGGGAGGGTGGGGAAGAGGAAGGGAGAAGGGAACAGAGCAGAAAGTGTTTCACCTATCTTCTTGCCTCTCTGCCCTGAGTAACTGAGCCCACCACTCTTGCTCTGTGGTGGAAGGAATGAAGTGAGAAAATGGTGGAATGTGGAGGGGTTTATTGGGGGTGTGTGGGGGGAACATGGGGTAGTGGGAGATGAAAGGGAGGGGGCATATCCAGAATCAAATACCTTCCAGGCAGCAGGTTCTCCATAATCCAGAATGGGTCATGACTTCCTCATTCTTTTTGCTGGTTTCGTTCTCACTGACAGTTTTAGTCTTGCAAACCCCTCTGGAGTAAAGCCAGTAGTCGGTCCCCACAGCTATGGTCATCAGGCTGAAGGCAGCGAAAGCACCAACGGTGGTTAAAAGCATCTGAACACCTCTGTCAAAGAGCCCCATAATTCTTCATTATACAAATACCCAACCGCCTTCTGATTCTTGGGGTGTGTGTGTTTAATAAAATAAAAGAATAATAATTCCGACTAATAATATAATGTGTATTTTTAGAGAGATAGATATCAAAAAAGGGAGGTAAGAAAGCCCACGGAAAAGAGTGTAAATTAGAAAGATCACACGGGAAGAGGCTTGCCTTTTAAATCGGAAACGTTCTGGTTGAAATATAAAAAAAGGAAAAAGGAAAAAGAAAAAAAAAGAGAGAAAATAACCAAGAAAAAACAAACAAATAAATAGAGAACCCCCCCCAAAACGAGACGCCTTAATCCCTTTTTCTAAAATTCTGGTCTCCAGTTTCCATATGTAATGGCTAATTTGGAGATGGCTTCCACAGTGAACGGGGGAGCAGCAGCAGCATCCTCAACACAATCTCTCATTATCTGGACCTAGACAGTTAGAGACTGTAAGAGCAGAGATGCAACCTTCAGTCTTCTTGCTTAGCTCTGCAGCCTGCGCCATGAAAATCCTTTTCCTTCCCAGTTATCTTCCTTGGGTTTTTATTTTTTTTTCCCGGCAGTGGCGGTCGCTCCAATCTTCCCTCACTTTTTCTTGCTTGCTTCTCCTTTCCTTTCGTTCGCTCCTACCACCAAGCCAGACTGCCCAGTATACTGTAAGCCCTTGATTTCAGCTGAACAGGTGCCGAGGTCTCGCCTCCCATGGCTTTTCTGCACAGCCGCGGTGCTCGCTCCTGGCAGAGGTGGGCGAGGAGAGAGGGGGGCTCCTGGGGGACAGGCGCGGCGCCCCTCCCGGGCGGGGGGCGCAAAACAGCTACCGGCTGAGGCCCCTTCTGCCCCGCGGCGGCCCCCGGCGGCTCCCGGGCCCCCCTACTGCATCAACGCGGCGGCGCGGGGCCGGCGGCGGCGACGGCGGCCCCTGCTGCTGAAGGACAGCTCCCCGGCCGGCGCTGCCGAAGGAGCGCTCCCCGGGCCCTGGTGCTGAAGGACAGCTCCCCGGCCGGCGCTGCCGAAGGAGCGCTCCCCGGGCCCTGGTGCTGAAGGACAGCTCCCCTGCCCGCGCCGCCCGCCCTGCCCGCGCCGCCCGCGCCCCAGCATCCGCGGCCGGCAGCCGCCCTCCTCCGCTCTGCGCGGGCAGGCAGGCAGGCAGGCAGGCAGGGAGGGGCGGAGGGGGCAGCCTTCCCCCTCCCTGCTCCTATCCCGCCGTTGCCAGCCCCGGGAAGGGTTGCTCCCTCAAGCTGCCGGAGCCCAGAGGAAGGCGTAGCTGGGGCTCTCCCTCTTTCTGTCTTTCTCCCCACCCTCCCCACCCCCCAGCTCAGCCTCCTTCACATCCCAGCCTTACGTGCTCAGAGCTGCAAGTGCACCCCGCACATCACATCGCAGTTAGACCTGAACGAAACTTCAGTCAGACGTTTCTCTCCCCAGGAGACGGGTGAAATGTAACGTGGAAGGGTAATTCAAAAATAAGCATTTATTATTGTCGTTATTATTATTTTTAAGTGCTTGATCTTCACTCTTCTCAGGGTCGCTGCAAGTTGCATATGTTTTGGTGTTGCTCATTTTCCATGCCTCTCTCTCCCCCTGACCAGTGCTGTGTGAATCCCTGTGTTCTGACTTTCTCTTTGTAGCTTTCTGTGAAATCCCCAAGCCTGCTCCAAGAAGCAGACATTTTGGGAAGATTCATCATGAAAAGGATGATTTATTACTATTACTGTTATTTTGCTAAGAAAAGGAACCACAGCAAACTGAATCCCTTTCTCCCAACTCTCACTCTCCATAAAGCAATCCACCTTTCACATCTTTGTTTTACACAAAAAGATGCATAAGCAGAATGGATACAAACTGAAATCTACCACTGCCTGTGATGCTTAAGTTTCCCGTGTCAGACATAACCCAATAGTACCAGGAACATGTAGAAAATTGTGCAGTACTGACATCTAAGTATGTCATAATTCTCTCTCCCTTCCTAAGCAGTATCATTACACCAGGTTAATTACATTAGTCACCTCCTAATTCTATACATGTAGCTGCTCATTAATGCAACAACCATAAAGAAAAAAAAATCATCTAGTTCTTGACACTACTGATTTTGTTGCTTTCTGATCAGACTCATAGTTGAGTGAACAAGAGACCAGAAGGGCTGCTTTAGGTCCACTGTTCTGCAGGAGTGGGGGGTAGGAGTCAGGGGAGGGGGGTGCTGGGAAGTTGAGGGCTTCAGCTGGAGGGCTTCAGCCACACTGCAATTTCATAACTCCATTTCTCTGTCCTCCCTTCTCCCTCTCCGGGTGCAGACTGGGCTTGTCCTTCCAGGACAATTTCCCCCAGGTCTGTTGGACATGGCAGACTCTAAAGCAAGCAGCAGGAGGTCCACTGGATACCCTACAGACTACTGAGCATTTCCCCAACTTGGAGAGCTCAGACCAGGCTGCCCTGGCAGGCGAGAACTAGAGAAGGGTGTTCACCAGCAAGCATTGGCTGTTGTCTGGCACCCACCATATGCAGATCCTCCCCAGCATGCAGGAAAGGGTCTGGCAGAAGCAGGAGGAGAGATGGAGGAAGGTGAACAGGGGGCAGTGCAAGCTGAGCCCCAGTGAGGCATTGTTGGGGGTCCCTGCCATCTCCTCGGCCAACAACCACAGTCCCTAGCCTCATCTGGGGGAATCCTGCCCTTGACCTCTTCTACAGGAGCTCTGTGTGTGTGTGTGTGTGTGTGTGTGTGTGTGTGTGTTCTTTCTGGACTCATGGGCTTGCCAAACAGCTGAGTATGGACAGGGCAGGAGGTCCCTTTAGCACTCTGTGTACAGGCTTCTGCAAGGGCAGGAGGAGATCAGTGACAAGTTGTCTCTTTGAACTGGTGTCCTTAGTTCAAAGTATTTTGAAAGGCTGAGAGCTGCAGACAACACCCCCCCCTCCCCGCCCCAAGCTGGTGGTAGATGATGGCTCTACAGGGGTTGCAGTGAGGAGGGGGCTCTGTGTGGCTTGTAGCTGGGGAAGTTAATGAAGATCATCCTAGGACCTCTCTTCCCCCTCTGAGAGGTTTCCCCTGAGAGATGGAAGGGGTCTTGGAGAGGAAAAGAGTAAGGGAGAAATGAGTCACTCTGGTGGCTTGGAGCCATTTTCTTCTTCTGTTGGTGGTTGTACTTTTCCTACCTCACCATAGCTTCCAAATCTTCTCGTTCTTCAAAGAAGGGTAGAAAAACTGGTCCAGGAGCCTGAAAGGCTCTGAAGAGGAAGAAAGCTTTGGCTGAATATTCTGGCACTAAAATCCATCAGGCACCAACACTGCATGCATGGAAGGAAGAGGAACTCTGGAAGTCTGTGGAGCTCATAGCTCCATAGAAGGTGGGCTCTTCAGTTAGTCTGTGCTTTCCAAAAATTCTAGCCCAGAACTTCTAGTAATGCCACACGAGCAGTCTGACTGAAGTGAATGGAGACATGAAAGGCTCAGGCCCTCTGAAAGCTCACCTATCCTTACACAGCAGTCATACAAAGAGGAGAGGGAGAGAAAGGGTGATGCTATGTTTTTTTTTTTACTTAGGGCTCACCTGTGTAGCCTATGTGGTTAAGTGTTTGTATTACTGCAACAACTAGAAGTGCTGCTTCAGCACAGGGTGTGCTGGTCTGTACAAATAGGGGTGGTGTCTGGTTGAGGAGCTTGCTTCTGCTGCTATCTGAGTGTAGTGGGACTGGTAGGGTGAGTAAGCAGACACTACTGAGGCTGTAGATTTGGGCTTGCAGGGCACTCCTACAAGGTGATAAATTACAGATTCAATCTGCAACAAGGCAAATGCTGCAGAAATAGCAGGATTATGTATCTTTATATTAGACTAATCCTGTCAGATTCAGAGGACAAAGCAGCAGTTGGGCCAAAACAAACACCCTCAAACCAGTACAGGACTGTTGCCTTTATTACATATTTCTACTGCTTTGACAAGTCTGATTTCAGGTTAGTCCAGCAACAGAACAGTGGCACATTCTCCCAAGAGAAACTGTCAATGTAAGAAGGCCAGCTCTGCAGTATGGTGAGTTCTTTAATCTCTGGCTAAGTGGAGTGGGACCTACAAGGACTCAGCACTTCTCAGAATCAGGACTAAACATGGCTTCCTGCCTCACACTTCCCAATTTCCAGAAATAATTCTTTTCCTGTTACCCTACTTATATGCTCTTAGACCATTCACAATAATCCCTCTACAATTCTAAATGCCACAGGAGAAGAATGGAACAAAGGCAATGCAAATGCCAGAATGTCCTGTGTGACTGCTTGTACTGTGGCTAGATGCTGTGTTGAGTTTTCATCTTTCCTACAAAGAATCATTAAAAATGATTATACAAAACAAGAATACAGAATAAAAACACTGTGGCAGATTTTTACAACAGTAGCATGTTACTGAATAGCACAACACAAAATGACACCTATAGAAGAGTAAGGAGAGAGAAATTAATAGGCTGGAGGAAATAGAGAGATTTAAATTACATTTTAAATTACATGAAATGAGAAGCTGATGAGACAGGGAGCCGCAGGAAGTCTGCTTCCAATGGCAAACCAAGAGTGCTGCTATTTGTGGAGACAAAGGGCAGTGCTGCAGGAAGGAAAGGGGCATGAGAAAGATGCAAGAAGGGAGATGAAGGGCATGAAGTAAGAAGCAACTCCATAGGATGGTAATGGAACTGAAAAGAGTATTTGAGAGTTGAGTGCTGCAGTGGAGCTTTTTGGCACATAGGAGAAATCAGATAGTGATACTATATGAAAACTGGTATCTAGGAATCTTTGTCCTGGGGAGGCCAGCTAGGGAGGAGCTGCTGTAATGAAATGTAAAAGCAATGGAGTTGATGCAGCTGTATTCGTAGGCAGTGCTGAGGTGTTAATAGTCAGACTCACCAGCATAGGAGATGTTAGGAGAAAGAAATTGGGGTGAGGGTGATGATCGTAGAAATGGAAGCCAATGGGGCAGAGAAGACAGAAGTGAGATATGAGTCCAGAAAGATGATTAATATTTAAGAGATTTCACTGGAGAAGATTGGAAAAAGCCACATATTTTTATGGTGAGACAAGTGGAAGAGATGATCAGAGAAGTCATCTCTAGCATCTAAAGCTGAGGCTCTCGAAGCACTTTAGAAATACTAGTCACATAGCATCTGCATGATGATGGTTTTCTTACACCTGTTTAATGAATTAGCAAACTGGAGGTAATAAGAAATTTTGTGTTTTTGACAGAGAATCACAGGTAGAGATGATTGAGATAGAGACAGAGAGAGAGATAGGGATAAAGATAATGATAGAGATACAGCAGTAGCAATAGCAATAGCGATACAGATACAGATGGAAAAAGCCTCAGTGGCCCTCAGTCCTTATCTTCAGGTCTAGTAATTTGAGAATCAATATAAAAGGGAGTTTAAACTTCAAGCATTCAAATACTATAGGAGATTCATTTCTAGTGTAATGTTGTGACCAGAAAGGAAGGAAGAAGGGAGATACAAGGTACAGAGGTCTATCAATTAAAGTGAGTAGTTTTCTGTGCAGAAGTGGTGCTGGAGCCATCTTGAGAGTGCACAGAAAACTTGTGTTCATTAACAGTGGAACCCTGACAGGAGGGGACCAAGTATGAGGTTATAAGGCTGCAAAACATAACTCTGTTTCTGACCTACATCCTCCTCACAGCTAAAAATTGTGCAAAGAATCCATTTAGCCTCATAACAATCTTGGAAAGTAATATGTTCACTGGTTTGCAAAGGCACTGAGGCACTGAAAAAAATTCCTAATCCCAAAGCCCACAAAAGCCAAAGTCTTTGTACTCATTTTATTGTGATCTGGGTGCTGTCACAAATAAGTTACCCATTGAGTTACCAGAGTGATCTGTTGCAGAGTGAGTCTTGAAGCTAGAATTTCTGTGCTTTCAGTGCAAGATTCCCTTTTCTCATGCAACCTTTTTTTCCATTCTATGGTGACCTTTGAAATGTTTGTTATTTGAAGATGATTTAAAAAAAAAAGAATGCAAATGGTGTCTCAGATCTAGGATTTCCCAAAGTGTACACACATTGCCCCCAGTTGTCCCCTCTGTGCTATATTGATTACAACCTTTTTAAAAATCATGTGCTGCTAAGTGTCCTCTCATGAGCCCTGTGGGTTGATTTCTTCAAAGAGGGAAAGGCTTTCTGCTTTACTTGAAGCAGATAGTGGTAGAAGATTGGGGTTCCCAGCACAAATTTTCCACCATGATGAATTGCTGGAATGTGAACTGTTTTGCCTGTCTTCCTCTTTCCATGCTGTGCTGGGGTTTGTATGTACAGCAACCTCCTAATCAATAGGAATAGAAAAAAAAAAATCAATACCTGCAACCCATTAGCTCTAACAGAGGGCAGGCTGCTAACAAGTCACTTTTGCCAGAATTACAGTATTTGGTAAAGTATTGTAAGTGAGGATATATATATATACATACACACACATTATTACTGAATGAGAATAGCAGAGAAAATCGGCTGTGATCACCTCCCCTCTATCCCACCAGCATGTCTATCTCCACATATTTGCATAACTATATTCAACAAAAGACATTACCCCGCCCCCCCGCCACCTAGATACTATCCCTCATACGTTTACACTCCAGAGCACACATGCTTCTGCAGTTCATTACAGTCCTAGGCTACCTTCATGTCAGACTGTCCTGAATATAAATACATGCCTCTACATACCCTCACTCCTCCATAAACCATACCCCATAGAAATCCGCTTTGAGATTCACTTATTCCCAAGCATATAGCCCTTCCTACTCCTTTTCTGTCTCCCCAAACCTTTAATGAATATCCTCCTTTTTCTTCACATCCATATCCAAAATAAGGCACAGATAGTTTCCATGGACATCCATATACATCCACCCCTGGAAGCATATTCCAGGAAACAGGGCAGAGAGGTACAGCAACTGGAGACATGGATGAGTAAATGCCTGAAATGCAGAGCTAAAGAAAACAAAGAAGAGGAAAAAGAACCTCAAATGAGTCACCCATTACTTGCAAAAAAATGGTGAAATGAGTATGGCACAAATTTTGTGATCAGAATCTCCTCTAAGGTCAGCGCACAAGGAGTGGGTCCCCCAGAACAGAGCAGAGGAGCAATAGATCTCGCTGGAACTGTATGAAATATGGACAGTGATAACTCCATTTTGCTCCCAAAAAGCTTTTGTCCATTCATCCACTGACTGCAACTAGAATAGAGTCTCACCCCAGATCTCCCTTTCATGGTCTCAGGGATGGTCTCTCTTGGTCAGCTTCAGAATCCACTTGTTAAAAAAGCCATCATTTTATGGCAAACAGGTTTATGAAACTCTGGTGAGGAAATATGCAGCGGACATGGACTGTGTCTTAAAGAATAAAAATGACTTTTTTCGTATAAACGTAGCAGTAATCAAGCAGAGAAGAGAGTTGCCAAGAATAAGCCAAGAAAGAGAAAGATTCTATTGTCTCTGAACTGAAGGTTTTCAGAGTCTTCCTAGAAGCATCAGAATGACAGATGCTAAAGGAAAGGCAAGGTCTACAGTGAGGATGGTTCATGTTAATACTGATCAATATTTCTTGGTATCAGACTTTCATCTATGGTAAAGGGCACAGATGGGGACAGAGAAGAGCATCCTGTGCAGCATCACCTATTCACTGTCATGGGCTAAAGCCACAATCCAGCCTTAACATGAGCTTCTGCTGTCCTGAATAGCCACAGAGGCATCACTAGGGCTTTCTCTGTGGGGCAGACTTATTCTTCTAGGTCCAGTGGGACTGATGCAGGTAACCCTTCTGCAAGCCTTTTGTCCTCTTTAAGACACCCCTAACTCTTCTTCTGACAGATAGCTTATGGTATCAGGGATGCAATATTGAACCTTTCATTTCTTCGATGCTCAGGAATAGACCAGAGTTAAAGGAGACTCTTGAAGAAACAGCCTAAGCAAAACAAGGAGACAGTTTTGGTGGAAGATTGAAAGACAAAAGATCAGTCTCTGGAATAGGCTAGCAGCTGTGCTTCTGACTTTTCAGCGGGACAAATCAAGAAAAGTGTGTATCCTAATATCTGATCAGGAGCTCAGTTGAGTGGGGAAGCTTAGAAGAATCAAAGTCACCAGGTCCCACTGAAATCAGTGAGAACATGCTACGGATTTTAATGTTTAGAGTTTCTTTCTGTAGTTCCACACGATCAGGCAGGTATCCAGTAAGATGTAGTTGTACTTTATAAACAGTTTCAAAGAAAGCCAGTTGGTGTATTGTAGCCACAGAGCCATCATATCATTCCTAGGAACCAGTCTTAGATTACCATCATAATGGCTTAGGATCCCTAGTATGAATTCCTATAGAAGCAGCAGGTTAAAGTCATCGGATTAAGCCAGTCAGATGCTGGGCAGAACCTCAGATATTATGGTGATCCGTAGAAGAGTATACCACGGACAGAAGTTACAGATAGGTGGCATTCCTTGCCTTGGAAATGGAGGCCAACTTTAAAAAGAAAATAAAACACATTTTTATTTAGGCTTTTAACTACATGTTTAGACATTGAAGAACTGTCCTGATTTTCAGTTGTGCTGAGCAATCAGCATCTCCCATTGATTTTACACAGATGCAGTGGTTCCAAATATCTCTGAAAATCTGGATGTCTGTTTTGATATCTAAATATCATTTTAGCAGATTAACTCTGACCTCTTATAACAACAGAATTTTTAATAGAAATGCAATCAGAAGTCCCAAGGCTAAATTCTGGGCTCATCAGGAGGTGTCACTTTCAGTCGCTCACTGCATCTACTGGCTGCTTGTGTAAATTTCTGGGGAACGGTTTGGAAGCAGAGTTTACACATACTGTGGCAAATCACCTCTCATGCAATTGCTTTGCAAAGCAAAGCAATTCCCAGCAGTGCCAGGGACAGCACTTGGCTCTTCCAGCTCCACAAGATCAGGTCCAGGGCCTTGATAACATCTCTCCACTGGCTGTGTGGGCCTTCTTGGTAGCGCTGACCCCATCAGGGGCTGGCTGAACATCTCAGCCTGTTCATCACCACCTCCAAGACTGTGGGGGTACATTCTCTTTTGTGCTTCACCAACTTGTTCACTCATTTTTGTCTGCTTTGACATAATGAACAAGTCTAGCAGAGGAAACATTTCTCAGCCGTGCTCCCTCCTCTGTCTCAGGGCAGAGGAACATGCACTGGAGAAGGCAACTCAGAGACAGGAAGGGGGAATTTCAGGCTGGTTATTCCCTGGGTTAAGGAGGTGGCTGGCTGTCCCTTGTGCAGAGCTGGATTCTCCTGCCATGCTCACAACTACTGCATTCTTGGACAGGACACTTTTCCAGGTTGCTTACATCACTTGGATAAAACTATTTAGTTGCTATCTTTCCAGTAGCCAGTCTGAAGCCACTAACCACTCCTCTGTTTCACAGACCATTGGGACTCTTCTCTGCAATTGACCTATATTAGCTTTAAGCTTCATTTGTTCTGGCCTGCACTCCCCTCTCTTCTCCCACATGGAGCACACGTACTGCTCCTCCCCCTCAAACAAACACCTTTATACATCCAAGGACATTGTAAAAATAAAATGATCACAACCTGGCCCTCCGGGAACCTCAGTTTTACAGTTTGTCCTGCTCTGATGCTAACAGAATTCACAACCCAGTTCAAAAGAGACAGACAGTGAGTGAGAGAAAGCAGGCAGACAGGCACAGTCAGAAGGGGTAGAGGAACCAGGGAGAGATAAAAAAGGAGCTAAAGAAAAGAAACAGGGCAACCGGAAAGAATAAGCTGAAACAATAAGAGAAAGGTATGTAAACTGGTAGTCTAGAACACAGAATAGAGAAAGGGGAGTGGAGTTACAGAAAATTTTAAATGATAGGAAGTTGAACAAAGACATAAAGAAGGAGATGAAAAAAGACATAGGCAAGAACAGAAAAGAGGAAAAATGGTCCAAGGGAGAGGGGGACAGGTAGAATTAAGCAACAAAGAAAGGAATGGTGACTGTGAGATGAGGGGGAAGAACTAAGAAGGTGCCTGTAAATTTGGGCACTGTTTTTTCACATCTCCTTTTCCATTGAGAATACACTGGGAAGAAAAGGAGTGGGGGAAAGAAAATGATAAATATATGTCTGAGCTGCCATCTTAAACACCTCCTAGCAGTCAAGCAGGTACACTGTAAGTAGATAGTCCACAGATTGTGAAAGCTCAGGCACACTTTGCAGTCCAGCAGGCAGGAAGCATTCTTCACTAGCACAGTGGTGTTTATACTCCCAGGTCCAGTGGGTCTCTCTCTTTGCACTGGCAGTGAGCCCTGCATATGTGAAAATGCTTCTTTTTAGTATCAGGAAGTTGCGCTCTGATCTCTGCCTTGCATTCTCTCTCAGGTCACAGTAAGAGAACCTCAACCCTCAAACACCTGAGTGGTAGCACTGTTAGTCTTCCTTCTTCTCATGTGAACCCCTTTCCTCTCCCTGCACAAAAATCCCAGTTCTTATTTGCACTCTGAGGGCTGCATTTCCTTCCCACATCTCTCTTTTTCCCACAGTTCATCTCTAGCCATGATCTTTTGCTCCTTCTTTAGCTCTGCTTTATCTCTCTCCTCTTTCCTTATGGCTGTTCTCCCTCACTGTCATTCACTCAGCTCCCCTTTACACATACATACATAAACACACACACACACACACACACACACACACACACACACACACACGATCTCTTTATCTTCATTTCTGTAGCTATCCAGTTACCCATTACTGTTGTACCTAGCTGACACCCATCTCTCTCCCACAGACAATCCCTCTTTCTCCCTGCCATACACCTGCCAAATCTGCCTGTCTCTCCTTCCTTCAAAGTCTTTCTCTCACTTTGTCCCCCAGCCAGTCCATTTCTTTGTCTCCCCCCACCTATTCATCTGTCTGTCTTTCTCTCTATACAATCCATCTCCTTTCCCTTCTCCCACACTCTGCCCATCTGCCTGTCCCTCCTTCCTACAGTTCTCTCTAGATGATACACATGCACCCCAGTCCATCTCTCTCCCCTTCCCCCCCTCCCCCCTTTAAACACATTTCATCTCTTTGTGTCTCCTACACACCCAGGACCACGCTTGCTCTCTCCCATACTGAGAGGAGGCGGCAGCAAAGAATTTGCTGCTGACCGCTGCATTGCTAGGAGGCAAACACATGGCCGGCCTTGTGCAGGCCAGTTTCTGCCTGAGTGCCCCAAGTCACATATCCCCAGCATCATCTCCGGCACTGGGAAAACAGATGGTATAATAAATGAGCACAGTCTGATAAAAGGAAAGGGTGCCTGCCTTGGATGCCCCTTGCCTGCACAGAGACACACATCCAACATCAGCACAGCTCTCTTGCTCCTCTACCAGTCCAGTTTCCTGCCAGAACTAGCCAATTGAGCAAGGCATAAGCACTACCCTAATACCAGATAGAGAGGAGAGGAGTAGGAGAGGGTGTTAATGGATAGAAAGATTAGTGTTTTTTCCTGACAGCAGCTTAGAACCCCAGAAAGGTAAGTACATGGGAGGATCCAAGCAGTCTTAAGGTAATAGGGGAAGTTGTTGGCACAGGAGGCGTAGCAGAACTGTGTGTATGTATGGTTACAAGCAGCAATAAGACCTCCATGTGCGGGGACATTTAGGAAGAGAAAGGTGAGAGGCATGAACAGCGCGGAGGAATAAGATATCAAAACGGTTGTGTACTTAGAAGGCGTTCAGGGCTTCTCCTGTCTTGGTGAAGAGGGAAAACCACCCTGCTGGCAGTCTCAGTGGGGAGGGCCATCAACAGTAATGACTCAGTCAACTTAAAAGAACTATTCTGAGGTCTCAGTGGGTGCAGAAACTAGAGAGGACAGAAGAGCTGCATTACTGTGCTTCTGCCCTTATTAGAAATGTCCTCCTGCCCTTACTCAGCTTCATGACATTGCCCAAGAAACTGTTCCCTCCACTACCTCTCCAGATATCTGCATCCAGAGACTTACAGCATCCTTTCCTGTACATTTACATCAATCTCAAGAAATCCACAGTTGTTTCCTTTGCCAAACCCACTAGCTGTTCCTTCCCAATTTAACATTTTCATATTCATTGCAGCCTGATATTTCTAAGTTGACAATAGCACTGAAAAGCATTCTTAACATTATAAGACATCTTTCCTAGACACTGTTGTTATCCTTACAAGCTGATTTTATGTTCAATGCTTCAATTGCACGCTGAATTCCAATACTTCCAGTTTCACAGTCCCCAGACTGAAGCCACCCAACATAACAAAACTGAAAAAGTGCACAAACATACCTAGAAATAGCGCACAATGGCCACACAAAGCTGTTGAAAAGAAAGTGATGCTTCACAGAAGTCAAAACAGATTAGCAAAACCAAAGAAGGGAAAACAGTGCAGAAAATAGATTCATCGCACACAGAGCTGAAGGAATTATTTATTGTAAGTAACTTTATTCATAAACAGGGTGATTTCTACCTGCTTTACGCTGACCTCATACACATTGCATTTTTCCATGCTTTGAAGCTACATATTGATATTTTGTGGTGGTATTCTGCTTTATGAGTGTTCATGAACAGTTTTTGATAGGTCAGTGCTCAGGTTGTAGTGGTCACTTCTGCTCGGTCAGGCGACATCCGGGTTCTCTTTCCATTTCCTGAATGGATGAACATAATACATTCAGGATACTGCAGTACAATTATGCATAAGTGTATGTGTTGTTTTTCCCCCACAGAAATGTTTAAGCAAATAGATCACTCCAATCTCTAGTAAAAGAAAATACAGAAAGGACTGGAATTAATTTGTGTTTTAATTGATACAAAGATTTGTGGGTAATAATTGCAGGTATCTGTTCCCCTCCACTTCAATATGCCGATGAATAATTTTACTCAATATATATCTCCAACATCTCTTCACACTCTCCCACCCTCTTAGTCCAATAGTGTCTCTAGCCCACCTACTCAATTTTTTCTGATCTCACCTGGACATACCTATTCCAGCCACTGCTCCTCACAGCACCACAGCTTGCTGTTCTCATCTTCCCACACTACTCCTAGGTTTATCATTCTGGATTCTCATTATTGCCCTATCAAACCATAGCTTTAACCCTCTCATGCAGACTTTGAAATCACCATGCCTTGTTCTGATGCAGGCCCTACGACTTGAACATAAACTGATGGCTACCTTTGACCCTACTCATCACAGCTGTGAATTCCCCAAACGACCTTGACTCAAAGATACTGGCCTTGAAAATCTCTAAACAGTTGTTTATTCTTGTCAGCCACTCTTCAGCCTGCAGCGTCATCCAGCACTACCTGTTTCCTCACTTTTCCTCAATGGCTCAAGAAGATATTACTTCCCTTCCCACCTTTTTTCCATATATAATTCCACAAGCCAAGAAAAGCCTTTGGTCTTTCCACCCATATTTCCCCTCTTCCCACTTTGCCTCAGCAACTCCTTTGGGGCCTTCATGCAGGGAAGTAGATCCCACTCTTTACACCATATTATTATTCTCCAGCTGCTCTTGCATTTCCCCTATGTGGGACACAGCAGCTGATCAGTCCTGCCCATATACCTGTTCTGCTTGCTAACTTGAAGTCCTCACATTGTATATTTTTCCAGTTCTTGTGCAGAAAGATTACAGGCTCCACATATCTCCAGCTGATGAATGCCTGGCTGGAGGGAAACTCATCAAACCGACCCCAACTTGACATGCAGGGTCTGTCACCTTTCCCTTTTAAACATTGCCAGATTCGGATTTGATTTCACAGACCAGGAAAGAGAGCAGTTCCAGGCTTCTCTTGACAAACAGCTCTAGTGGAGGAGATATGTGAAGCTGTGACAGAAGAATGAGAGAAAGCCCCTCTGCAAGGAGGAGAAAAAAAAAAAGTCCAATAACTCCAAGTCAGAATGAGAACAGCCAGTGTCCGTGAAAGTTACATTGCAGCAAGCTCTGAAGAGCCAAAATTAAGCTGCCAGGACTCAGCTGGGGGTCTCCTGCCAGGAAATTATACCAGAGAATGAGCAACATCCGCTTCTCAGGTGACTTTGATGGGGAGTCATATCACATAAAAGTACTGAAAGGATTAGAGATTGAGTAGCCCTCTTCTTTCTCCCTCCCCCCCCCCCCTCAAAAAAACCCCCCAAAACATTGTTGTTGCTCCGGGTCAACAGAGCCAAGGGCAACTGGCACAGAAGACATTGTTCTCAAGGCAAGACAACAGCAGGAGGAGGAAATAGGATGTGAGAAGGAGAGAGATGATGTGCCCTTAAGCTAAGGGAGAGGGTGGGGGAGGCAAACATGACCCTTGAAGAGCCTCTGTGCAGACTCTACCTCTGCTGCTGAAGGTCCTGGTAGTCCTTTAGCCCCAAGAGTACCATCTGCAAGATGGAAAAATTACTTGCTAAGAACAAGCAGAGATGGCGACTCCCCATCAAGAAGTGGATATGAGATAGGAAGAGAGGGACTGAAAATGCATGGGAAGAGGGGGGTCCTATCATGGATGCTGTGAAGAATAGGCATGTCTTCCTGCTTCTAGCAGAGATCTGCCTTCACACTGCTGGCTTCACACAGGCAGACAGGACAACTGCAAGCAGTTGCCACCTGGACATTCTAGATGGAGTATTTATTAAAAGCAGAGCACAGTCTCAAGCAGGACCCCCATGGATCTGTGTAAGCAGCAGGAGAAAGCAGTTGCTGCCTACAGAACAGAAACACAGTGTTTTCCCTGCTGTCAGCACCTGCGTCAGGCACCTGGTTTCTCCTGAGATATAGTTCTTAATTGGGATAGATTGTACATTTTCTACTGTAGCCCAGCCCAGCACCCAGTTTAATTGCTAGCTTATGACTTAGCCTGTTTTGTGCTTTCAATGCTACTTCTTTCCCCACTTAATCTAATAGAATTATAGAAAGTATTGCTGGGAGGACCTCAGGAGGCCACACAGTTTATCCTTCTGCCCCAAGGCAGTATTTCATTTTCAACAACATCATGTGTCTTTTGCTATCAGGTTAGATCGGTCCAAGATGTACAGCGGGTAAAGAAATGAAGCTTACCCAAGGGAGTCAATTGGCATAAAAGACTAAATCCAGCCCTTTAAGTCAGTGAAGCTATATCAGAAATAACCCTGGACCAAACAGTATCATTTATCAGATCAGTTTTCCAAAAGATGTCCTTTAACTTTTAAGTCTCTAAAATGAACAATCTCTAGAAGAAACTGTTCTGACAGCCCCATTTCAGTATATTTAATGCTTTATTATGAACAGCAGTGACCACTTCATTGTTAAGATTGAACATATCTTATCACAGTAAGGTCAGCTTTGATACTTTTACTTACTCCTACAGCAAACCCTGATGTTTCTGGAATTTTACATCCTACATTCTACTGTGGAGTGAAACGCATCTTGCATGTTTGACAAGACAGAACAAAAAAAAAAAAAAATCATTAAAGCATCTTTAATATTACAGCTTTACAAAAATGAGTTTCCAATAAAATTTCAGAAAGTCAGCTTTTTATAGTTCATTCTTCCAAAACAATCTGACTAAAAATTCCACTTCTGTTTTCTTTTATTAATCTCCCTAAGAAGAAATGTCTTGCAGCCTTAGGAGTTATTAGTGGAGAAATTAGAAGGATCTAAAAAACATAAAAACAAATCAAAACAAAAAGAAAACCCAGTTTCTGATATATCAAACTAAGTAAAGCAGGGCAGGGAACAGGGATTCTGTGGAGCAGAATCATGAGGACCAAAGAAAAGATAAGAAAGAGAGGCTCTGAGGAGGAAAGCATGTTCTTGCCAGTCATACAAACAGGCAGGAAAGAAAAGACTGAAGGACTAGGAATCCCTGAAAGACAGTTAAAGGCCTGTTTGTTTCCTCTCCCTCCTTGTAAAATTTCAGTTGTTGTGGTGGGGCTGGGGCTCTTCAAGGTTGTAAACATCCATGCTGGGCACCTGCAGCACTGCACAGCTGGACAAAGCAGAAGAGCTATAAAAAGACAACAAGCTTCTGCTCAGCTTTCTGCCTTCCTCACACTGTTCTCTGTAAGTCAGAGAGATTCAATGGCTATAAGCAGCAAACAAGCATCCTCAACCTTATAGATGCAATGACAACAATTAGTGGATATAGTAAGAGGAACTTAATGATGCTTCAGACTCTTATTCATCCTGCTTGTCCAGCTCACTTAACCACTACTACCCCAAGGTCCTTCACACAGACACAAAACTATTTTCCACAGCCTACCCATACCTGGCTCCCATAGTCCCCACCATCTTCACCATCAGCATCTACAACCAAGGTCACACATAGACTAGGAAAACAGCAACAAGCATCGCCGGCACCATATTAGTATTACACAACACATTCGCCAGGAAGGACAATATATTATGCCTTTAAAAATGCATTGGGAAGGACAGAGATTGTTATGGTCAAACATACCATTTTGAAAGACATTAAATTATGTCTACATTAATGCTTGAAATAGTTGTGAAAAAAGCAAGTTTGCCAACATGCTTTAGACACAACCTCTTTTGTAATTCTTGTAATGGCCTGAGGAAAGAAGGAAAGGGGCAGTGGGTGAATCCCTACTGCTAGCTAATTAGATAATGCTTTCCTCTCTCAGGCAATATATCTTTCCCTGCATGGGATGCATTTTTCTTCACTAACCTCTCAAAAGCAGCTTCCCTATAAATCACAAATCACTACTGCAAGCATTCCCTTAATGAGATCCTCCAGCTTTTACATTCATTTAATAAACATTGTTCACCCATCTTCATCTTACTGGTGGGTTTAGACTGTTTATTCAAAGTTATGGGAGGTCCTTCCGGTGCAGGGAGACTGAACTCCCCAGTTAAAGATCACACAGGATTCACTTTATCACCTATTCCCCAGGCATTCATATTCCCCATGCACCATGTCACAGGTGGCAGACACACCTGACATGCTATTTTCAATATGAAAAAATATCATTCTCATGTTGTGATCATCTTATGAGTGGAATTTGGGGGAAAAGAGCTGACAAATCAAAACAAAACTTTAGCAGAGAAGTTCTTTAACTAGATTAGCACAGCACCCCAAATAACTCTTATTCTTACTAGTCAGAGGTGGCTAGCATCTGCAGCCAAGTCTGCACTCAGCCCATATAAATAAACAGACACCCCCAGGATTAACAAGGCAACCCATGTAAGATTAAAAAACAAACAACCAAACAACCCCCCCCCCCCCACACACAGTAATGCTAATCCAAGTCAAAAAAGGGAGAGTCTTTTAAATACCCTAAGCCAATGGAGGAGTCCTCTCTTCTTTGGAGCAAGTAAGAGCTTTCCCTGCGTGTTCTGTCATTTATTCAGACGGCTTCCTGCAAAAGGACCCATTCCTTTTCTTGTGGGCCCAGTGTCTATTTAACCCCTTTTGTTGGGATTCATGCTCCTTAGCTAATCCCCAGCATGAACATACTGCTGCCAATAAAATAAGCTCAGCTGGTTTTCCAGATTCCTAAAGCACTTCATAAACTCTGCTACAATATCTGCAAGTGACATTTCTTATGTTCAGTCCAAAGTTCTTGTCCTAGCAATGGATATAAAAAATGATTACAAAAATATATATGTAAGTCTTGAAACAGAGATTCCTGAAAAATCACTCACTGCTTACTCTCCACAAATTTCATCTTTCCTTGCCTGAGGGAGGTTAACATAATCTTGGGAGAAGAGAAAGGTTACAGTTTTGAACTCCTCAGGCCCAGCTGCAATACAGTATCATGGTTGCTTTCACATACTATATTAGCAAACAGATTCTTAGGCATGCAACATCAGTACTCCCCATAAAAGAGAAGTTCTTTCTGAGCTTTTACCCTGTCTGACACCAAACTTCCAGCCAGACATTCCCCCTTTCCTGAATCAGAATAACCTAGCCAGGTTGTCTTCTGCTTCCTGAATCCTGTTTCCACTAGTCATGTCAGAAGGATAGGCAGGGACAGTTTAATAACACAGATGACTGATTCTAGTGAGGGACTGCGAACTGAACCTAGTGAGAATAAGGCATTGCCAAGTTCAGTTGACAAACAAACAAAAAACCAAAACACATAAGTGCAGGAAAAAAAAGAAAAGATAATTTGCTTTTAAATGTTGGATTTGTCTCTAGAATAAAAGAGGTTTTCTTACTTATGACATCATTTTGCAGATAAGGCAATTTGGACATGACTGGATGGAGTCCTGTTTGCTTCAACAGAAGGTAGCTTCTTGAGAAAGCATGTGATCTGGGACCAGCAGAGGGCACTGCGTTACCAAGTGACAGTGGTACAGATGCAAGACAGACAGCTACTACCAGGCAGAGGAAGTGAGCCACACCGGAGAAAAGAACCAGTTCTAGAAATCAGATACAGTTATTAGTCATCAGCATAACAGTCCTACAACCGATACAGATAACACCATTAAAACAGGCCTCAAACTCTGGGTACTCCCAGAAGCACACCTAAATCCAGATCGGTCCCTACACATCTCAGTTTCCATGTGTCAATTTTGGAGCACAGGCCTCCTACTGAAAGTGCATTTCAAGTGGCAGGGCCAGATCAGTCCTGCCCTGCAACATATGTACTGGGGCTAGGTTGCTTAAGTTGAAAAATATCCTGTCAGCTTCTTCTCTCCTCAAAACCTCCAAATCCTTCCTTGTAGCAGCAGGAAGTCTGTTCAGACAAGAGGTATGGCAATATCAAAGCAAAAAGCTAGCAATTTCCATTCTGCCCTCCCCCTTTTTCTCCCCGCCTCCTCCAACCAAGCAGACTTTCAGTGAGCAGAGAACCAAGTTAGGGGACATGGAAGGAATGCTGAGGTAGCAACTCTAGAAGACTGTCTTTCCACATGCTTATTTCTAGTTTATTTTGAAATACCAGAAGACGACCATGAAAAAACAAAAATCTCATCTTTTATCTTCTCTCTGTATTCCAGCTTGCAGGATTCTGGGCACTAGAAGAAGCTCAAGGGCTAAATAAGTCATCCTAGTCACGTTCCTCAAACTAGTGAGTGAAAAGATTCCACTTTCTCTCTGTACAGTTGGTGGAATGACTTTGCCAGGATGTGGAAAGGGGCCTCAAAGTTTTTCATCTCCTTCTGTAAAGAAATAAGAAAGTTATGAATGACAGATGGAATAAGCATTTGACTATTTCTACTCTAGCTACTTCATAAAAGACAGATTTAAACTGAGGGCGAGTTAGAAGACAAACAAGTGAAACAGAGCCCCCAGTTATCCCTCCTCATCTGAAAGAGAGGATACCTTTACAGACACCCACTTCCACAGATGTCGAAAGGAGTAGACACTCACCACTGACATCTCGCAGTATTCCAGGCCGTGTTTCTCAGCCCACTCCTGTGCTTGTTTCTGCTCCACAACTCGACGACCAGCCAGGTCTGTTTTATTCCCCACTAAGACACCTACAGGAAAACAAACAAACAAGCAAACAAGAAAACCCCCAAAACACCCAACCAAGAAATGCGGATTTATTAGCAATAAATGCCAGAACATTTGTAGAAGGAGCTGAAAATGTTGGGGGTGGGGAGAACAGGCTACAACTACCTAGAAAAGATTCCACAAAGGAATCACCTGAAACATATTTGTGCCGTGTCTGCTTTGCAATAAAAGCAGATGAGTTGGAGGAAGCCATGCTTGGGCTCGGCTTAAAATACTCTATGCCACATCTCAATGGGAACAGCTGCTGCCATACAAGAGGGGAGCAGATAAAAAGAATCTCATCCATTCCTTACCTGGAAGATGCATCCCAACTGCCTGAGCCCTCAGCTTCTCCAGCCATTTGGCACAGTTGTTGAAAGACTGCTCGTTAGTGACATCATACACAAGGCACAGGACGTTGGGTTGCTCCCACTGCACAGCAAGAAAGGAGCGTTGTCAGCTCTAATGAAACTGATGTGGTCAACAGCCAGTCTGCATCTGCACAGTAAACACAGATGCTAAGACAAAAATAAAAAGCCTAACATACAAGAACCCTATGCCCAGGCTGGGGTTTCATATTTCTGTTGAGCTGATTAAATGAAAAGCTGCCACTGAGAGTTTTGCTCTCTCCCTCCATTCCTGTCTGCACAGTTGCACTCCTTTATTTGTACCAGCTCCGGCATTCATTCCTGATCCCTGCGAAGCTGATTCTGCATGCTGAATCAGCACAAAACTAATCCAGGAGAAATAAGTAGAATGCTTTTTTGCCAGTTTGAGAAGCTGAAGCAGCTTCCTGAGAGCTCCCTTGCAAACCCAACCTGGTGTAAGGGCAACAGTGGAATTGCCCCTTATAGTGCAATGAATCATTACATTGACTCAGCCATCTTGTGAAGTCTCATCTCACATCAATTAATTGATCCTACCTTTCGAAATGACATAATACAATGGAGAATTGTATAGGTAAGGACAGGAACAGAGTGAGGAAAAAAATCAAGGGCAGTATTATGCCCATGGACATGAAAGAGTCCTGTTGGATCAAAGCAATCACTATAATGGCAAAAATCCCACCGCTGGAGTAGTAGCAAAATGGATGTTTTTCTAAGAAATAAAAGTAAATTTAACGAACAGCACACGGCTGTTCTCAGTTAAATATCCCTATTTCTTTTGTAAGAAATTGAAGGATCACCTGCATTCCTTCCTCCAGAAAAGATTCTTCTAGTATTTTTTACAAGTTTCAGAGAGATAGAACAGGAGGCATTGGCAACTGAGGTAGTTGCTCCCATTTATGCTAAAGACAAAGTTTGCTACATCTGCCTGACTGGGGAGTTCAGCTCTTCAAAGCAAAAGCACTTCTTTGGAAGAAGGCAGCTGTTACATAATACTTACCAGTTTCTCCAGCATCTCAGAAAATAGATCTTTGCCTGCAGAGTCAAAAATGAAGAGCTCCTGAAAGCAGAAGGAGAAAGAAGGCATTTGCCAGGAAAACTGCAGCGTAGGGAAAGGTTTAGAAAGTAAATACGGGAACCCGTCACTTCTGAATTTTGTTCAGTACAGCAGTACCATGTCCCTAAGGGACAAGCTCCTCACACCAAGAATACTGCCAGTTCAGACAGCATGAGAAAAGAAATAGCTATTTTTCCTGTATAAACAATAAAAGGGTTACCTTTGGGGCACTGAGCCTGGTTTACGTCCCTACTGGAAACAGAGTATGTGGAGTGGGATAGTAAGAAGCTAACCTCTATTATTTATATAAATTTATACACACATACACATCCCATTAGTGGGAGTATAGGGCATTAAGAAAAAAGAATTACAGAAGTTTGGGGCTTATTTGTTCTAAGAAACACCAACTAAGCCTGAGTGTCCTAAAGGACAGTACACAGCCTTTACAAAGCTGGCAGCAGCTTTGGTGTAAGATGTCATGTTGTACACAAGTATGTAAAACTTACTTTCTAAGATTAAAATATCCCTGGAGAACCAATAATCTTACAAGATCAGCCTCATTTCCTTAATGCAACTTAACGGCCTTATGAACATGCAGAAGGATCTTCCACCAGAATGGGACAAAAAGTGAGGTCTGAGCTCTGGACATCTCTTTCTGACCCAATTTATGTCACAGAAAGACTCACCACACTATCACTTGTCTCTGGAACCGATACGGCCTTCACCAACAGTTCTGTGCCCATTGTCTGTCAAGAAGAATCAGGAAAACAAGGATCAGAAGAGTTTTTAAGAGCTTGTCTAACTGCATACCAACTGTGCATTGGATTGAGGCAATTCTTGTGAATCATTACAATTCCATCAAATATATACTGCTGGGAACTCAACAATACTCCTCAAAGCTCAGGTAACATACTCATATGTCAAACCCATGTAGATTTGCTCAAATAGGGAAAAAAGACAGAAAAGAAACAACATCCACAAATTTGGTTATATATATGGGTGTCAGCTGAAATCTGCAGGGCTAGGTTCACTATCGCACTGATGCTCTAAAACATGCCTTAGAACTTTTTGCACCAACCATGTGATCAGCTAACATATGGGACTGTGATGATTTGTCCCTCTTCCACCTTTTATCTCATTCTGTTTTGTAGCTCATTTGTTTGTTCTATTTCTGTCCCTAACTTCTGCATGAGGTTTACATCTTTATTTCAATGAATAAACATATGCCAGTTCCCCCACCACCACCACACACACACACTCTCATATTTTCCTTTCTTTTTTTTTTTTAACTTTACTTATATTTACTTTTATTTTTATCCTGCTTCTGATTAGTCATCACCATTGATTCCTGCACTGAAAGACTGCAAACTGTATCCTCTTCATCAGTGAACAGTTTCTGCAGATTATAATTATCTTGGGGCTATGCAGCACACCTTCATGTTTGCATAGTGATAAGCACACTGTCCACACACATTTAATAGTTGCAATGAACAGTTTTCTCCTTCAGCGATGCTTTTTCATGGAGCGCTCCCTAAAGGGGGAAGCTCTCCAAGACCATAAAAGCTTGTGAAAACATTGATTCAGCAGGAAAAATATAAAATTAACTGGTTGACTCTGAAATAAGCTTTGAAGTCAGCCCCTACATAATGCAAAGATGTTTAAAACGCTAAGCCATTTCTCTTCAGAATGTAGTGTGCGAGAGAGAGAAAAGCCTACAACAAGACCCCACCTTCAATGCCTGAACTTAAAGTGACATTATTCATTTTGCTCTAGAGTTTCTTATTTTTCTCTCATCCAATTCAGAAAAATTGCTGGATAGCCTGTTGTCTCATTTATGCTCACCAGTGTGTAATTCTTCTGAAAATGGGCCCCATCATTGCGGAACATCTGGGCTAAAGCACTCTTCCCCACAGCTGGATCACCTGTGAAACCAAAAATAGAAAAGATTTTTGTTTCATCTTATAGAATCTTATTTTCCCTCAGTTCTGTTCCTATCGAATGCCATAAGAGCTAGTTTTGAAATTATAACCTGAATACAGGTAATATAACTCCCACAAGAAGCACAAAACAATCAAAAAGACCTACCTACATGGTGAAATGAATATTGTCATTATGCATAGTGGACTGATTTCAGATTTCTGCTCTATCAGCAACAATAAAGGGTCCCCAGATCAGAGCAGAATTGCCATTTGTTCTAAAATTCATATCCAGCCTATAGCCTTTACCTAAAGATTAACATTTCCCGGACATGGGATAAGAGGTACTGGGCTGCATAGGAGGCTATTTCCTCTCCTTAGATTACATGTTTTCCTCAAATTCAAATTATTGTTATACACTGAGTTCATGGAAGAGACAGATCATTTTTATTCTGCAAAGCTTCTTAAGCTGGTAACATTCCTCCATGAACTCTTCTTGCTGACCTTGCTAAGACAGCAACTCTTGCTGACTCAGTGCTGCTGTTGTCTCATTAGTTGCATCCTGGACATAACAGAAGAAAATGTCATTGGCTGGAGAGAAAGGTCCTCCTGATTCATCCCCACATGGGAGCAAAATCAGGAGGCTTTAGTGTTTGCTCTTTTAGAGCCAAGACTTACTGGTTTGGTTTGCACAACAGTTTGAGCAAACTTGAAAGCTGCCCTACCTTGGCCCACTGTTACAATACTCCCTAAGAGCCAATGCAGTGGCAGAGAATTGCAGAGTTTGTGTGTGCCGAAATCACTTCATGAAACATACTGTACATCATAATCGTTGAAAAACAGAGTTAATGTAATGCTCCCAAAGGGGTTATCCTTGCTTCATATCTCCTTTTACTGGCCTAGATAGTTCAAATGGGCAGGCATCAGGAATTAAATCTCTCAAAGTTATAGCTTGAACCTTGAAGGAATATTCATGACAGCCAAACCTGGAATACAAGTATTTATCCTACATCATTAATAAACAAAGCAACATATGGGCATATTGTGACCCTATTCCAGTTTCCTAGACTGTGTTTTGAAGCAGATTGGGAAATTTTTCTTCTCACACGATGTTATAGAGGAAGAAGAGTACTTAGGTTAGTGACAATTGCTCCTAGATGCATCAACGCAAAACTAAAAATGTTTTTTAAACATTTTTTGGTGTGCTTTCTTCCTTTAAGCTGAGTTGGGCTCATAATATTTAGACAGGACAATCTGGTAAGTCAGCTTGTTTGTTCCTTGATCAGTTCAAGTTTGTGCTGAAGACAACACTCTGTTCTGAGAGGAAGCTACTCTGTATTTCAACAGACAATTAGATCTGTCTTTCTAAGATGAGATAAGAGAAGCATATACTGCTCCAAACTATGCGAGGTTCTTTTATTTCCATCATCCAGTGCAAATTCCTATCTAATGTGTCGTCTTTTTACAGTCTGACAGCCCCAGTTGTTCTTCTTTTCTTATTCTTAGCCATCATCTTAGCCCCTTACTTTACTACACTTCTCTCTGAAAATAAGTTTCTTTGCTCTTTTCACTTCATTTGATCTCATCTGCCAAAACTGCATCCCACAGTATTTACTGCATCCATAGTTCTGCTATTCTGCCAGAGACTGTAATATGACTCAAAAATGCCTACTACTGCCAACTATCTTTTTATAATGCAAACCCTTTCACAATGTCTCCACAGTAAGCTCAAGCGACAGTATCTTTGACTATGTATCTGTATATTACCCTCAAAATAACATAGGAATTGCTTTCTATTGTCAAGTTATTAATCTCTCTTTTGCTAATCCAAGCTCTTTTTTTCCATTGTTCTTCTTGACCTTTGTGCAGCTCCCAATACTGTAAGCCACTCTACCCTTCATAATCATTTCCTTAGGTACACAAGAGTTCCTTGTTCCACCTCTGGATGTTTTTGCTCCTACCTATGTAATTACATTCTCCTGTTCCCTTTAGTTTGTTGTAGTTACTCATCTGTTATGTCCCTTTCACTATATTGGTCTCTTTTAGAAGAGAGAGAAGTTATTTCTTATTTTTAATGATATATTGATATTATCCTAGTAGTTAGGAACGCTGCACAGAATTGAAAAGGCATCTCCCAACCCAATTAGGATTAAGCATGTAACTGGGTCATCCACAGAAAACCTATGTTAACTTAAAATGATCATGGAATTAGCCTTACTAACACTAAACAACAAAACTTGAAAGACTTCAGCAAAGCCTGGATACTGGGACTAGAGACTTCCAAATTGAAAATGATGCATAAATAGCAGACCTAGAAGACGGGCAAGATACTCATGTTGTCCACAGTAACTGTCAACAGAGGCATCAGGGAGATGCTGAAGGATACTAACTCTTTTGCCTTTGCCAAAGATTGCACTTGGGCTTTGTGCAAGTTGGTTAGCTATTTCTGAGGCAAAAAGATTTTATTCTTGATGAAAGTAAACAGGTTTGGAGCAAGTAGTTAAAGCTGAGAGTTGTCCACATACAAATGTTTTATGATTTTGTGCTTGTGGTTGAGGCTGCACAGAGCTTAAGTGGGGGGGGGGGGAGTTTTCTTCCCATAGTGTTAACAGTCAACTGTATTTACTTTCCTCACCCCCATAATTCATCATGGCTAAACAAACTGGTGTCTTCACCTCACTTTTTTTTCCATGTTAACCTACAGTTTGCTTGTGGAAAGAGAAGCCTTTGTGAAGGGTACATGCTTTTTCCTTCTATCCTCTCCTAAGGCTTTTTCAGTCACATTCTCAGAATCATCCTAATTTCTGCCACGAATCTTTCCGCCAGCACACAGGGATCCCCCAGGACTAGGCAGGACTCAGCCTGACCCCTTTATTCTTTCCCCACCTTGAGGCCACGTTTCCACTCTTTATTTCGGTTCCTGCCCTTGCTTTTCGGGTGGTTAAGATTACATTTTACACCCTCCCGCAACACAGCTCGCGACTATCCGCACGTCGCGGTGAATCGGGGAGATAATAAAAACGTGATTTCCACCGTTTCGGTCCCGAGAGAACAACGGCCCCCCGCCTCTCTTGTCACCTCTCCCCCACGGGCTTTGCCGGCGGGGTGACCCCCGGCGAGGGGCCGCGACAGCAGCAGGGAAGCGGCTGCCACCCAGTGCGACCCGCCACCACCACCCCGCGTCCCAGCCCCCAACCACACGGACAGCGCCACGAGCTCGCTTTAGGCCCCTGCCGCCGGGAAGGGGGGCGGACTCACCTGCCAGGAGGCACTTGGCAGCGAGCCTCACCATCGCCTCGGCCCCGGAGAAACCCAGCCGGACACCGGGTCCGGCGGCGACGGACCGGGAAGGCAGCGGGAGCCGCTGCCGCCGCGGTTTGCCGCGGCCCTAGCAACAGCGCGGCCCTAGCAACGGAACAACCCCCCCCCCCCCCCGCCACCACCTCCACTTTCTTTGAAATGCAACCGCCTGCCCAACTCGATTGGCTCCAAGCTCTGTTCATCAATGTTAGCCGGAGTGATTATTGGCTCTCCTTCTTTCTCCCGCCCACCAAGCTTATTGGCACTCAAACCTAGGCCCCGCCCCTTCTGGGCGATGAGAGCCATCAGCGGGCGATGCCGTGCTTTTACGCGTGTAACGGTGTGGTTCTGCCCAGTAACTACTTACGTTATTAGGCTCCTGTTTGTTATTGGGTAGATTGGCACCAGGTGCCCCAAATTAACTCACTGGGGAGAGGGGAGACTACAATTAAGTTACGAGCAAACAGCTACAGAATAGGGCTTCAGCAGCACCAGGGAACAAAAAGACAAGTGAGAGGGAGGGGGTGACGCCTCTACTTCCGCCTACAGCCTTACAACGGAATGGGATCTTCCCTGAGGAATCTTCCTCTGCTCGCTTCGGTTGAGCGCCTGGGTAATTTACTTCCCGCGCATGCGCTTGATCTGCACCCACCCTCCCCCGTTTCCCTTCCCGCCTTCGTCTTTCCGGCCCGGAGCAGGGGGATGCGCTCTGTGCCTCGCCCCCGCTCTAGCTGCGGTGCGCGTGCGCGGGAGCTGTCGCTGACGTTTAACGGCCGTGCGTTAGGCGCGGCGTCCGGCTTTTGTGCATGTGTGGCTGCGGGTGCCGCAGGCAGGGGAGTAGGGGCTGGCCGTTGGGGGAGAAAGTATAGGGCCGAGGCAGGGAGAGGGTAGGTGAATGTTTGTTTCCTGTTACACGCTAATTGAGTCCTGTGACATGGGTCACTTCCCTCAGGGCTTGGGGCGGGGATCAGACTGGAGCTAGAGTCAGAATTGCTCTGACCCCATCTCCACCCCATTCTTACATCTCACTGTTTTTATGTCAGCCACGAATGTCTTGAATTCCACAGTGTCAGTTGCGGTGTCAGCTGTCAGTGTCAGCATGTTAAATACCTAGCTTACAAGGCCAATATATCCAGAGTGCAAATTGGGTAAAGTAATAAAGTTGCTTCTTACCCTCGATCAATTTTTGATCTATCCTTTTCCTGAGTTACTGTTTTTACTTGTTTTGACAATACTATTCTCCTCAAAAGTACTTTAGTTACTTCTCTTCTTGCCCCTGACTTTCTTTGTTGCTATCTTTTTAGCATCTCAAATATTGTTCTATTTTCCTCTTGTTATTTTTGTAATCTTTCACACCAGTTACTGTAGCTTGGTTTCTTCCATTATTTGCTTTTCTTCGTTTTCAGATAATGTTATCAAGATGTCCTTTGACTGCTCTTTAACTGTTTCTCCACTTATCGTTCTTGATCTCTAAACTGGTTTCCTGTCTTCTTCCTTAAGCAGTTCAAACCAAGCTTACTATTTTTGTGTTAGAGATGAAAAAGCTGAATGTGAAGCCTCCTTTTTCTTCACTCCTTTCAATCTCCTTGAAAGGTCTTATGCTTTTAGATAGCATGTTATCAAAAACAGACAATATTTGCTCAATGTATAAACTTTGCTTGGCTACACTCTAGGATGTTTACTGCAGAGCAAGGAATCTGCTCACTATGAAAAGAAGTAAGTAATCTTGGGAAGAAGAGAATATCAATACTGCACCAGTATTTGGGCTTTATATTGGCCTTTCAAAGAGTAGAGTTGGTTGAAAATACAGTTTTCCAGATTTTTGCCTCAAATAGTGCTTTTTTAGAAGGCAGCTTGTTTGGTCTTTTCTAGCATGAATTACCCATTTTACATATTTGGGACTATGTGACATAGCCGTCAGACATCTAGCCAGACAAGCAAATAACCTAAAAATAATAAGTATCTGTAGCAAAATCAAAGGAATCTTTTATATGCAAATGAGGATTTTTTTATCTGTGATAGATTATGAAAGAGGGGTTCTCTAGCCTATGGTGGAGAGTGACCTTCATTGTAGATGGTGATCTCTAGTGAAGCATAGTAATGGAGTCATTATTATGAAATCCTTTAAGAGGAAAAGAAGTATTAATCCCCAGTCTGATTATTGCTTTCACTGTTTTCTTGTCCATCCCTTAATCCTCCATCACATAAAACAGATGTCCAGATGCTGTTTTCTTCCATCACTTGCATCTAAATAGTATATCTCCTTTTTCAGCTTTTCTCACTTCCACTGTATCATCTGAGAAATTTACTTGTCTCTGTGTTGTTACATTTTTGCAATCTTTGCATTATCCTTTGTCTATTTGTAATATTGTCCCAGTTTACTGACAGGTTTGTGTATGAAGGCTTCGAGGCTTCATTATGAAGTACTTGAGATTTATTGATCATGGCTGTAGTGTGGTATTCATCAGCATTTACTGAAATCTCAAACATCTCTACCGACTTTACACTGGGATCAGTGTAACAGAAGGCGTAAATTATGTTGGAGGTGAGATTTTTCATTGCTATTGAAAAACTCTGCTTTGGAACCTGGTTATCTCTTCTTCTATTTGCTACTTTTCTATTAGCACAGTGTGTCCCACTTCCTTGTTTCCTACTTATGTTTGCATACACTTGTGCATACAACTCTCAATGGACTTGTGTCCTCTGTTTATTTTTTATTTCTGCTCTCCTTTTGCCCCACTCTCTTTTTACAATTTCAATCTTTTCCTCTTCCTGACTTTTCATAGGTAGAAGTTGTTCCATTACCTCTGTTGACAGTGATGGATTAAGGATGGAATTACTTATCCAGATCTTGTAATCCAAGCAGAATCACAGTCTGCTGTTAACAGCCCATAGGGGTTGCTGCTGAATAAATTGGAATACTGGTTACTGCGCTCACTGAAGCTCTTCTCATCTTGAATATGTGAGGAAGAGCGGGAAAAGATACCTTGAAGGGATTAGAAAAAAAAAAATGGATGAGATCCCTGCCCCAAAGAAGTGTTGATGTGTTTAAATCCTGTACTTATCAGCTAAGGAGAAACAGAGCACTCTTTATTCCCCAAGTTTCATTTCTTCCTCAAATAAAGCAAGATTCCCTGTGAGTAGGAAGTGCCCCTTTTATAATATGAACAGGGTAAGTTAGCCTGACAGCCATAGAACCCTGAAATTTGAAGTCACATTCCTTCATGCAGTGGTCATAAAACAGCAGGTGGACTGCACATGTCCATGCGTGGCTCACATTTCATTAGGCAACAGAAAGTGTTGATGGTAGAACTGCAGCTTCAGTAGAAGTGGTAAGGAATGGCAGAAGCAAGGTAAGGCTTTACACTGAAGAATAAACCAAGGTCATATGGTCTTTTAGATTATGAGATATGGCTTGTACTCCTCATTCTGTCAGGCACTGAACAAATCACTTTATTGTCTCCTTCACAATATATACCCATTAAAAAGGGATTTTTTTTTTTTTTTTGTGAGGCTAAATTCACTAGTATTTCTAATGTTTCTTTTTTATATTTATTCATGTATAGATGTGAAGGTTCTGGGTATACTGTGGGATGAGCAGGTTACAACCTGTAACTTGAATGTGCTGTCTAATAAAAACTATTGAGGAGCTAGCTAATGTAGCTATCCTTGAAGTTATCAGTGCTTCTCAAGAGGGCATTAATGTTGAGTAAAAGAATTAGTAGACCTTTGTGTAAGAAATCTCTTAAATACAGGTCACTTTTTCAGTTCTTTTTTTAACTCATCTATTAATAAAAACAATATGTGGTAGAACAACATTAGAAATCTTCAAGATGTCTGAATATTCAGAATTCATGGAGCTTTATTAATATGTATAGATTCTTACAACACTGAGTCTGAATATTTACTGATGTGTCTGGAGAGCTTTGAGAATGTCAAGAACTAGTGTGTATATTTTTATTGTTGATTTCCTTCTTTTATGCTTTACTTAAATAGTAGGAGAAATAGAAACTTCATCTATTTTGAGGGCTACTTTATGTGGCATCCCCCAAAATTGCCTTTTGTTTCTTCTTTTCAAAGTGGGGCTCTTGGAACAGAAGAATGAATTTGGATGCTTTCTATTCCCTGTTGATAACAGCACTATAGTTCTGGGTGTTCTGATCTCGCCATTTTGTAGAATTACTTAATCAGCATCTGGTAGGGACTCAGACATGGATGTGAAGGCTTTCTGGCTGGGACTCGGCGCACTGGATTGTAGGATGATTATAAAATGGTGGAATCAGCCAAAGGATTTTTTGACAGTTGTAACAGCACTTCTGACTGATCTGGCATACCTGTCATTTGTTTCTAATGTACTAAGTTGGGAAAGTGAAAGTTAGAAATGAATGATGGCTGTGGTGTCAATGAAAAATGGCAACTATTAGGCCTAGGGTAGGTACCTTTACAAGGCTATGAACTTGGTTCAGGTATGCTGACTGAAACTAGTATGTCCTCTCTTTTGATGAATATAGAATGAGGGACAGGTTTTTCAAGGATGTATTCAAATCCACAGTAACAAAGGTAAGGAGAATTGTTGGAGAATATTTGTTTTGGATATGTCTGGAAAAAATCCAACTTGAATCTTCCTTATTTGTTTGTTCTTGCATGTGATAAGAGGAAAATCACGAATCACGGTTCAGCTTCAGGACACACTGATAGCTATAGAAAGTGCTGTGATGAAAATTAAAAGCTCTGTTTAATTTTTAGCAATATACCCCAAAGCTTTAGACAGGAATAATTGATCTGGGCTCTGTCGCATCATACAAAAAGTCTTAATGTTGTATAGATGTCTCCATGGGATTATCAGTGACAGACTCAGGACTGACTGTGACCTTGCGTGTGAACTGAACCTTTCTCAGCAATGAATAGACTATTCTTGGATGTATTCTTGGAGCAATCATTGTCATGCTGTTCAGCACAGTGTTGTGCATGGGGTCTTTCAACACTGGTAAGTGAGCTCTAAGTATGCTTCTGCATCATGAAGAAGGGGTTAATCTGTAGAATACAGAAGTAAATATATGAACTACCCGTAATTCCAGTATGCCAGTCATTATGTACTGGTGATGATGATTATGATATCAGCTG
Source organism: Apteryx mantelli (assembly GCF_036417845.1). Taxonomy (NCBI): domain Eukaryota; kingdom Metazoa; phylum Chordata; class Aves; order Apterygiformes; family Apterygidae; genus Apteryx; species Apteryx mantelli. The sequence continues at coordinate 163,966,040 of NC_089978.1, forward strand.
GGAATCTTTTTTTGGATCTCTAGCTGCTGCCAGTGCTTAGAAAGCAACTGCTAGGTTTACATTAATGCTATTTAAAATATTTAAACATAAGACAAACTACACTCAAGTCATGAGATTTATTGCAAAACAAATAGTAATGTTTTGTTTTATATTCTGTGTACATTTTTAGGCTTTGTGTTTTCAAGTTTTTTTTTTTTTTTTCCCCTGCAGGCATGACAGCTAGAATTTTTTTCCCCTTGATGAAAACTGAGTCAGTCATGTGACTCCAGGACCTGCAGCTTTAATGGGGGAAGGAGAAGAGAAATGCTTGAGACTGCTAATAAAACTTCAAGAGTTCCAAACACCATTTGCTTTCTATCATCTGCGCTATCTCAAAGGTTGATTTTTAGACACAAATTCTTCTACCTTATCCATGTCCTTTCTTTTCAAGGTCAGTTTATTACAGTGTGTCCATATTATAATAAAACCTTTCCTGCTCTAAGCTTTCCAAATCCTCCCTGTAGGCATCTCCAGTCCTTCCAGCTCCAGATTCCCTTCTCAAGTCCCAGACCCTGAACTTCAGTGTTCTTCACCTTCTGGCCTCCATCTCAGAGCTCTTTGCCCATGTATTGCTGTTCTCGTACTTCAAAAGCAAGACAGCCCTCCCACATTCACAGTAGCTGTTCACACTAGCTAATTCCTTCCCATTTGCTGTTGTGCCTAGCTAGACCAACTCTGCCTCTTTATTTCTACAAAAGCAGAGCCCTTGTTCCTGCTTCTGATGAAGTCTTACACATTCTGGCTGCAGACTGAACTAATAAAAATTCTGAATGAGAAGAATCCCAAGCCTGTAAAAATAGGGAACATCCAGAAAAAAATTGCATGAGGTCCCTCCTTTACTACCTGCTTTGTGTTTTGTATTCAAAAGAATAGATTAAATTTCAGGTTAATTTTGACCTATCAAACCTCCAGAGAAAGTAATTTGTAAGTTAATTTATAATAAGTTATATTGTATCGGTTATATTCCTTTGGAGCATTCAAATTGAGAATGCACTTGAATTTTAGGATCCTCAACAGGCAAAAAAAGATGTAGGCTCATTAAATCTATTGGCAGATTTCTTTTAACGCTCCTCTACTTTGCTAAGAAGGCTATCATATGTGAACAAGAAACTTAATGCATGCAGGGAGGAACAGAAAAATACTGGCTCTAGTAATGGAGATTGTTGCAGAACATAATTGAACACTGACTGCAGCAAAGTTAAAAGGAGACTTGCATTACAATGACATAAAATCTTTATTTTTTCCCCCTAACCTCTGATTTGAGCTCTGACTAAGAGCAGGTGCTGCACAATAGCTTTATTTCAACAACCCATTGTAGCTGAAGGAGTAGATGCAGTTGTGCTGTATCCAGCAAAATTGAAAATTACTTTGGGGGGACAGGAGGAATGCAAATGTTTTAAGATAGAAAATCTTCATTCATCTACAGAAGGAAGCATAAATTAGCACAGCCACATAATTGTGATTCTTCTTTATATTAAAGCAGTAATAAGAGTACTTGATAATTTGACATTACCTATATATTTCAGTATCTTTTTAGTGATACTTTTGCTAAACTGCATGGCATTAAAGTTACTGAAAGTGAAGTTTAACAATTAAAAAATTAAACTAAGAAAATCCTCCGAGGCAATGTTTCCAAAACCTGAAAATGCCACTTTTTCAGTGTTCTTTTTTCAGTGGTCAATTTGTCTCTTCAGTAAGCCATGACCCTTCCCTCCAATAGTAATCTGTTAGGCATTTGACCTCTGTTCCTTGGTCCCTTTCTACCTGTGTAGAAGTTCCACAATGAAGAAATTGCAGTTAATGTTGAAGTTTACCATATTCTTACCACCTGAAGGCCTAAGTTTCCATTCGTTAATGCCAGTGTTGTACCACTGTAACACCACTGAAACCAACTGTGTTCTTGTACACAAACCATTAATTGTTCAGACTACTATCTCGTAGAATTTTTGTTGTTGTTGTTGTAAAGGTTGGATATTCTGATTTAGGCATTGCCAAGATCCATTCCTTTAGGTTTTCCTACACGGAAGACCAAATGAGTTTATGAAGAAACATCTTTTCTAGCTGCATGTTCGGTAAGCTTATTTCAGGAGAGCAAACTTTGGCCTCTTCAGGGACCTTCTTGGAAGAATCCCGTAGGTTAGGGCCCTAGAAGGAAGGGGGGGTCAAGAGAGCTGGTTAATATTCAAGGATCACTTCCTCCAAGCTCAAGATTGGTGCATCCCTATGAGTAAGAAGTCAAGCAAAGGGGGCAGGAGACCTGCATGGATGAGCAAGCAGCTCCTGGCAAAACTCAAACAGAAGAAGGAAGTATACAGAATGTGGAAAGGGGGACAGGCAACTTGGGAGGAATATAGGAACGTTGTTAGAGTATGCAGGGATGCGACGAGGAAGGCTAAGGCCCGTTTGGAATTAAATCTGGCTAGAGATGTCAAGGACAGCAAGAAGGGCTTCTTCAAATACATCAGCAGCAAGAGGAAGACTAGGGAAAATGTGGGCCCTTTGCTGAATGGGGTGGGTGCCCTGGTGATGAAGGATGCAGAGAAGGCAGAGTTACTGAATGCCTTCTTTGCTTCAATCTTTACTGCTCAGGCCAGCCCTCAGGAACCCCAGACCCTGGAGACAAGAGAGAAAGTCTGGAGAGAGGAAGACTTTCCCTTGGTGGAGGAGGAGTGGGTTAGAGATCATTTAAGCAAACTTGACACCCACAAATCCATGGGCCCTGATGGGATGCACCCACGAGTGCTGAGGGAGCTGGCGGATGTCATTGCTAGGCCACTCTCCATCATCTTTGAAAGGTCATGGAGAACAGGAGAGATGCCTGAGACCTGGAAGAAAGCCAATGTCACTCCAGTCTTCAAAAAGGGCAAGAAGGAGGACCCGGCAAACTACCGGCCAGTCAGCCTCACCTGCATCCCTGGAAAGGTGATGGAGCAGCTCATCCTGGAGGCCATCTCCAAGCATGTGGAGGACAAGAAGGTGATCAGGAGTAGTCAGCATGGCTTCACCAAGGGGAAATCATGCCTAACCAATCTGATAGCCTTCTATGATGGAATGACTGGCTGGGTAGATGAGGGGAGAGCAGTGGATGTTGTCTACCTTGACTTCAGCAAGGCTTTTGACACTGTCTCCCATAACATCCTCATAGACAAGCTCAGGAAGTGTGGGCTAGATCAGTGGACAGTGAGGTGGATTGAGAACTGGCTGAATGGCAGAGCTCAGAGGGTTGTGATCAGCGGTGCAGAGTCTAGTTGGAGGCCTGTAGCTAGCGGTGTCCCCCAGGGGTCAGTACTGGGTCCAGTCTTGTTCAACTTCTTCATCAATGAGCTGGATGAAGGGACAGAGTGCACCCTCAGCAAGTTTGCTGCTGATACAAAACTGGGAGGAGTGGCTGATACGCCAGAGGGCTGTGCTGCCATTCAAAGAGACCTGGACAGGCTGGAGAGGTGGGCGGAGAGGAACCTCATGATGTTCAACAAAGGCAAGTGCAGGGTCCTGCACCTAGGGAGGAATAACCCCCATGCGCCAGTACAGGTTGGGGGTTGACCTGCTGGAAAGCAGCTCTGCGGAGAAGGACCTGGGAATGCTGGTGGACAACAATTTGACTGTGAGCCAGTAATGTGCCCTTGTGGCCAAGAAGGCCACTGGTATCCTGGGGTGCATCAGGAAGAGTGTTGCCAGCAGGCTGAGGAAGGTGATCCTCCCCCTCTACTCAGCCCTGGTGAGGCCACATCTGGAGTACTGTGTCCGGTTCTGGGCTCCCCAGTACAAGAGAGATATGGAACTACTGGAGAGAGTCCAGTGTAGGGCTACGAAGATGATGAAGGGAGTGGAGCATCTCTGCTATGAGGAAAGGCTGAGAGATCTGGGCCTGTTTAGCCTGGAGAAGAGAAGACTGAGAGGGGATCTTATCAATGTATACAAATATCTTAAGGGAGGGTGTCAAAAGGATGGGACCAGACTCTTTTCAGTGGTGCCCAGCAATAGGATGAGAGGCAATGGGCACAAACTGAAACACAGGAAGTTCCGTTTGAACATGAGGAAAAACTTCTTGACTGTGAGGGTGACAGAGCACTGGAACAGGTTGCCCAGAGAGGTTGTTGAGTCTCCATCCATTGAGATATTCAAAAGCAGATTGGACACGATCCTGGGCAATGTGCTCTAGGTGACCCTGCTTGAATAGAGAGGTTGGACTAGATGATTTCCAGAGGTCCCTTCCAACCTCAACCATTCTGTGATTCTGTGATTAAATGCCCCCCAATATTTTCTTCTGGATATCCCAATCCTTTTATTGTTGTAGCTACTGCAGTTTCCTCTGTCTGGTGGCTGGAGAAGGGATTCTGATATTTGCATTTATATTACTTCTGTCTTTAAAACTGTATCAACCTTCGATAAGCTTTGTTAAGCTTTGTTACTTTATTAACTAGAAGTGCACTAGTCAGAAATGTACTTCCTCCTTTGTGAAATACGTAAGTCCACATTAGGAATCTCACTGTCTGGGAAATTTTTGACAGTTGATCTCTCATGTGCATATATACCCCCTTAAGACACATTTTGCTTCTCTCATTTTTTTAGGAAAAAAGTTGTTTTAAATGTTGGTGCTCTAGAGAGTTTCCAAATTTCTAAAGTGTAGGTCTCTGGATAAGAGCATCTGCCAACATACTTTCTCAAAATGAAGGTGTGATTGTGCAGCAGATCAGGTTTAATCATGTATTATCAAGAGCAGAGTCCAGGTCCTAGAGGAGGTGTTCTAATCACCGACATATGCTAAAGCCTATGCTCTTGTATCTTTGTTACCCCTGGTTTCTGGGTATAGTTAACACAAGAATGTTAGCACATGCTTTAATCACAGCTTAATTTTGATGTGTTATTGTATGCCATATAATTTCTCTATCATTTGCAATTGATTTATAAATAAAATAATGTATTCTCTCTCTGCTGACCACTTAATCTCAGCCTGGGACTTTACAGTCAAATGGAGTTCTTTTGTGCTTTCTGCTCACTAATAAAGGTTTTGTGGACTAATTTGTGTCCTTGCTGAACCTTGTATAAATTCATAATTTTCAACATTGAGTTATTTTGTGGAGGCAGAGCTTATTTAAAATATTTTGCACAGCTGCACATTTTAATTCCATAGCAATAACAATGTTAACTCTGTTCTGGATAGAATATATCCATGTATAGACACCTATAGCACAAAGGCTTTGATAAAACTGTTTGTTGCTAGAAGGAAGAGTGTGAAATGTGTTCCCAGTGTTTGAAAGTATTTAGAAACAGGGAAAAGTGTCCTTACTTCCCCCACAAAAGTTGTGAAGTAAAAGAAGGCAAAAGAAGCAAATAAGCAAACTTTGCTTTGATGAAGTGAACAAAGGGTAGAAGCAATCATCAGACCTTAGGTTTACAGTGATGAGCTCAGGACTGATGGATAGACTGTAAATATAAATCTTATCTCAGCTCTGGCAAAATGAACAGGTCTCCAGTCCATTGGTTCCCAAAATAAGACATGTGGAAAATTGCTGATCTGTGAAACTCCATTAAGAGCTCTAAAGGACCATGTAAAACATAAAGAATTATGAATTTGTTAGTAAAAAGTTTGGTATTGGTGATCTGAGATGTGTTAAGGATTGGTGGTGTTTGGTTGGTGCAAAGCTTTTTTATTAGATCTTAATTTGTCATTTGTCAGAAAATTATTATTTGTTTAAGACTTGTGGATTTTTGGCTCTTCTTCCTTTTGAGTTGTAGTTGAAAGAGTGCTGCATTTCTTTCCTGGCAATACATAATATCAGTGTGAATAAGTAGTGTCTTTTTTTGTATGAGTAAAGATAATTTACAAATCTTAAATTTTGTGTTTTTGTCTTGTTTCAAAATACTGTCTCTGTATCTAAGAAAAGGATGAGTACTTGTCTAAGGTTTTATCTTCAACATGCTGGCTGGATTTGGTGTTTTATAACTTTTCCTTTATTACAAGAGTGGAGAAAATTACAGAACATTTACTGCTCAGGACAGCGGAGAAGATGTAATATGCCAATTAAGAAATTCAAGATAAATGTTTCTTGGAGAAATTTAATTTTGCTTCTTTGCTTATGCCTGTGAAAATAAAGCGTCTTTCTGTATGAAATAGTGCAATGCAGAGTAATGTGGATTTTCTGTGTATGTTAAGTGTACTGTGATCCACAGCCTATGATGAAAGCTTGATTTAATTTTGTGGCAAAACTTTTTCTCCAATCTTCATGTTAGATTCTTTGAGAGTCTTGAATACATTAAAATGAGGGTTATATGAGAATGAATAATTTAATGTTTTGTATATATAATATATTATTTATTTTATTATAACTTAAAATTTTGCATTCAAGTTTGCTGCAAAATTTTGAGCCACGGCTACATAACTTCTTCGTAGCAGAATCAGTCAGGAAAATTCTGAGAATTTTTATCAATGGAAATGGAACAATTCCAGATTTGGGTAAAGTATGGAAGCAATTTGTGTTGGAAAAGCAGGAATCTAAGTACTGAGCTGGATAATGCATAAAACAATGATTTTAGGTTCAGGCAGAAATTGATTTATGCTAAACGCCTGCTTGGGACTTTTTTGTTTTAGTGATACAGGTGTGAAACATTGAAATTTAAACTTTGAATTTAAAATGCAGTTAAGAAAAGATGTGTTTTAAAACAGATTTTATGAGACTTCTGCTTACATAGGTCCTGCGTATACTGGTAGCATATTTGAATAAACTGAACAAATGCGTGGATAGAGAAATATTAATTCTTGTTTAGAGTATCATGTGCAGTCTACCATGAAACAGGAAAGTGATATTTTGGAGATCTCTCTATTCATTGTAAGTGGTATCCATATTGTAATTATTTTTTCAGTTTGAAAGTAAAAGGATATTTCTTTTCATCTTATCTATCATTACATAATAGAAAATTTTCAGGCCAAATCAAGTCTTATGCTTGCTTAGTGTTGCTTGTTCAGGAGTGAATGAGAGAATAATATGAACACAAATTGATGTAGGAATCATGATTCTTCAAAAGTCTTCAAACTTTTATGCCTGTAAACTACCTCTATTAATATTGGATTAATGTAATTTATTACATACAATTTACTATAAATAATTTTTCAGACTCATTAATGGCTGTGTTGACTTATTTGTTATTTTTTGGTAAAGTTCTGGATAAAATTTGAGATTGCATGTCACATAGAAATGCTTTATAATATAAATCCTTGCAGATTCAAAGAAAAGAAAGAGAATATAAAGGGCTGGAATCATACCTTGCTTGTGTCGCCATCTTTTTGTCGATTTTGTGATTACATGGTTCTTATTTGTGATATTCTAATAATTGGGATTGTAATCTTTTGTTTGCACCATATGCTGTTGCAATTACATCTTTTTTACCACTTGAGGTCAGCAGCTGCCGAGAAAAGGAAGACGTAAACAGTCTTGCCTTATTGCAATCCATTTTCACTTATTTTATTTAGAATATTTAAAAATGAATACATTCTTCATACCCATACATACCTTTTGCAAAACCAGAGGATTTCTTTTGAATGAACAGCAGCTGCAGCAAAAAGTATTCCTTGTGAGTTATTGTAGTGTGAATAGCTTTAGGTGTGTTTATTGGCTTCCCAAGTAGCGCTGGTAATCATTGTTGCAAAGAATGGGCTTTTGTTCAGAGTGATGGTGACAGGGTTTCAGTCTTTTATCTTTGTGTTAATGATAAATTAGTGAGAATAAATCAGAATGGAACAATTTGCTGCAGGGAGTAGTTTGGAATCCACAAATGGCAGATTTCCTTCCTTTTGTTTGCAACAGTAATCAATGCTCTGTCAGGATGTGGGGAAGATGTTGCTCAAAAGTGATTTTTTTCCCCCTTCAACCTTTGCTTAAACAAACAAAGAAGATGGAAAGGAGTAGCTTAGTGTCAAGGTTACTGAACTAGGATTTGGGCAGCAAGGTTTTAGTTCTTGGCTCTGCCATAGGCTTACTGTTGGCTAATCACTTTTTCGGCTTGAGTCTCAGTTTCTCATATGTAGCTTAAAAAAAAGATATTCACCTTTTTTGTGAAGTTTTAAGAGAGTTATGCTTTGTCATGGAATTTTTTGATACACTGTTTTAACAGTGGGAATGTCAACAGTAGCATCAGTGCTGATTTTTGGTGCTGATGCCAAATGCTTCCTTCTCTGAAATTCATCATGTTGTTTCTTTTGAAACATCCATTATTCCTTTCCTAGATACTTGTTTAATGTCACTAGTAAACATATCCTGCATTTTAAAAGTGATTGCATTTCAATAGTTTGAGGTTATCTCCATGCATTCTTGGCACCAACTGATATTCCTATCAAACCTTTTATCCAAAAATCCCACTGCACTAGACAAATTTAACAAATTTTGATAAAAACAAGGATCAATTCACTGATCACCAAAATGCAGCAGGAAAGATGTAGGTTAAGTATTAGGAAATACTTCATAGCTATAACAGTGATTAAGACAAAAGAACAAACTGTCAAATGAAATTGGGTAATTGCCATTACTAGAGATTTTCCAGGGTATGAGTATGCATCCATTTAGCAGGGTCAGTTTTGGCACAATTCAGAATTTGGACTGAATGACTTATTATATGCATGTTTTATACCAAATGCTTTTTAAAATTTCTTCCAACTTTACCTTAAATAGGGAAAAGAAGCAGGAGTGTCAGCAAAAATGAGTAAAACGGATTTCCTTTTCTCTTAACGTGTGCCAAGACTATATGAAAGAAGAAACCAGTCATAGTGAGAGAGAATAAAGCTCAGATTGATGTGACCTTTATTATTTTTTCAGTATCTTTCAGCACAGTTGCAGAGTTACAGGATTGCAGAGAACAGAGCTAGAGTATAAAATAACATGATTAAATAGAACAGGAGCCAAGCAGTCAGCAGGAGGTGGTTGGAATTGGGCAGTGAAGGATGGATGAAGGGTTTGCATTGGTCAAAGCCTTTATGATTCAGCCACCATAGTTGCAAATTCTGGAGAAGAGAAAAATTATTTTAAAATATTAAAAATAAAAGTAAACAAGGAGCAAGCATATTATAATGATTACAGAGTCACTGATGTAGCAGGAACATCACAGTAGCAGAACAACAAAGAAATCCAAGTTAAAGGGAAAGTATGATTTAGGAAATCTTACACTGGAGTGAAAGGATTTTTTGAGGTTAAAGAAGAAATTCTATACATGGCAGACCATCAAGACTGTCCACCATTGTTCATCTGAAGAACTTGATTAGTTCCCTGTTTTTCCTTTTTAAATCTCAATGGGATGAACTCAAGAACTAGAAATTAAATTTTGTAGTGAAATAGGATTTCCTTTACATTAGAGTTTGGTGAAGAGACTCATTAATGAGTCTCTCAGAGTATCTGTGTCCTTATATTATGAATATATTGCATTTAAACTTGATTTTATAAAGGCAAATTGACTGAAAATGACAGATTACAAAAACAGAAGGTTGATACTCTCTCTGCTGTAAAAATCTGCACAGCAATCTTGACCATATTGATGGTAATGACAAAAATTCCTTTGATTTCAGAGGGCCAGGATTTTACCTTCTAACTTTTATTAGTGCTACATCCATAATACTTACATAAACATATGTATTTGCAGTTTGGGGTTACTCTGTGCTTTGGTATATAGTGTGTCTTTCAGCAGGATGATAAAGCGTAGGGAAGGCACATCTGTATCTCAGTGAGTAGCTGCTTGGCATACTGCACTCTGAATACTACATTGCCCAAGGAAGTTATAATTCCTAACTCTGTCTAGTCTTGGAGTAGTCACCCGTGAGAATACCTTCCACAGTTGTGTGTGCCTCAGAGCATTAAAAATGACAAAACTGGAGGGATTCCCAAGAAGGGCAACAAAAATGATAAAAGGATTAGAGGATGAATAGAGAGAGTGGTTTATGGGTTTAACATAATCAGCTGACAGGAAAATGACAAAAGGAGGACGTAGTCATCTGTAAAGACTTGAGAAAATTATTGAAGTTTGACATAAAGAGGAGTAATGTCTTGCAACCAAAAAAACCCAGTAGCTATAAATCAGGCATTTGTAAGAGAATTCTGATGTTCAACTGAAAAATGCTTGACTCAAAAAAGTGAGATTGTTACCCTACTGACTAATATGGTAGATGTGTGCAAAAAACATTTTGCCAAACCCTGACAAACCAGACTGAGAAATAAAAATTCCAGAGGGTTTAAATTAAAACCATGTTTGTTCATCATTTTGAAAGATGTAAATCCAAATCAGGATTAGTGATGCAGAATACTTAACACAAAACATGTGTAAATCCTGGACATGGTGAGTACATAAATTGAACGTGTTGCAAACTGAATTTAAGAGATGAAGTAAAGCACTTGTGTTAGGAATCAAGAGTATTCTGGGCAGAGAAGGAAAAAGACTATGATTATCAAATGACTGTGAATAAATCCTACAGAGCAGAAACTCAAATGCCAAATGGATAAAACCTTTCTAAAAGTGAAAAACAACTCTGCATATTCTGTTAGAACATGTTGTTATACTTGCTTCAGCTTAACTGAATCCTTTTTATAACAAGTTTTGTCTGTGAAATATACTTGGGAAAGGTTATTCATATTTGCAGCCATAATATTATATATTATGATAGTGATATTATTACTGTATTGGCAATATATTTCAGGGGTACTTCCTGATATCAGACAAACTATAAAATGGCCTGTCATGAATAACCGCTATACACATTATACTTTTTCCAGTATTTTCAATGTGCATGACAGATTTAGATATTTCAAATACGTATGAAGTGAATAGCTTTGTAAAATTTGTTCGCTGTTTGTCTTCATATAAAGGTAAGCCCAACTGCAGATGGCTTGTGGGAATATTGTTACAAACTTTACTGATATATGAAAAGCTTCTGATATAAAAAACACTATATTACTGCCTGTCTATTGGTCATTCTTATAAATGTTTATTGCCTCTGAATCACCTGTTAGTGAAATAATCCTTTTGATTGATTGCATCCTTTTTTTCAGTTGTAATTCCCCTTCCAAACTAAACTAAGTTACATCTTCCTTTGCACAAACTATAGTTTCCAGTTACAAGGATTTGGGCTGTTTTGGCATCCGAAATAATTTACTAGCTGTCTTACATCAAAGCTCTGACTTAAAAGGAGAGGATTATTTCATTGTGCTTAGTATAGCTTACTAGCATATTTCAGCCTAATGCATACCTTGTAGTATTTTACTGAAACGCCAAATATAATTACAAAGAATATGTTGTAGGCTAGTGATTTCTCTCATCAGATTTTGTTTTCTACGTTATCTCCTACAATAGCAAATCTATTTTGGAAACTTTGTAAATAATGATTTACACTAATCTATTTTATAAGATACAAAAGCAAAAAGAGGGATAAGAGAAG